>NC_043700.1:66583450-66783883 GCF_006229205.1 Suricata suricatta
GGCCTCCCCCCGCCGGCGCCCGGGGTCCCCCCACCCCGGGCCTCGCTCCGGCTCCGCGGCCCCCGGGACCCGCCGCGGCGCCCTAGCCTCGTTTCTTCCCCCTCCCCCTTCGGGGGTGGGGGTGGGGCGGGGGAGAGGGGCTCCCAGAGAGCGCATCTATTGGCAGCTTTGTTATTGATCAGAAACTGCTCGCCGCCGACTTGGCTTCGGGGCTGGCTTCGCCCGACCCTGGAGTTTTCGCCTCTGTCCTGTCCCCCGAACTGACAGGTGCTCCCAGCAACTTGCTGGCGACTTCTCGCCTCTCCCCCGGCTCCCCCGCGTCCCCACCCCCTCTTTCCTCCCTCGCCTTCACCCCCACCCCCACCACTTCGGCACAGTTCAGGATTTGTTTAAACCTTGGGAAACTGGTTCAGGTCCAGGTTTTGCTTTGATCCTTTTCAAAAACTGGAGACACAGAAGAGGACTCTAGGAAAAAGTTTTGGATGGGATTATGTGGAAACTACCCTGCGATTCTCTGCTGCCAGAGCAGGCTCGGCGCTTCCACCCCAGTGCAGCCTTCCCCTGGCGGTGGTGAAAGAGACTCAGGAGTAGCTGCTTCCAAAGTGCCCGCCGTGAGTGAGTTCTCGCCCCAGTCAGCCAAATGCTCCTCTTCGGGCTTCTCCTGCTGACATCTGCCCTGGCCGGCCAGAGACACGGGACTCAGGCTGAGTCCAACCTGAGCAGTAAATTCCAGTACTCCAGCAACAAGGAACAGAACGGTGAGTCTTTCCCCCCTTTCGCCCCCATCTCGTTTCTCGCGGTGTGTGTTACGTTGGCATTGTGCGTTAGTGTGTGATGTACACCAGCCTGCGGGGGTATAATCGTCTTTCTGTCCGTGCAAACGCGCGCTGCGTTCACTGGCACGGACTTTAGGAGGTTACGTGCAGTTTGCAGCTTCGGGAGCTGCCACAAAGCTGTAACAGGGCAACGTGAGTGCCACTGCTGGCTCCGTTGGAGAGGACATTCTGGGAGCGATTGTGAACGTCAGTTCAAACGCACTTTGCAGAACCTTACATTGCCAAAGTTACAAAGTCAAGAACGGCCTCTGAAAATGAATCCAAAATGAATGAGTCTTGGCATGTTTGACTTTTAACTCAGCTTTTTTTTTTTTTCCATGGGAGGGGGGTGTTTGAGGAAATCTATCAGCCGCATTAATTGAAGCACTCAAAGTGGAAAGGCATCAATTAATCAGTAAGCAGATAGGAAATACAGAGGTCAAGAGGCGGTGTGGACGTTTTGGGGGAGAGTTAAAAATGTATTTCTCTTGAGTTTTTTTTTTTAAATGTGCCTTTGTACTCAGAAGTCCTTACCTTTCTGGTGTGTGTTTTTATATGTGTTGGTGAATGACTGCTATTTTGTGTGTGCTGGAAACGACTTAATCCTGCATAGGAAATGAGAATTACTTTCAGCTTTCAAGTGTACCTGAAATGTTTAGAAAACTCTCAGATGCAAGTTCCCTTGGGCTGGGATTGCACAGAGCTGGAGAAAGGCTCCTTTCATAAAGCCAGGCAGCTTCAGGGTGTGTAATTTGCTTAGCCTCTGAACCCCATATGATTTACATCATTCAATTTCTAAACTCTTTTTCTCTTGATCTACCATTATGAAGTCATTTTCGAGAATACTTTGTAAATAGAAATTTTATACTGCACATGAAACCGCAATGTTAATGTAGGCTGTCTAAAATTAGAATATTAAATACCCTGTTTACAAGTGGTAGCTCTTAGTGTTATTTGAAAGGAAATGTACATGTTTTCACTGCTTTGTATGCCATCAGTTCAGAGTGCAAGGATGCTGTCACTTTATTAACCAGGCGAAATGAATGCAAGCAGCATACCTAGAAAATCAGCATCATGTGTGCTGTATTTTTAAGTCACAGCAACTTTTTCTTTATGTATGGGGGTGTTTTAAAAGTTCAACTTTGAATTTAAACTCTCTGAAGTGTTCATCTTTAAGAAAGCACAGAAAGTTTTAGAGTACAGAGGTGGATTAAATAAGAATTTCTGGGGCTTTTGTAGACATGATTTAGTATTTGGTGTACGTGCAGTAAATATACATTATCACATTTATCGGCCAATGTTAATGTAGTTGCTTCTTACAACTTGCTAATGTGATGGCACATGGCACCTGCAGGCTGCTGGAGCTGCTGATCAAAGGGCAGCCTAGGGATCTATCTCTAATCACAGGAGCTGCAGAGGACGGGGGGAAAGTGATCAAAGGAGCCCCAGCACCAGCTGTACCCTGGCAGGAAACAGATCAGACCAACCTTTGTTCTTTTTCATGTAAAATAAATGTCCAGTTCAAAATATTGTTCATTATTAGACAAACTTCTCCAAATTGACAGTGCACAATATTCCTGGCTTCTGTCTTCTATTTTTTTGATTGTTCCTGTGCCATTATCATTTCTCCTTCTGCTTCTGTTTTATCAAGCTTATCCTGGCATCTGTCATCTTCCTGATTCCCTTTGCGACTTGTGCCTCTGATTGTCATTCTTCCTTGTGATCCACTTACCATCATCACTTTGTCATGGGGCCCAGAGCTCTCATGTGGTCATTGGCCACTTTACTGAGTAGGTTCACACCCTCAGGAGAGGGGAGTTCATTAAGCCAGGCCACACACATTCTGTTGCCATCAGAGGCTGGGCCATTTCCATTCCTAAGCTGCATGATGCTAAAAATAGCCTGGCTATTTCCTAATCTGTGGGCAGAGGATTGGGCTATGTTTAGCTCTTGGGAGGGTTGGCAGCAGGAAGTAACAAGAGGTAGGGGAACTACTCACCTTGTAGTATTTAGCCTGAGGAGAAGTAAGGCTATCCAGCACTAGGGGGCAATATAGAGCTATTTTCCTGCACATGGTCAGGTTGATTCTGTGCTTCAAGGTTCCAAGATTTGAGGATAACAGGTAGGTGCCAAAGAAGCTATACCTGGGATGTGACTACATTTGCTGGAAATTTCTTCTTCTTCTTCTTCCCCTCCTCCTCCTCCTCCTCCTCCTTCTCCTCCTCCTCCTCCTCCTCCTTCTTCTTCTTCTTTTAGGTTTCAAAATTTCTGTTCCCTTATGTGGGTATTTTTTACCCCTCTTAGTGAGTTATGATTGATTTTTGATTGCCCTCTTGGTATTCTCAATTTTGACGGTTTCCCAGTTCTGGAAGTACAGACCTTTCTGGAGATGCCTCATAGAAATGCCATTGGTCTACTGGGTGCCTTGCATCATTTTGCGAAAGGCCTTCACAAAAGGTCTAAGTGCCCAGTGTCCAGATTGATCTATTTATTATGACTACAGGAACTCATTCTTGCTTTCAAAGACCTTTCCCTAATGATACTCTATTTTCTCCAGTATTCTAAAGTCTCAACTGTTGACACAGTCAGATCCCCAGATTGCCTCATTTCAGTATTGACTTGGTGTCCCAAGAGGTGTTATAAGTAAATGGAAATTGATTGCTATAGCCAATGCCAGATATTTAGATTTAGATTGGATCATATGGAGGTGCCTCAAAATTAGTTTTAAGGGATCAGTGTCATGTATTCTATTATTATTAGTTACCTGGCTTTTGACTTCATGCTATTTGCAATTCTTACCAGTTTGCTGTGAGAATAGCATTATCCTCCAATATTATGAGTTACTTTGTGTCCTTCATTTTGAACCTGACTTCTAACCCTGAAGTCTCACGTAATAACCAAGGGTCTCCAGATGTAACTTAAAGACAGAGATAAAAGATAGGAAGAACACTGACTTATATAGGGTTCCTGTCCTATACGTCTTGAATGACCACAGGAAACATTGCTAATATCTGTGTGCACTCAGAGGAGAATACGTACTGTGAAACTGACAAGTTCTGGGATGGGCTTCCTGAGTTGCAGCAGAAGGAATCATATACATCCCCCAAATGAACAGAACCAAAGCTTACTTTCTCTTTAGCATCTAGCCCAAATAGACACCAGTCACAAAGTTGTTGATGGAGTAAGGCCTCACCCACTTTGTGGCATTGGAAAGTGATTTTAATTCACTCATAGACCTGAAATGTGCTTATTGTTCTCATTTTCTTTAACTGTTTTGAGTGTCGATTTGGAATATGCCTCTATTAGGTAGGGATATCCCTATGAAACTCGTATTGTATGTGTTCATTTCCTCAAGAGCTTTTGCGGCCTGTGGGGCCAGTTACTCTGTGGACAGGTGGTTGTCTAGTGATGCCTAACTGAGTACATGCATCTTGTGCTTACGGCTTCTCTGTCTCTCTCGCACTCTCTCTTTCTTTTTTAAGGATCCAGCTTGCTCCTCCTCCTCCTGCCATATACCTGTGTCTAATACAGCTGTGTCTATTGCCCCTAGCCTTTTAAGGGTACCGTTCAAAGTTCTGTTTTGCTGAAAATAATCCCAATCCCTAGAATGGTGTCCAAGAGTAAATAGGCTCTGACTGAGTGCTCAAGGGACTTCCTGTGAGTTCGTCTATAAGTTGTAGTGCATGACCTTTGTGACATTTTTGTTTAGAGGCTTTTTTTTTTTTTAAGAGAACTTCCTCCTTGTTCTCTGCTCTGTTTGAGACTGTTGAGGAAGTTGAAGAAATAAAGTGTCATTATGTAATGATGAATACTGTTTTTCACAATAGGTGACAAAAAAAGTCCCATTCTGTTTTTTTGGTAACATTTCCCTCCTACCAACTGTTATCTTTTACATTTAAACTATTTTATATTTACTTGTAAAAGGTGACCAGGTCTGTAGGAAGCTTTAGGTAGTTGTTGAAAGAAACCAGGATCCGACCCTAAATGTTCCCCAGTGGTGGCGTTTCAGAGAGCTCCTCTTGGACACCAAATCTTAGCTTTGTCCATTCTTATTTCATCCTTCCTGACACTTATTTTTAATTGATCTTTTTTATATTCTTTTCCACTTCATGTCTTTTCAACCTTTATTGTGCTAAAATTCTGCTTCATTTACAAACTTGCACACTCATTATAGAAATAGAATTCTAATCATAATGTGGTAAGTGTTAAGTAAATAATGACAATAATTGAGACAGTTCATTTGTATTCATAATGTCCATACTCCCCTCCCCCCATAAAAATGTTTCCCAAATTGCTAAAAATTTCCCCATAGGTTTCTATTGGTGTTAAATAAAGTGGGAAATCATAAAAGTCCTCTTATTCACTAGGTCTAGTTTTGATGGTTCTGATTTTCTTTGGAAGTACCACAGGTAGCCAGAATATCTCTATACAAGGTTGTATCATTTCTATATAACTCATAGGTATTTTTCTCTACCACCTCCCCCAACTGTAGGGGGTGTGTGCGTGTGTGTGTAAATCTCCCTTTCTTATTTCCTGAGGACACCTCTGGTGGTTAAGTCTTATTTGGTATGCACCAGTACTACCACACAGACTGTTAAAATACTGAAATATTTCTAATGGGTTGGGAAAGAGCCAGGGCTCCTCTTTTAGGACAAACTGACCATCTGTGAATCAGAAACTACAAGGTTAGTATTTGACATAGTTCAGGAACTCTTAGGATACTCTTGCAACCCTCTTGGCCTCCTCCTGATTGATCACCGTGCCTGCCACATTATTACCCATTTTCAGCTTTAGCTACTGACAATTTCAGTCATATTGAAGTTCCAACTCCTCTCTCTTCTCCTCTCTTGGCAGCTGAGGCCAGGCAGAGGCTTGAAAGACCTCCAGTAAGGAAAGGATATGGCCTTTTTAAAGCTTCTTTCTTACAGCTTCTTTTGTTGTACCTCACCAGGGGTCGGGGCCTGGGAAGTGAGAGGAGGCATAGGGACAAGGCCTACAGTGACGTGGGGCTGCAGTCCTTAGGTGGCTGTTCTTGTTTCTGTGGGCAGCACTGATAGATGTGTGTGATAGGTAGCACATAACTGTTGTCTGAATTAATTTTTTATGTGTTTTATTTATTTTTGAGAGGCAGAGAGAGTGTGAGCAGGGGAGGGTTAGAGAGAGAGGGAGACATACAATCCGAAGCAGGCTCCAGGCTCTGAGCTAGCTGTCAGCACAGAGCCCGACGCGGGGCTCAAACCCAGAAACCAGGAGATCATGACCTGAGCCAAAGTCGGATGCTTAACCGACTGAGTCACCCAGACGCCCAGACTGTCATCTCAATTAAATGGATCACTTTTTTCAGGGAGGTTTTTTTCCTGACCACTTAATATGAATTAGTCAGCCTTCACTATCACAACAAGGTTAACTGACTGCATAGTGCTTATTATCACTTTTTGATACTCTTCTCATTCTTACTTATTAAGTAGTTGTCAGCGTACCCCAGCCACCCCCCACTCCCCCGAGTACATGAGTTCCCTGAGAGTATGGACCTTGTCTAACTTGCTGTCTTCAGGAGCTTGGAGTTTTAGCATCTGGAACAGGGGGTTGTATACAGTATGTGCTCAATATTTGTTGGATGGTTCTGGAGGTAGTGCCTTATTAGAGTAAGACTATGGTGTTGGCTCTGATAGTAGGCCAGCTTTGAAGATGTCTTTCTGGTCTTGGAACCTCTACATTGTTTTACATTTTTCATAGGAAGGTAAGCTTGTTTATTTATTGGTTGTGATGGGTTATGCCAATCAGAGTACTATTTGTAATCTTGGTAAATACATCTTATTACCAGGTGAGCATGTACCAAGCAAGCGGGAAGGTTTCCTTAGAACTGGTGCTAGTACCTTTCTTAAAAGTGCCATTTCTGTGCATTCCTCTTCTCTGTGTTTTCCGAAGATGGGGTGCTGTGAAATGGACTGAGGATCTGAATAATGGTAAATTTAGATGACTGACATGCCTCAAAAAAGCAGTATGCTTTCCATCCTGTGCTTGTAACTTACAGATAAGTTGTGCAGGTTGGACATCAGCAATAAATATGGTGTGTGGAACGTTAGGACTAGAAGGATCCCCAGAGGCTCTCCTTACCTATGTGTAAAGTGAGACCTGGAGAGCTGAAGTGTCATCATTGAGGTCGCTCAATCAGGGTCACTCAATCAGGGTCACGCAATCAGGGTCACGCAATCAAGGTCACTGTTGAGTGCAACAGTATTAATCAGCTAATGTGGTGATATATTTGTCCATCTTTAAAGAACCAGCTGGGCAAATGGGATTCTCCTTTGAACGTTCTGATGCTCTGTATAAAAGCCATTCTTTATTACGTTAGGGGATTGCATGGTTTGTGGGTTGTGAAGGAAGATGGAACATTCATGGTCTTGAAACACAGCTTATAAGAACACTAAGGAAAACAATCTGAAAATAATCACATTAATTAAATGTAACAGATAGTCTGGCTGGTATATGGCACAGTATTTCTGTTGGGGTAGAACTCTGACAGTTTGGCAAATAACTTGAAATACTACATTTAGAATTGTTACTATTACAAGTCAAGACTTCATTTTAAGTCGGTGTATTAGATCCATGGACGTTTATTTCAATATTTTGGTTTCTTAATTGGTGATGAAGAGGATGCTTGACATTTGAATCTTGATTCCACAAGGGAGATTCTTTTTAAACAATAATTTTGAGCGTTTCATTTAGCAGGATTCAAGCACCGTGGGCATGAGTAAACAAGCATGGCGTAGCAGGCTCTAGAAAGCACAACCTGTTATTCTTTTGAATGGATTTAATGAGTGACCTTATTTTTATTTCCCTTATAATATATAGAATATTCTATTCCAAGGTTCAAATTTCTCTTGAATGTCAGGAACGTCAGGAAATAAATTCATAGGTGCGGACTTGAATGGCTTGTCTAAAATAAGATTAAATGACCAAAATTTTGACTGTAAAATTTCTAAATCTGAGAACAAAAGGAGCTAAAAATTATAAAGAGGAGTTGTACTAATTACATTTATCATTACAGTCAAGTTATTAGGAGTGATTTTTTTGGGTAGTATTATCTCATTTTGTCTTTTGCTTCGTGAGAATACATGTTATTTACGTATTTATTTGTTTATTTATTTATTTATTTTTGTACTTTTTTTAACATTATAGTTTATTGTCATGCTGGTTTCCATATAACACCCAGTGCTCAGCCCAGCAGGTACAAGAAGACATTTTAAATCGAGCTGAGCCAATTCTGTTATCTGACTTCACTTTAGATTTCATTTGCCGTCTTCAGGCAGTTATTGCCAGTCCCCTGCTGACTGAACAGCTTCCTCCCTGGATATTTGACTTTTGTCTAAGCCACACCATCTTTGCCGGACGGGCCCCACTAATTTTGCTTTCTTGGTGTTAGGCTTAATTAACTCTTTTACTTTCAAGCCACGATTTTTTTGTACTTGGCTCTTACTGTATCAGATAGCAGTTGAGCCATTTTTCAATCAAATGGGGTGTGTATTAGGTTGTTGCAGGGAGTGGAAAATGGAAGGCCCATTTTTCTGAGGGAAACAAACATCCCCAAATAGCATGAGGCACATTGATGTTACTAAAAGCAGGGGTATAGATTTGCACTGTTACTATGTGCGCTGTGTCCTGATAAGACCACAGTAAGAGCTGTCAGGAGAGCCAAAGGAAGGGCAGTATTTGGATGCGTTTTGTGTGTGTGGGGAGATGGGTCAGAAGATCTCCCGGTGGGTCCCTGGTTTTGTAATGCTTAATGACACCCTATGAGTGCTTGTTAGTTGCTGCACTTGGGCTCAAAGTTTGTAGGCGGTAGACAGCTTACCTTTATAACCTCCCCCTGGGGTATGAGGAAAACACCAAGGTTTCACTAGCCAAGTAGCCTAGCCAAGGGGTCATAGCTGGTAAATGTTTGCACTCGCGTCTGACTCCAAGCCCAGGACTCTGAGTCACATGCTTCTTCCTTCATGAGTTAAATGGTCTAATGTTTTATTAGAACATTGTTTTTATTCAGCACATATTTATAAGCATCTTCTCTTGGCTAAACCCTGCACTAGGCGCTGGGTGCACAAAGAATAAGGTGGTTCTGCCCTTGAGGAGCTCTGTCCAAGAAGGATGACAGGTCCTTCATTTATCTCACGGTCTATGGGCACACAGAATGCTTTATTTCACTTCAAAAATCCTCCATTGATTGACAAAGCAGTTGATTGCGCCTGGAAGAGAAGTGCAGGGAGAAAAGTTCCCACAAGTAAGGTGACATACTTTGAAAGGGATCTGAGAGACGAAGAGAGGAAAACATTCTAGGTGAGGGAACAGCTTCTGCAAAAGAAGACAGGCCTCAAAAGGCATATCGTGTGTGGGAGGCAGGAAGAATCTGGTGTTGAATATGAGTAGATGCAAGCAAAAAGTGCAAAGGTGTCCTGGGTTGATGCACTCAGAGGCCCTGATGCTGTTTGCAATGTGAACTTCCTGCAGAGTTTGCACCACACAAATCGCAAAAGGTGGTCTCGCTGTTTCAGGCACTTTCTAAGCAGACGTGGAGTAGCAGAGTTCTGCTTTGGCGTGCATAGCTGGCTGCTGCTTGGTGGAACTTTCTCCCCGTCATTAAGCACCTTTGGATGTTCAGAGTTGGTTGTAAGGGCAGGCTGTACAGCCTCCATTACACCCAAATAAGCTAAGCCTGTGTCCACATTACTTTCTATTGCCTTCTTTCTGCAAACAAAGAACTATTTTCACACTTGATTCACAAAACGGATGGCATGCAGAATGAGGTTGGGTGAGGGATCCTGAGATTGTGGTAAAAGGAAGGCATCTTCCAGCACACCGAATTAGTGTAATGAAGCCATTGTGTTGCAAGAAGCAGAGAAAACAGCCCTAACGCTTTTCAGGGAAGGGCTGTCGAGTTTTGTAGAAAATTAACTCCTGTGCGTCTACTCTACCTTCTCTAGTGAGGTTCCTCTGGTCCCTTGTATACAGCGCTAGAAATATTTTGTGGTAGTTAAGGACTTGACAAGAATGAGTTATCTTGGTGGATGTGCTTTCTAGACGCCATGCCATTTTTTTTTGAAGCTGTGCTATTTGCATTCTAGGAAAGCCTCGCTTGTGAGTAGATACTATTTTAGGCTGTACAGTGTTTGCAGTATGGAGATATGCTTCCGCACTTAAATATGCCCAGCTGGCCATTGCACCTGCCTTTTGAGTCACTACAGAGATCAGAAACCATTAACAACAGAAGTTGGACTTACGTGGTGCTTATCTCCTGTTGTTTCTGGCAGTAATTTTTGCTGGGTATTTATAAGGACATCTGTCTTTTAAAGAGTCGTATTACTTAATCCTTTTTTTTTTCCACTAAGGAATAAATCACGGCTTGTTTCCCATACTGCCACCCTCACATTCATAGTCTGAGGTGATTAGATATGCAAATTGGGAGTCATTAAAACATTATAATTTCTTTTTCTATGGCATCAGGCGATATTTAAAATCAGTGTGCTAAGAAGGAACATGTGCTTAAAATGTGATTAGGATGTGAACAAAATGAGTAGAATGAAATATTCACTTCCTTCCTGGAAATCTCTTACTGGGTCTGGGAATAAGGGGAACCTGTAATGTTCATCACTTCTGATTTATCATACTTTAAGCCTGAGCGGTAAGCCTGAGGTAGGCACATTGTGGAGGAACCCAGGAAAACACAGGAGCTTCTGAGATTTTCATATTGCTCTGTGGAAGTGCATACTAAAGAGTTCTTCTTGCAAGGGTGAGATTTACAGTCGGATTACCCATTCAGAGGACAGATCAGATTCAGCTTTATTTCTCATAGTGATTTTTGGATATGTAAACACTATAAAACGAGAATGTGCTAGAGGCAGATTTCTTCCACTGGAAATACGTTTATGTCGTAGGTAATAAAAGGTATTGGGGATGCTTCCTATTTAATAAGTAGCACTGTCTCTGGAAGGATGCATTTTGTCACGACTTTACTTTTATTTATAAACAGAAGTACACTCTTTCTGGAGGTCTACATGAAAATGAATTGCTTCTACAAAAAACAAGGGACCAGACCTCATAGTGTTTTTATGGTTTCAGATACAGTTTGATGTATATTGGAGATATATATGATGGCTCAGCTCTGTCTTTACTTTGTGTTGCTCACAGCAGTCAAAACAGTTTTACTGTTTCTGGAGAAATCAACAGTCTAAAAATAGCAGGTGTTTCCCAGGTCAAAACTCGCTCAGATATTGAGAGATGATGACAGAGTCTAGATTCTTAAATGATGAATGCTAAACCTCGAAAAAGTCGTTTTAATCTGTTTTCATGTGAATATTAGCAGGCTTGAGGTTTATAACCAAGAGTAAGAATGTAAAATTAGGAATCAAATGATCTCTATGTTGATGTTTTTTTAAAAAAAGCTTTTCTTTCCTGCTGTAAAATTTATCTTTAATCTACACTGATTACTTTTAATAGCATCAGTTGGGTACCCTATTAAACTAACTGCTTTAAAATGGTTTCCTTTTAGAAATCACATTTACATCCTAGGAAATCAATTAGGGTGTGTGGCTTTCACATTTTCCTGCCATCTTCCTTCACAGTCATTTCTGAATGACCAGCCTACCCAAGCGGAACACTCCGAGGTGCAAATCTTCTGGAAGAAGTGCAAATGCCACACTTTTACTTGGAAAAATGAAAAAAAAAAATAGGACTTCTTTAATATATCTGGTGAACATTTCAAACTGCAGAAAGCACAGGAAATACTTTTGGTGTATGGGGATGTGTGGTGTTTCCAAATTACAAACATTGTTTTGAAAACTTCCCCGGTAGTGGCGAATTATATGAGACCAGGTCCATCCAAGGGGAGCTTGTTTAACTGGCCTGTGGTTCTGGGGCTCATTCAAACACTCTTAAACAAAATAAAGGGAATGGATGTAGTAACTTCTTTATGGAAGGGCTGTAAAAAGGCACGGGGCCATGTAAACAAATTGGGTCATTTACTAGATGTTTTAAGTGATAGATTTGCAATCCAAATGCAGGGGTGTGTATTAGGCTTTATAGGATCCTGACCATGTTCTATTCTGAAAGTGAGGTTCCAAGCTTATATTTATTTGCTTGTTTTTCTTTAGTGCATGGAATTCCTTTATTGCTCTTTTAGACTGTAGTTTGAAAACATACTCAAGATTTTGAGCTATTTGCATGTATAAGTTTGTTCAGCTTTGGAAAATGCTTAGAAACGCATGTGTGAAAAGTTGTGAATTGACCTGATTTTTGGTAGCACTGGGTTCTGTTCAAGGAAAATAAGATGATTGAAATTGAAATTTTCCTCCTGGGCTCAGACATGTCTAAACTAATTGTAAAATAATTGTGCTGGCTTACATGAGCAGACTCATAACTACGACTATGTAAAGTGGAAATCCAACAACAGTTATGATTTACAATTATTGTAACTCTGCCAATCGTGTAATAAAACCGCTATTATAACCCACCTACCGTGACATTCATTTGTTTTACTTGAGACATAGGTTAAAAAAAAAAAAAGAAGAGCCTCTCCCAAGTTGTCTCGCTTTAGAGAGCCACTTCCTTACCTTAGGGTATTTATTTACCTTCTCTGAAATGGGCCTGAGGGGTGCGCCAGAGCCGACCAGCAGTGTGAGGAGGGCAGGCAGGAATCTAAGAAAGTGTGGCGCTGTACATCGGTGGTGGTGATTAGTGGCAGTGGCAGCCAGCAATAAATTTGGAAACTGAAGTGAGGAAAGGAAGCTAAATAATTTCTGTGTTGATACCATAACATTTATTCATTCTTCAACTTCTCTCAATCAGGGTTGGCTCACTTGGCCTTAAAGGAAGTAGATTGTGTAACAAACCTCGGTGAAAATCAATGAGCCTTTCTAAGTTTTAAAAACTGATGGCATCATACCATACTGGCAACTTTTAAGTGTTACCGCTGGACGTTTGGCAGCGGAAATCACTGCTCCAGGTTCATAAGCCTTAAAAAACAAGGGACAATGGTGGATATTATAGTTTCTCTGTAATTTGTGACTTGCTTTTTCCTTTCTGTTTTTCTTTTTCTTTTTTTTAATGACTAACTTAGAACTAGATGGCCTTAAGTCTATGGGAAACCTAGGCTCTGCCTTTAAATTGGATTCTATGTAACCTTAAAAACAACAATTCACATCTTTTTGCCTTAGTTATCTACTTAGTTATCTACCACTTTTAGGTAGCACAGAGTTCCGTGTGATTGTATACTACATAAATAAAATCTCATCAAACCAAGGTGAATACCACAAAGTGACACCAGTACCTGCCTGGAACTGTGAGGCTTTGTGAGAGGTGTGATACTGACTTGGATTTAGTTGCTGCCTTCAAGTAGTTTGTAGTGAAATGGAGAGATAAGACATAGCCAGCTGTAATACAGAATAAAATACAGTGTTGGGTGGGAATTGAGGGAAAAGCAAACTTACTTACAGCAGAGCCATTAGAAACCACCTAAGAGAGTTGTCAGGGGAGACTCTATTTTGAGCAAAGGTGCCTTGGAAGATGAGTGGCTGTGTGTGTGCGGAATTGAAGGTACAGTAGGGCGGATTTTAGGAGATGCAACCCTGCTATAAATATGAAAAAGGAGTCCGGGAAGTCCATGCAGTCAGTCCAGTGGTGTTTCCTCAGACTGAGACCTCAGAAGTAGATTCAGTGGTCAAGTGCCTGGAAGTAAGAAGCCCTAGGGGCTCCTGGGTGGCACAGTCAGTTAAGCATGTTACTTCGGCTCAGGTCATGATTTCCTGTTTAGTGAGTTTGAGCCCCACACCGGGTTCCATGCTGACAGCTCAGAGTCTGGAGCCTGCTTTGGATTCTTTGTCTTCCTCTCTCTCTGACCCTCCCCTGCTCATGCTCATGCACGCTCTCTCTGCCCTCCAAAAATAAATAAACATAAAAAAATTAAAAAAAAAAGAAATAAGAACCACTAAAGGAGGGACACTGAGGTACTACTTCTGTTCTAATAGTTAGGAGAGCAATTCTCTGTGCTTTATTGTAAACTCTACTATTGGCCTTCTCACCAGCTATTCAGGCAGCCAAATTATGATGAAGTCTGAGTCCTGGTGGATAGTTTTCACTCCTGGTAAAGGTTGCTGAAAAAAGAGGAACACAGAAGAAAAAGGAAATTTCACATTTGTGGCCCCAAGCCATGAAGAGGAGGCAGTGAAGGGGAAAAAAAGGCCTGAGAGAGAAATGAGAGAAAAGAGAGAGGTGGTGGTGGGGGAGAAAAAACAATTAAAAGAAGAATAAGAAGCCTTCCGGCAGATAGAGGAGGGTGCCAAGGAAGGAGAGAGGAAACTCAAAGAAATTGGCTTACAGTCTAAAATACAACAGAGAGTCAAGAAAATGAAGATCAATGAATTAAGCAGCCACTGATTTTTCAGTGTTGAACAAAAAAGCAGAAACAAGGACAAAAAACTCCTTCAATGTAACGTGGGGTATGAATGTGGGAGGAAGAATCGTTATGGACTAAAATGAAGAAGTTAGGCATAAAATGTTTAAGACTTTTGGGGAAGTTTAGTGATGGAGGGAAGGAGGTATTGAAGTGGTTCCACAATGGAGAGAAAGAAAGAGGAAAGAAACACGTTTGTTTGACTTGTTTGGTGAGTGAGAGAGAGATCCAGAGGAGACCAAAAAGGTCGAATGTGTAACGAGAGATAAGATTTCTGGGCTGGAAATTGTCGGTGCTGTTGCTGATGGAACACAGGAGAAATGACCGCAGAGCACCGGGCAGCATGTCAGGTTATTGCAGAAAGAACTGAGCATACCCGGCAGAGAAGAAGGAATTAAATTTGGAGGAAGTGAGCCTTAAGCAAATTTTGACCAAGTGAGAAGAGATGCAGGAGGAATTGTACTGAAGGTTCCCTGGCTGCATTGTCAGGTCAACCCCTGTGGAGACACTTTAGTCCTGCCTGGTGTCTGAAGTAGAAGGATCAATGATATGAGAGACAAGATAGCAAAATAGATGTTTTGGCTTGGTCAGTACACCAAGAGGAGAACGCATTAGTTACCCATAAGTTTTGGTAAGTTTGGGCATATGAGATGGAGGAAGGAGGGGGGCTGGTAGGCAGAGATTTATGAGTGCAGTGGCCGGAGTTAGCGTCATATGTAGTAGGTAGTTATGGGGAACGGAGTGACATGTGGAAGAATGTGTGTTAAAATGATGCATCTAAACCAGGCTGAGTCAAGACTTTTAAGCTGTTACAGAGCTGCAGAGATCTAAAAACAATCGTGGACATGCAAACCAAAAGACCACTTACTGCCCCTTACTTTATCTTTCTGGTGCTGATGCCTTTAAAAGTGTGCCCTCAAAAATCATAAAAGGATGGGGGAGGGAAACCCCTGCAGGCCTCTGGGATCTCTGCTGCGGAAGCTCTAAGCCTCTCTTGCAAGCAGCTCGCAGGTGGTTTGTTGTTGTTGTTGTTGTTGTTGTTGTTGTTGTTATTGTTTAACAGCTGTTAAGGCTACACAGAAACCTGTTGGGGGTGAGTTCAACTCATGACTATGTTTGCTCAAGAGAAGACTATACCTCTGTGTGGGTAATACACACTCCCCAGAGCGGCTGTGTGCTGAGGACTGTGTGTGCTTCCGTCATGGGGAATCGTTTATGTTCCTATACCCATTGACAACACAGACATGGAACTGGTTTGTTGAATAATCATGACTATTGATTGAGTCTTGATAAAAAATGCAACTCTATTTTTGCTCTTCCTGAATTTTACTGTGCAGGGGAAATCTTCCCCTGTTGCAGTATGGATATTTCTCCAAGTCATGGTTTTTCAGGGGCCCCTGGGTGGCTCAGTCGGTTGAGCCTCCAACTTCGGCTCAGGTCATGATCTCACAGTCTGTGGGCTCCAGCTCTGCATCAGGCTCTGTTCTGACAGCTTGGAGCCTGGAGCCTGCTTCTAATACTGTATCTCCCTCTCTCTCTATCTTCCCCTCCCTGTGTTCTTTCTCTCTCAAAAATAAACAAACATTAAAAAAAAAAAAGGACATGGTTTTTCAACTCACCCTTAAGAGATACTGAGTTTGAGAGTGATTTCAAACGTAAACACCTTATGATTTAGAAGTAAGATTGGCCAGGCCTTTAGAAGTTAAAACTCCCGATGTCTTCACTACCTTCCCAGGCCTGCTGCTGAGTGGAGCTTCTGGGAAAAGAGCTGGCAGGGAGGAGACAAGAGTCGTGTCTGAGGGATTCCACCTTCACAGAGCAGGTCCTGGCCATTTCCTTTGAATGTCTTCCTGTCGCTGTGCCTATCCCGTTGCCCCCTCAGGCCATCCATTCTAGAATCCAGTTACCCATAGGTTTCCAGGACTCCCTTTGTCTCGTACCTGGGCTTGCTTTCAGGAGTCCAAATCTGAGAATGCCACTTCAAATGAAGTCTCTGTTCTGCTTAAATAGGATTCCTTCACAAACCTTTAAAATGTGGAATACGGTACATTAAACATGCACGGAATCATTGTCAAGCTAATGAATGAAAACATTGCTGTTTTTGAGTAAAGGAATTATGTTATATTTGTAATTTCTGCATTTTCCCTGTCATCACCCCTGGTCAGGAGCTGGTCACCTAAACTGTTGCATAAATGTCTTTATTCTTCCTTAAGAAGCTCCCCATTTGGATCATATATAAGAGACTGATGCAGAATAACCATCCTGTAGTAAAGCTCTGTGTTTACTCAGTGTTCTCACACTTTTTTTTTTTGAAATTTTATTTTTATATGTTTATTTATTTTGAGAGAGAGAGGGAGGCACAGAGAGAGAGAGTTAATACCAAGGAGGTTCCATGCCATCAGCATAGAGCCTGATGCAGGGCTCAAACTCGTGTACTGTGAGATTACCTCCTGAGCCAGAATCAAGAGTCAGACTTGATTCCGACTGGGCTTCTCAAACTTGAACGTATGTACTCTTGAGCTGGGGACCTTATTAAAAGGCAGGTTCTGATTTTGTAGGTTGTTGGTGGGGCCAGAGAATTTGCATTGTAGCAAGCTTCCAGATGCTGCTGCTGCTGCTGCTGCTGCTGCTGCTGGGCTGAGGACCAAACTTTGAGTAACAAGGGCCTGCCTGGGAGTTCTCAAGGTCTGCTGTGATCTCATCTCAATCTTTCCAGTAAAAAGATTGCACAGAGCTGATCTCTGCTCACCACAGAGATGACTCTATGCCTCTGCTCTTGCAACTCTTTTTACTCAGAAGTCAATTCAGTCCAAAACACATCATGTGCCTTGTGTTCTAGTTACCATGGCACATTCTGAAAACAGATAACAAAAACGGCAGATTTTTGAGTCCTAGATATTGACAATCGAATGTGGCTTTTCCTGCACTAGAGATAGGAGATACGCTTACAATGTTGAAGGAGCCCAGAGGTGTTCTGTATCCTGGTCGGGAGTGACTTCTCATGAGGCCTTCTCTTAAGCTGGGTCTTGAAGGATAGTCCTCTAGAAAGGAAGGCGGTTCTAAGCAGAAGGCATAGACTTGTAAGAAGGCATGAAGTCTATTGAAAACTCATCTGTTTGGTGGGAGTAAGATTGAAAAAAGTACTCATTGGTTGTGAAGGACTCTGTGTGACATACTCAGGAGCATGTTTAGAAATCACGATCGAGGTTCTAGGGAGAAGGCTGCATGGTTTCTGCACCAGGGCCCAGAGGTAGTGGTCTGTCTTTCCCCCCCCCCATTTTTGTATTCCTAAATCTGTAACCGATCAGTAACTGTCCATCAAATGATCTGATTTAGGCTTGTTTTTTTTTTTTTTTCTTTCAAAAAAGAAAAAAAAGCAAATCAGGATGATTGTAAAATACAGAGAAGCAAGGGACAAGGATACCAGTTGAAAGGCACTGGCAATAGTTTAGATATCAAATAATGAGCAATGTACCAGTTACTGCCCGTGGGGGATTGGAAGGGTAACCATCAGGTAACTTCATCCCTCCTTTACTCTAAGTTCAAAGCCTATGTGTATTCAAGGTCCAGACCTACTGGTGTTGCCTCTACAAAGCCTTTGTGTTTCTCTAGTCTGGCATATTCTAAACTGCCAGAGTATTCAGAATGCACCATGTTCTGCCTTAAATTCTAGTTCTGTGTGTATCTTTTCTTCCATCATTTTCAAGTGTCAGAGAGTACAATGTTAAATGATCTGTAGCTTAGTGTCTTCTTAGATGTAGATTTTTTAAGTGAAGTGAAAACAGCCCACTTAGACCCAACGCAGCCGGTTCTGTTGTGTTGACATCTGGTCTCACAGGTCATCACTGATAGGCTCTAAAGGGGTCATATGCTTTATTTCACAACCAAGGGATGTGACTGATGTCTGGCTTCATTTTGAGGAACTAAAAGGGGACACACTGGAAGGTCTCTTAGTCTTTCTGCTTAGACTGAGTAAAATAAATGTACAAAGAACATTATTAGCAAAATTATAGTGATGACTGCTTAGAATGTTATTTCCTCAACAAGAAAAAGAAATGTATCATTTCCAGGAAAATTATTTTTAAACAGGGAACTTTATGATAGCCTTTGTTGCAATCAGTTTAAGAAAAGCATGACCCTCAGAAGTCCGTTTTCAATAGCTTGAACTTATTTTTGTTTTAAATTGTTTCTTCCTCCTGTTCTTTCTAGTAAATGTGAGATTTATCCTCATGTGCTTTCTTATTTTCAGTTTGCTTTTCCTTTTCTTTGCTTTGGGGTTTTGAGATTGACAACTGTGATTTATCCCCTGGAAAGCAAAAATCTTGAAAAAGTCATTATTTCAAAAAATCACTCAAAGGATGTATTTTTTTTCCCTTGGAAGTAAGGTTGATTTTCTCAGCTCTGATCATATGAGATTATGGGCAAGTAGTCCTTAGTTCTGGCATGTGAACAAAACAGAAGCAGCCCCTGGAGAGAGAGAGTTCAGAATTCATGGCAGTAAGCACATGTTCAGTATGCCAATATTTATGGTGTCACAACCAAATTAAAACCATACCCTCTGCTATCTACAAATGTACGGTACCCAGACTGCACAGGGTTATGCCCATGTTTCTCAGTAAGATTTAAGGCAATACAGTTGTTCAAGACTCTCAGAGACCAGTCTGTTTATTTTCATATTCATTGTATTTGTCTCTGTGAGGGAGAGTGAATTGTCTTCGCTTACATTCATTTTGAAGTCTTCAGGAATCAGCAGGGTTGGCAGACAGCAAGGTTGAAGACTGGCTTTGTGCTTCTATATACAGTGTATTCCGGCTGTTGTATCCTAGTATTCTTGGATCCTGTCCTGGGGGAGTTAGATGCATCGGTTACTGAGAGTGAACACAGACTGTTTCTTAGATAGATGGGTAATTCTTAATCTTTCACTTCTTGTGTCTTATGTATGTTATTAGAGAACCGGGGTTTCACCAATTTGGAAAATAAACAGACTACAGACCTCTGGTAGGAAGACGTATTTTATGTCTTTTTATGATACCTTTAAAAGTGGTACCATCTGGTAAGACTTTTAAGAACCAAGTTTCAGAAGCACTGTTGAGAATACATCTTATTTCTCTACTTTTATGAGACAGAGATATCTAGAAATGTGTATTCTAACACATGATGCACATGTACAATATAAGTGACAAAGATAATTCACAAACTTCGTGGGGAGAAGGTTTGGTAGAAGCTAGTGAAGAGTCCTGTTTGCTGGTGGATATGACATTAGGTTGTTAATGCTTGCTTAATGACCCTTTTGAAAGTCCCAGGTTTTTTCCAGATTCCTTCTGATTCTACTGTAGCTGAGACTCTAATCTAGAAAACACTCTGGACAAGAACTCAGTTGCTGGATGTCTTTAATAGATTGGCTGCTTAGGGTTTTGGGAGGTGGTCACATAACCATTAAGCTATCAAGCAGAATTTTTTTGCAACTGGTGGCTGTAAGTGGCAATCTTTTGTAAAAGCGGGAGGGTTTTCTCATTTATAGGATCAAATAATTTTTTAAGAGTAACTCTCATGGGAGCAAATGAAGCTTGACTATGTAAATCTTTCTTTTACGATGGGATAGAATCCAAGATATTTAAGAAGTTATTTTATTTTTTGAGGTCAGTAATTTAAACATTGTGCTGAGGCTCTTGTTTGGTACTCCAAACATTTATTATTAAGGTTTCCTTTGGTGTTTCCTTAAAAAGACAAAATTCAGTATGTTTTCTTTGCAAACGATTGTCTCATACACAAAACAGAAGACAAAGTTTCCTTTACTATTTTTTTTCTCAGACCTAATTATTCAGTTGTTTTTATGCCCTCAGATTTTTAAATGATCACAGATTTTTCACTAACCTTTTCATATCTTATTGATGCTGGAAAAACATAACTGTTTGAATCCTGTGGCAGGTTAATAAAAAATACCAAGGAAATTTCCTTGGTTGTGTACTAGAAATTTGAGGAAGATCACTGGCTTTTGAAGTTCATTAGTGGATCAATTTATTGAATGCTTACTGTTAGATATCTCATTTATCAGACAGAGTCTTAAGCACTGGGGAGACTTGGCCTGTGCGGTTTCTAGCATTCTTGTCTAGCTACCAAAATTGAGTTTTCCATTTTGTATATGACTTAGGTCTTTGTCCTGCAGTAGATGCCAGGTTGAAGAGTTATATCTGTCCTAAAACATGATTAGATTGTTTCAATGATGTCAATAGTAAGTTAAGTAAATAACAAAAAATACACTTTCATTTAAATGTTCTCGAAGATTTCTATTTGATTTTCTACATAGTAATGAATATTGTTATCTACCTCAGTGGTAATTGACAATAAATAGATACTACATTTTCTAAGAAACTTGGCAGTATCACCATATGTCTGTGTGTAATAACTAATAACTAACTCCATCATTATATTGTGACTTGAGATTCTTCGTTTTTTTACTGATTCATGATTTTTCTTACATTTTATGGAAAATACTTTTTTCTGTTTTTTTTTTTTATTTATTTTTTAGAGACAGAGAGAGATAGCACGAGCAGGGGATGGTCAGAGAGAGAGGGAGACACAGAATCTGAACCAGGCTACAGGCTCCGAGCTGTCAGCACAGAGCCTGATGTGGGGCTCGAACCCATAAACCCCCAGATCATGACCTGAGCTGAAGCCGGACACTTAACCTACTGAGTCACTCAGGTGTCCCAGAAAATACTTTTTTTTAAGTGCAAAGAGGATGTTGATGAAATGAGATATTTAGTAAAAGCTCTGGAAAAAAAGTTTTGATTGTTTGAAACACTCAGCATATTAAAATCCAACAGATTCGTGCTTTTGCCTAAATATATAATGTCTTATATTGTAGACAGGATATTTTTTTTTGTTTCATTTCAGTGGACATATTAAAACAGGTTACACA
Source organism: Suricata suricatta (assembly GCF_006229205.1). Lineage (NCBI taxonomy): Eukaryota > Metazoa > Chordata > Mammalia > Carnivora > Herpestidae > Suricata > Suricata suricatta. Next base: position 66,604,629 of record NC_043700.1, read on the forward strand.
GCAAATAAGCTAATGTGACCACTCAGTGTCATTTTCACATTTTTTTGGGAAGGAAGTCTGAAGCAGAAGAACATTCCTGGGGGAAGTTTTCTTTTTTCTTTACCAACTTAAGACCTTTCACTGGCAGTATCTTTGCCCCTAAAATTTGTGTTTGAAATGGCCCAGAGGTTTTAAGTACATTGGGGGCCTAAGTACATTGATGGATTTAGGAATGATTTGCTTTGACCCTTCAGTGAGTCTTCAGTAAAAAGGAAGGATTTTAGTCTTTCCAACCAGATGGAGTATGGATCTCCAGGCTCCGATTTTGGCTACATTGAGAAAGACTTTTCTCTGGCTAGGTTAGTATCACAAGACTAAGGCTGGCTCTGGTACGGAGGCAAGGATTGCCTTCTTTTCGTGATCATATGCCGTTGGAATTGTATTTGATAGGTTAGTATCATGACCTGTGGCAAGAAACCACACAAGAGCCCTTGGTTAACTTATACCCACTTTCTATAATGACATATCAATTGACGTTTTTATTCTGACATTTTCGTCACTTTTAATCATTGACAGAATTTTGCATTTCACGAAGTTGTAGAGCCATTTAGCAATTAAGCAATTATAAATTTCAAAGATCTATGTATTTGTGAGTGTAAGTAGATTGTTTTCAATGCAGCACTGCTTTTCAAGTTTCCCACTGAATTGTAGGGGAGGGAGAAGAAGGCAAAAAGTTCCTTTCTTCTACCCTTTTAGGTTCTGTTGTGTATGAATTAAACTGACAAAAGACAAATTAGCAGGAGAAAAGGCATATAGATTTTGTTAAGATTTTTAATTTTATGTGCACAAGGGCTTTACAGAAAGGAATGAAGAATCCAAAGTAGCAATTAGACCTAGAGGCTTATATACCATTTTAGCAAAGGGCTTTAAATTGTGGGAGCATTTATTGGCTAGGAAATGTGGGGAAGGGGTGCCTGGCCGCCTCAGTCAGTGGAGCATGAGACTCTTGATCTCAGGGTTGTAAATTCGAGTCCCATGTTGAGTGTAGAGATTACCTAAAAATAAAATCTTTAAAAAAAGAAATATATGGGGGAGACTAATGGGAGATAAGGGTTGTTTTAGTCAGGTCTGTTAATGAAGACTCACCTCCCTACCAGCTCTCTGTCTCCTATGATAAGGGTGCCTCTCCTCATCCTGGTTCTGGAAAGGCGGATTGGGGGTGTGGTGTGTGGAATTTATGCCACCTTCACAAAGGGAAATTTATGCTCTGCTTTTAGGCAGATAAGGGGAAGGCAGAGAACTGTTGCTGCATTTGTTGACTCTCAATCCCCTTACGCTCAAAATAATCCTTCTGCCAAAGTGGCATAACCATCGGATACAACAGTTGGCTTTTTCTAATAGCCTATATGTTCTAGAAAAGGGACATAGGGTGCCGGTGGTGGGTGCGGATGCTGGTGCTTTGGTACCTCAGCAGAGCTCTTTTTATTTTCTGGTCTGCTCCTTCTCTTCCTGTAGGTTCCTGCAAGTTACAAAGAATATGTCATCTGGTATTTAATAGTGTTTGCCAAGACTGGATCTATACCATCTCAGATATTTCCTTAAACAGGGTAGGGAGGGGAGGCAGGGTGAAGCAATTCTACATCCTCATTTGTGGCATTCTTGATTTCCATAGAAAATCCGAGGTCAGTCTAGTAATATCCAGTTAGGAAATGTGAAGTGTTATGACTCACTTTATTTTGGCTTTGCACAGTATAGAAAATTTCTTGGCTAGGAAGGAATTCCTTTTCAAACTGCTGGTCCTCCCCAACAATTCTGAATAGGTAGTTCTCTTTGCACATTCTTCTGGGTTTAACTGCTGTGTAACCTCCTAACCCCTCATTAATAATTTCCTGAGGCTGGTTTGTTATAAAGAAACATTGCAGCACAGACTGTGTGTGTGTGTATAAATATGTGAGTGAGTGCGTGCGTGTGCGTGCGTGCGCGTGTGTGTGTGTGTGTGTGTGTGTGTGTGTGTGTGTGATTACTCCTTAATGACCAACTCAAATTAATGCCCTGGAGGAAAAAACAACTGAACATTAGCTTCTTTCCCATTAGTGCACATGTTAATCAAGGAGATCACACCCTTAGGCAGAAGGTGATGAATGTTTTTTAACTTCCCTTCATTATTCAAATTAAATGGCTCATTTTCTATATTGTACATATATTTCAATGGCTTGAGCATTTAAAGGAATAATCATGCATCTTTCAAAGACTTCTTAATCTTAGGATACCAGAGAATAAATTTGTCTCTTTTTGATTTTTAACAACAACAAGAAATTGCCAAGGAACTGTAAGTGTTTCGAGATGGGCGTTTGGGCTTCCACTCTTCTACACTGTAATCTCTTCTCACCTTTCTCATATTTCCGCTACACATGCCGTCAGTGAAATTGACCCTGGTCCAGTGTCAGTCAGTAGAGCTGTAAGCCTCCCACGAGAAATGCTGTGAATTATACAAAGTTGTCGTTACTCATGGGATTTAGGGTGGTGATCAAAATGCTGTCTCCTCTTGGGAAAATGCTCACACTATACTGTTAAGTGAAAAAGCAGGGTGAAGGTAGCATTTTAAATATTTTTATGCATGGCTATATACATATAGAAAGACTAAAATGAAGTATAGAAAAATTGATTAGATTTTTGTCTACAGGGGCTGTAGAGGAACAGTGGGAGGGTTGATAGTTTACTTCCTAAAATACGTTTAGGACTTGCTAAATTTTCTGTCATACTCTCATATTACTGCTGTCATAGAAACAAGGCTGTGCAGATTCTAAAGCCTAATGTAAATAGTGAGGAAGAGGGGCAAATATAAACAATAGTTTTTTCTTCTATTCTAAAGGAAAGCACCTAAATTGCAAGACTTGTTTTTAGAAGCTTAGGAGACGGCATTCTGAAAGGTGGCCCTTTGGGGTTAAGATTTAAAGTTGGGTCTTAATTTTATCCCAGAGGCTAGATGTGGAGAAGCAAAGCAGTAAGGCTGTGCGGCAGTCAGTGAGGAGAGCCATCACAACAATTATCTGTGTTGTTTTTGGCACTTTGCAGGAAATGTTGTTTTCATAAGACCTAAGAGTTTTGTCTGGGAAGAAAGAAGATAGCTGCCAACATTTGGCACCATATGGGATTTTCTTCTTTTTTCATTTCTTTCTTTTCCTTTTTATTTTTTTAAAGCTTAGTGTGTAGTCTGTACATCCTGCTCTTAAGCCTGAAAGATCAAGAAAATATTATGAGGTTTTTTTTTTTTCCTGTACACTTGCTGGAAACATCTGGAACATGCCATTAGGTTGCACACCACAGGCTTTAAGAGTGTGATATAAACCATGAAAAGAATCCCGAAATCAAACCCCTGCCTTGCTTTGCAGCTGCATTCTGTCGTGCACTGTGCTCCAGGGTCTGTATTGGCCGGACAGACTCCCGCTAATCACATTTATTGAGCCTGGTGGACTGAGGAACTGCACGTTACTTGCCTCTGTGAATAAGGTGTATCCTTCAGACATACCCACACCGGTGCCTCCTGGAGATCAGGCCGCTTGTGACAGGAGCGCGTTACCCCTGGGGCTGCCTGCTCGCGCCCTCTGCAGTGGATAAGCTTCTCTGTTCTATGAGCCTTTTAGAAATTCAAGAATAAAAATTATTTCAAACTCCAGGTGTAAAGCAGGTAGGAAATTCTCCTCTAAGATACTATTTCGTTTTTGGAAGAAATACAATAGCTGCACTTATGACACTGAACTTTCAATTAAGGGAAAGGGAAAAAAAAGACCAATAGTGAAGACTTTGTTTTTTTATACTTGTGATTGAAATTATACTTTGTCTGAGGCTCACATTTTGGGATAGCACCCATCATCAGTTTATCTAACATGTAAGAAATGAAATGAGAAATGAATAAAAAAACCCCAAATAAACAACAACAACAAAAATCCACGAAGTCATACAAAACTACATGTTTTGTTTCCAGAATCTCATTTTTCTCATACTGCTCTCATCCTTCATAATAGTGCCTTCATTTTGGTGTTTAATTATTATGGTTTCATGTCTCAGGTGAAAACTTCTGTCTGCAGAGTCTAGAACCCCTCAAAGTGCATTGACCTCTGAGACTAGGGACATCTGAAGGGAAAACTCTACATTAAAAGGGAGTTTTGAGTTCTATGGTTAATTTTTTGAGGAACCTCCACACTGTTTTCCAGAGCAGCTGCACCCATTTACATTCCTACCAACCGTGTAGGAGCAATTTACCCAAGGGATACAGGACTGCTGATGCATGGGGGCATATGTACCCCAACGTTCACAGCAGCACTTTAACAGTCGCCAAATCATGGAAAGAGCCTAAATGTCTATCACCTGATGAGTGGATCAAGAAGATGTGTTTTATCTATACAATGGAGTATTACATGGCAATGAGAAAGAATGAAATGCCATTTGTAGCAACATGGATGGAACTCGAAGGTGTTATGCTAAGTGAAGTAAGTCAGGCCAAGGACAGATATCATAGGTTTCACTCCTATATGGAACAGGAGAAACTTAACAGAAGACCATGGGGGAGGGGAAGGAGAAGGGGAGAAATAGTTAAGGAGAGGGAGGGAGGCAAATCATGAGAGACTCTGAAATACTGAGAACAAACTGAGGGTTGATGGGGGGAGAGGGGAAAATGGGTGATGGGCATGGAGGAGGGCACTTGTTGTGATAAGCACTGGGTATTATATGGAAACCAACTTGACAATAAACTATATTTAAAAAAGGGAGTTTTGAGGAGGGAAGTAAATTAGGAGCTTTGAGTAGGGAAGGAAGTGCCAAAGCAATGCTCTGTGTAAACTGTGGAGGGTAGGGAACATCTATGGTAGAGGCCAAGGTGGGGGCGGGGGGTGCCGCTGTGTACATATACAGATCCATAATAGGAGATCGCTAGTCAGGGGCTTGTGTGCGTTCCTGCTATTTTTTCCCATTTGTCTTCTGCCCTGTTTACTTCCTGGTGGCAAGAATCCTAAGAGATCCAAGGGCGATTCTTTTTGTTCATTCTGCTGCCCTCCTTTCCTTCCGCAGTTTAAGATTCGTAATGGTGACTCATGACCATGGTGTTTCAAGGGAGTTGGAGCCGGGTAATGCACACGCACATTACTGCTTCCAGCCCTTTCTGGCTTTGGAACAGACTTTACTCTGGCCCTCTACCCTCTTCACCGAAGTCATTGTAAACATTACTTCAAGCATTCTAAAATGAACCTGGAGATGTCTTTTTAATACTTTTGTTATGGAAAGTTTCAGGGCTAACAGAGTCTTTAAAAATATGGAACATGCCCCCGGGAGCGATTTAGGTATGGTCTCCTGGAATCCTCCTTGCCTTGTTTTCTCAGAGGTGAAGTCATTTTCTTAGTCATGTAGGTCTTGGCAGCAGGACCAGAACACAAGTGCAGCCGTTGGTGCTGGGCTTTGTTGGGCTCAGCCCGACATGCTCCGTTCAGGTTGTCTTGATGATAAATAGGTGAACTCTTGAGAGAAGGCAGAAGCTCTTCCTTCAGTGCTTTGGCAAGCTTTGAGCTCACTTGTTGCTCAGAAAAGGGATGTATCCATTAACAAATGCCATGCTCGCTAAATGAGGAAATAATACCAAGGCCATTTGTCAAAACAGGTAACCTTGCTCTAGCTTACTCAGTTTATCCTTTTCATTGCTAAGCAAATGAAATCATCTTGGGTGAAATATTGTATACTTTCAAATGGGTTGGTCTCTTTTCCAATTTATACATCTCATATTTCTGGATAGTTTTTTTTTTTGTACCATATGCTGTGAAACCAGACCTATTATTTTTGCCTCCACCTGAGAACATATGCAGTATTCGAGGTGGTAGATAAGGACACAGTTCAGTCTGTCACTTTAGATTTCTTGATTTTTTAAATTATTTTCTCCATATATTCTTTGTCGGAGGTGAATAATATTAAGTAGTAGTTTTCTCAGGACTCACCGTAGTCCTTTCTGCATATTCTGTAGGCTGTTTTAATAGGTAGTAGGACATAACCTACTTTGTCTACTTTTTTCATAAACGTAATACATGCTCCACAGTTTATAAGAGATCAGAACATCCTGTTGTTGGAATGACATTACCAGCCACATATGAGAAGACAGAATGTGAATTTTGATTTCTTAGTGTCCAGCAGTTGGTTTGGGTGAGACGTGGCTGGCCTGTGGCAACACAGGGCTGGACTCCTCCTGATAAGGGCCCAGGTGCTTCAAGAGTCAGGCTGAACTCATGAGTGGTTGTCATAACAGAGGACAGTCCTGGATGTTTTTCAGGTTAGAATTGAAACTAGACTGCAGAGTCTGTCTGGTCATTAAAATTCCCAAGGCACTTTTTTGCAAGATTATGACTTGTGAGCCATCATTTTGGCCAAAGGAGTAATTGCTCTGTCCATCGGCCCCTGCAATTTCATCTGTACAAAGTCATCACACCCACTCCAGAGCTGGGCCGCCACCTTAAGGGAGTATGGCCTCTTAAGGGAGATGGGGCCATCTCTGTAATTAGCAAACTCATAAATTGATGAAGGTTTCTTTCTTTTTTCTTTCTTTTTTTTTTTTTTTGCCCCTGCTTTGAGAAAAGATAGCAGTTGTTTCACTTCTATAAATTGGAGCTTAGTTTTTTTTCCTCTTTCTTTTAAATCTTTGGTTTTTGATTGATTTATTTTTTCTACAGGAGAAAGTATATTGCTGCCATAAGTTTTCCCTGTGGAGATTATATATATGTGTTTTAAAATACTAGGAAATATCTAGACTACGTATTTGTCTAGGGGTGAATAGGATGCTCCCTTCTCATTTATTCTTTCACCAAATATTGACTGAGCATTTATTACGCATGTGGCAGGATGCTAGACACAGGGGCTAGAATGATGGGCAGACGTCCAGTGCCTCTGACCTCATTGGGTTTACCCTGGAGGGAGGAGAGGAAGATGGCAAATGGCCTACATTAGAGACCTGTTAGTGTGGTAGAACATGATCCGTGCTGTGTTGGGAGACAGGGAGTGTGACTGGTTAGAGAATATTGTGAAGTAAAATTATAAATAAAGAATATTTAAGTCTTGGGGGACCCCACTTAGGTGACCTTTTTTGAGGTGGTTGACGTCTTTGTTGCTTTGGAGGTGGGGGGCAGGTGCTCAGGAGCTCTTGGTGGGGTGGGCCTCCTTCCTCGTCACCACCCCGGGCTGTGGCTGCCCAAAGCTGGGATGGCGCCGGCTCGCAGAACGGCAGCCAAGGGCAGATCTGGGCCACGCTTGTGCCTAATGTGCTGGGGGTGGCCCCCGCATTCTTGTCCTGTGGCCCACATGTGGAGGTGGTGGGTTTTCGCTGGCCAGATCTCCACCGCCGACCACCACACCTTTGTCGTCGGTCTGCGGCTCCACGCTCCCAGTCTTGCAGTGAATCAGCCAGTTGTGGCAGAAGTGGCGGGCCTTCCGGTTATGGGGCTCCCTGCTGTATGCCTGCTTGTTCCTCTTCATCGGGAAGCGGGAGCAGTTCCGCATGACCATCCATAGCAGTGGGTGCACGTGGTGGCAGCTCCTCTCACTACTGAACCTGGAAACGGAAAAAGCCCACCAAGGTTGACTTTGACATTAGAGCTGAGGAGACAGGTAGGGGAGAAGGCCTTAAGGGCAGGGCCAGTGGGAGTGGCAAGGTCCTAAGAGAGGAGTGTCCCTGGCAAGATTGGGCACAGCTGGGTAGCTGGAGTGAGCTGAGCAGATGAGTGATGCATTTTATAGGGATTATATTTCTACTGGTTTGAGGGGAGGAAGGGAAGAACTGCCATCACGGTGGCCTAGATGAGCATGGAGCAGGTAAGTGGTCGGTGGGATTTTGGATACATTCCGCAGTTGGAGCTGTTAGAATGGCTGGACTGGACATCAGGAGTTGTGAATGGATGGTAAGGCGCAAGGCCCAAACTCTCACCTGTAGGTGAGACGCATCTTAGTCTTGGGCCTGTTGTTTATGTCTTAAAAGTCTTCAGGCTGCTGTTTGTTAACTGTTCTAACTAGGCACGAATGGGCACACGAATTGATTGTGGCAGCAAAAGCCTGTAAAAGATACACGTTGGTGATGGATTTTATAGTTCACGTTTAATAATTGTAAGCGATCAATGTATGTGAGTTTAAGATCCATAAAAGAGAAGGAAGCAAATGTATTGATTTGGAACACTATTACCAACTGCTTAGCTAAGCGGAAGAATGTTTTTTTTTTTTAAATAGAGGTGGGTTATATTACATGAAATTCCATTGAATAATAAATATAGTTAACACTTTTTAAGTGCTTACACTATACCAAACATGCATTAGTGTGTGCTTTACATACATTAATTTCTTTAAACCTCATAAAAAAAACCCTATGAGGGCACAATTACTAGTTATTATTCCCAGTTTAAGTAGAATGTAAGCTATTTGGCCACAATCAAGGAGCTGAGCCGGGGTTCCAACGAAGACAGTCTAGTTCCAGGGTACATGCTCTTCATCATTACATTAGCTGCTTCTAAGAACTGCTTTAATTTGTTACAACTAAGGCAAGTGTGCTAAGCTTATGGTCATCTCTTAAATGTAGAGAAGTTGATGAGGGCGTTAAATATCCTGGAGTTTTTATTTTACCAATGCCGCATATTTATTTTAAATAAGGGAAGCTTAGATGTGTGGGATAAAAAGAATCCGTAGAGGATGTGAAAATATGACTTACTGAAGTCTGGAACTGACTTTGAATCCTGGTTTACCCACTTGTCAGTTACACGCTCTCAACTTAGCCACTCAACCTAACTGAGCACCTAAGTCTCCAATTTGTAGAATTCTGAAACAGAGTTACCTCACAGAGGAACATTAATAAAACTCCCAACAAAATGTCCAGTCTGCTTACTGAATTTTACTTTCTTATCCATCTCTCCAGCCAAATAGGCTGAAAATGCATGTAGGGGTTTCTAAAAATAAATTGGATAGGATGAAAAAAAGAAAAAGCTTGATGTAGGGAGGCTAGCCAAATAATCCAGTGTGGGTCTACAAGAGAACATTAAAGAACTAATTGGTGTGCATTTACCTAGATCAGGGCTTGAATGTTTATCTGAACCCTCTGGGAGCTTGTTAGAATATGGATTCTCCGTCAGTAGGGTTGGGAGAGGGCCCGATAATATGGATTTCCAGCATGCTTGTGCGATGCTGATGTTGTAGTCTGTGGATTAAACTCTGACCAGCAAGATTTATCAAAATAGATTTATGAAGTCCGATGGGAAGCTAAAGTGACTAACACTGGGGTTGATATCAGTGAGGCCGTTTGCCCAAGCTTCTCAGAGATGAAGTGAGCTGCGTCATTGGTATATTTCATTCGCTGCTGATCTGTACTATTGATACATTCAAAAATCCAGAGGTGGAGCTAGATGTGTATTTTATCTTATCCATGGTGGTAAGTTAACCTTGACTAGAAGCAGGTGGGGCGTGTAAGCAGTACTGGTCAGATAGGTTCCTGGGGGAGGTGACTGAGTCTCTCTGGACTGTGAGACCACTAAGCACAGATGTTTTTAGGGAGAAATAATTCACTGAAAAGATAATCAGATTAGATGATTGCAAATGTTCACTTTGGCCTTGCAATGAGTTTTTATGTCAAACTCTAACTCTCTCTTAGTGTAATAATCTGGGATCTATATGGTGTGTGTCTAGCCCATATTACTAAGTGGAAATATCAAAATTTCCTAAGAGTTTTCAAAAGAAACCATCCACTGTATTCGCAGGCATGTTCACTTGTTTGCTCTGTAATCATAATATTACAATTATTCATACACACACACATGCACAGACACATACACACACCTACCTGATATTATGTACCTGAATTATGCTGTTCCTTTAATTTATTGTTACCAGTAGTTTTGGGGACTTGAAACAGTCATGGTAATTTGTTCACTTACAGATTCTCAGAATTTTTCAAACTTTTGCCTTCTTAGTTACTGAGAAATGTCAAGATAGGGCATTGTTAGTGACCACAAATACATTCTTCTTTATTCCTCGGCTTTCACACAGCTGTAATGTTGTAAGAAAAAAGTGCCTATTTATGGAAATGTGTTTTCTCTCCTCCTGCTGAAACTTAAAGGCTTATTTTAAAGTATTTCTAGAACTGCCACCTGTTAAATGATAACGATCTTCAGCTTTGTAGATATTTTTATCATGAAAGAAGATAAGCCAGAAAAATAAAGTACATTGGATGTTGGGAAATGTCACAGACTTTTTGAATCCTGTTTGCATTGAGCCCGTGGACCCTCCTATTCTGGCCAGCCTTCAGGAGTGCTTGTGAGCACAAAGGAATGGCATGTATTTATACTTGTGCAAATAAGATCCTGTATACTTGCAACTGAGAACATGCAGGCAGACCTTTTATGGTCAACAAGGGGTTTTCCCTCTGGCCTTTAGGCAGACCACAGGGCTAGGTGCCCAGGAGTGTATTTTTGATAACATACGGAAGAATGGTTTTACAGCTGGCTCCCTCTTATAAAATCTGAGAAATGGTTTTGTTATACTTGCCTGTATTCATTAATAAGTCATTCAGCAACTTATGAAGCATGTTACATTAAAAGTTCAATTGTGTTATTTATTTATTTAAAATATTTTTATGTCTTTATTTTATCTTGAGAGAGAGAGAGAGAGAAGCAGAGAGAGAGAGGGAGACACAGAATCTAAAGCAGGCTCCAGGCTCTGAGCTGTTAGCACAGAGCCCGATGCAGAGGGCTTGAACTCACAGACTGTGAGATCACGACATGAGCCGAAGTTGGATGTTCAACCGACTGAGCCACCCAGGTGCCCCTTATTTACATATTTATTTTTAAATTTATTTTTAAAAATTCAATTTAGTTAACGTACAGTGGAGTATTGGTTTCAGGAGTAGAATTTAGTGATTCATGTCTTCCATATAACACCCACTGTTCATCCCAACAAGTGCCCTCCTTGATGCCCATCACCTACTTAGCGTATCCCTCCGTCCACCTCTCCTCAAGCAGCCCCTGGTCTGTTCTCTGTATTTAAGAGTCTCCTGTGATTTTTCTCCCTTTCTGTTTTTATTTTATTTTTCCTTCCTTTCCCCTTTGTTCATCTCTTGTGTTTCTTACATTCCACATAGGAGTGAAATCATATGTTACTTGTTTTTCTCTGCCTGACTTATTCCACTTAGCACAGTACACTCTAGTTCCATCCACATTGTTACCAATGGCGAGATTTCATTCTTTTTGATTGTTGAGTAATATTCCATTGTACATTTATACCACATCTTCTTTATCCATTCTTCAGTTGTTGGACGTTTGGGCCCTTTCCATAATTCGGCTATGGTTGATAGCACTGCTATAAACATTGGGGTTCATGTACCCTTTTGAGTCAGCATTTTTGTATCCTTTGCATGAATACTTAGTGTAATTTCTGGGTTGTAGGGTAGTTCTGGTTTTTTTTTTTTTTTTTTGGTCACCTCTGTTTCTGTTCAATTTTTAGTTTTGTTATTAGGTTCTACCTGCAAAATAGATAATGGTACTTTATTTATTTGATCATATCTCATATTTAGTGCCCCTTTAAGAGATATATGGTATACTTAAGTAGCTTCAAAATTTGTATTTGATGAAGAATCTCATGCATTCACATATCCAAAAATTGTTAAGAGTTTGAAAGTTGAAAGAAGGATAATGGGTAATTTTAAAAAACATAATTGAGCAAACGTATATTTGATATTTTGTTTTGATTTGACATTTTTAAATAGCAGTTAGTATTAATGTTGATTTTTTAAATGTTTATTTAGTTTTGAGAGAGAGAGAGAGAGAGAGAGAGAGAGAGAGAGAGAGAGACAAAGTGCAAGGTGGGGGTTGGGGGCAGAGAGAGAGGGAGACACAGAATCTGAAGCAGGCTCCAGGCTCTGGGCTGTCAGCCCAAAGCCTGATGTAGGGCTCGAAAGCATGAGCCATGAGAACATGACCTGATGCTTAACTGACTGAGCCACCCAGGTGCCAGTATTAATGTTGATCTTAATAACATTTTAAAACTTATTAATTCTAGAAAATGACATAGCTAATGATAAGCTACTTTCTTCCCCTTTAAAGATGGTTGGGTGTCCAGCTTTGAATCCAAAATTTTCTCTAGAACTACAGAATAGTTTGTTGAGAGGCATCAATTTTTATGACTGTTAGCCCCTCATCTTGTATATTTTCTCATTTGTAAGGGAAGAACTTCATTTTTCGTCATTTCCTATAAGATGTTCAACTACATGGAAAATATTTTAAATAGCACTATTTTTAAACTTATCTTTCACTCATCTCAAAGACTTCTATCCATCCTTTCAGATCTCAGCTCAGAAGTCACTACGTTAGTATAACCCTCCCTGGTAATTCGCTATTCAGTACTTCTTGAGAACCAGCTGTGTGCTCAGCCATTTGTCCTCTGTCTTCTTGGTCTCAAGATCCTTTTATACTTCTGAAAACTATTGAAGATGCCAAAGAGCCCTCGTTTGTATGGATTATATTTGTTAATGATTATCATATTAGAAATTAAGATGGAGGAAGTATAAACATTTATTCATTTAGAAATGGCAAATTCATTTAAAAATAGCAGTGATAAACATATTAACATTAACACAGCTTATGAAGACAGCCATTATATTTTCCAGAAGAGAAACAATTAGGGAGAAGAGTGGTATCATTTCACAGTTTTTGAAAGTCTCTTTAGTGTCTGGCTTGCTGGAAGACATAAATTCTCATATCTGCTGCTGTGCTCACTCTACTGTGCTGTCACATATTAAGTGATCTCAGTAAAACGTGACTGCCCACTAATGGGAAAATAGCTTTGATCTCATAGGCCCACACAGTGGTCTTATGGACAGACTCCCAGGGGTTCCTAGAGCACACTTTGAGAACCTCTGGTCTAGGTTGTAGACCAATGCACAAAGAGATACCAATCTTGGCCCTTGTGAATCTGAAGTTTATTCTCATAATACTGAGCAATTTTCCTTTTTAATTAGTGCTTTTAAACTCTTTTACTAGAGTGAAGTTTTCAAAATGGCAGAGTCTTTGTTTTTGATTCTTACTCCTTGCTTTATTTTTCCGTTTATGTTATTAAACATTTATTGAGTGAATGGATAAAATTAACTCTTCATAATGTTGAATATATGTTTTCGAATCCTGTATTTAGGGTATTCATTTTTTAGCATAGAGTCGGTATGATTCCAAAATCTTAAGGAAGACTGGCTTCAGTCTCTTCAGATTAAATGTGTATTTTTTAAAACTTTTTCAGGGTGCCTGGGAATATATACTTAAGTATTTATTTAAGAAGGAAAGGCTATCTTCAAACAAGAAAACAATTGATTTGACTAAAAATGGGATGGTTTCTGTTACAGTTTACTGACAACAAATCAATAATTTGACTTCTTAAATGTGTATTGTTATTTTAAATTATTTTTTTAAAGTTTATTTATTTATTTTGAGAAAAAGAGAGAGAGAGAGTGGGAGAGAAAGAATCCCAAGCAGACTCCATGCTATCAGCACAGAGCTGGACCCGGGGCTTGATCTTGACCATGAGCTCTTGACCTGAACCGAAACCAAAAATGGGACATTTAACCTACTTAGCCACCCAGGAGCCCCTAAATGTGTATTTTAAGTTATTTACATTGTTCATCATTATAAAGGCCTTTCATATGTGAAGTAACTCTCTGAATTGTTGTTAGTTATTTTAGATATAATGAGAAAATTCGATCTTTTATCTATGCATGTGATTATAAGTAAGGAAAGTGCTTCTAGAAAGTAGTGTTGCTACTACAAACGGTCTGCAATTGCTTGCCGGTTTCCAGTAAGCAACTTCCTTTCTAGTCAGCCACTAACAGCTTTATATGTTGTAAACCCTAGTGGTGGTTCCATTTTTATTCTGTTTTCTGTCTACCTGAAACTGGTATCTGTGTTAACAGTGTTCTATCATGTGAGTTACATCTAACAAGTAATGTTTGTAGAGGAAGGATCAGAGGCAGGAATCAAAATTATTACATAGTAAGTGCTTAGAATTAATATTTCTTAGAAGGATGTGTTAATTCCATTTCTTCTTGAAGATATGTTTATTTCATAACATATTTTTGAAAGGTATTTTATTTTAAAAAGCTACAATTTAAGTATACAATGATAAAACATTTTCCTCATATATTTCATTTGGCTCAAACGACAGCTCTGAGGTGAATTCCTCATTGCCATTTAAATGAAAAATAACTTTTCTTATAGGAGATTTGTATCACTCATCCTCTCAAGCCCTTTTTTATGAGCCTAATTTTATTTTTTAGGTTTATGAGAGAAGATCCAGTAAGTAAGAGTAAGACCTTGCTGATTATAGGATTTTCTTTCATGTAGTGTTGGACTTGCTTGTTATTTCTTGTTTCTATATATGACTCATTGACTTATTTTTCTAGTGAATTCACATTGTTCATGATGTCATGATATTACAAGTTTATGCACATGTTGTATAATATAATTTAAAACAATATTTGGAACCAGAGAACAAATGTAACTTTAACTTTTTTTAATGTTTATTTTTGAGTGAGAGAGAGGGAGAAAGAGAGAGAGAGAGAGAGAGAGAGAGAGAGAGAGCGAGCATGAGCATGAGCATGAGCAAGAGAGGGGCAGAGAAAGAGGAGAGGGAGACCCAGAATCTGAAGTAGGCTCAAACTTAGGAGCTGTGAGATCATGACCTGAGATGAAGTTGGACGCTTAACTGGCTGAGCCATCCAAGTGCCACCAAAACAAATGTAACTTTAAAGGGTTGGGTGATATAGTAACTATAGCAGAGGTTGGAGTAGTGTGTGTGGCTTAGCATATCTTTGAGCCTAAATAGTTGTAGACAAATTAAATATCAAATGATCTGTAATTAATTAATTATATAGGCCTGGATTTTATTCATCTAAAGGCTGAAACAGAGGCCATTAATTATATAGTTTGGGTAAATTTGTGGTCAGTACTGCATCTCAAATCCCAGATCCTGAGGGGTTGTATTTGGTACTGGCTTTGACATTTATTTAACAGAAAAATCTAATATTTGAAAGTAATGCAATCATTACCTCAAATCAAATTTGTTTAAAACTTTTTCAAACTATACCTATTCTAGTATCCAGAATATTTTTCTAAGTAGCAAAATTTAGCAAATAAGTAACAAATAAGTAGTAATTATGTTAATAGTTTACTTATATGAGAAAGCATTAAATATACATTTATAATTTCCAGAGTTTTTCTTGTGATAAGAATGTCTAAAATCTACTTGTGATAGCTACCCTTAATACTTTGTTATATAGCTTTTACAACTTCTTCTATGGATGAATATTTATATATTAAAAAAATTTTTTTTACAAAACTTAGATCTCATATATATGTTATTTTTCTGATTGAAGTATAGCTGACACACAAAGTTACATTTCTTTCTGGTGTACAGTGTAGTGATTTGGCAGGTTTATATGTTAAGCTGTGCTCCCGTAAGTGTAGCCACCATCTGTCACTGTCAATACTGTTACAGCATCGCTGACTGTATTCCCTGTGCTTTACCTTTTATCCCTGTAACTTATCCATTCTGTAAGTGGGAGCCTATATTTCCCATTCCTTTTCACCTGTATTCCCCATCCCCCCTCCACCTCCCAATTCTCTGGCCACATCAGTTCATTCTCTATATTTATGGGTCCGTTACTGCTTTTTATTTGTTTATTCGTTTTTTTCTTTAAGATTCCACATGGTATGTGTCCTTCTCTGTCTGACTTTCTTCACTTACCCTTTAGGTCCATCTATGTTGTCACATTTGTGTGTGTATTTTATATCTCCCACATCTTTATTCATCTTTCACTGGAAATCTCTGAGAAGGGGTTAATAACAAAAAAATATAAAGAACGTATATAACTTTACACCTCCCAAAATAATCCAATTAAAAAATGGGCAGAGGACCTGAAAGTCACTTTCCAAAGAAGACATCCAGATGGCAAACAGACATATGGAAAGATGCTCACTCTCACTAATCATCAGAGAAATGCAAATTAAAACCACAATGGGGTATCACCTTACACCTGTCAGAATGGCTGCAATCAAAAAGACAAGAAGTTGGCAAGGATGTGGAGAAAAAGGAACCCCTCTGCACTGTTGGTGGGAATGTGCAGCCACTGTGGACACAGAATGGGGATTTCTCAAAAAATTAAAAATAGAAATACCATATGATCCAGTAAGACAGAGTGTTTACCCAAAGAAATAAAAACAGTAATTTAAAAATATAATATAATAATTTAAATCATAACACCCTTATGTTTATTGCAGCATTATGGAAGGCAAGATATTGAAGCAACCCAAGTGTCCATCATTAGATGAATGGATATGTTATTTTTTAATCTGCATTTTCCACTGTACAAAATATTGTCATTGTCTTTCTGTATAAACACTTACTTGTAATTGCCAGTGATTCTTAAAATACTTTGCGTTAGAATTCATTTGTTATTTTACATACGTCAATGGAACATCTCTTTTCCCCATAAGAATGCATATAGAAGAAAATATTACATAAAGTTGTAGGAGTCTCAGGACCATGAATCTCTGAATAAGAAACATTGATCATATCATCATTCTTAACTGCTTCATAGGATTGAGACCAGTGGAACATGGTTTAGGTGGTGGCATACTGTTGGACTTTAAAATTATTTCATTTATTTTTTAAAGTTTATTTATTACTTATTTTGGGGGGGGGTTGTAGAGAGAGAATCCGAAGCAGGCTCCACGCTCAGTGCAGAGCTGGGCACAAGGCTCAGTCCCACTATCTTGGGATCATGACCTGAGCTGATATCAAAAGTCTACCACTTAACCCACTAAGCCACCCAGGTGTCCCCTAAGATTATTTTAAATTTGACTCATAAGCTACTCTACAGTGAACACTTTGGTTATAAACATATTTTTTTAGATAGATATTTTTTCTGTTTCATTAGAATGACTTCCAGAAAGTTGAATTATTGGATCAATTTTGCTTTTTCCAGTGTTTCAAATACATTACCCTATTGCTTTAAAAAAGTTATACAAATGTCTTTGCATAAGAACTATGTAAGAGTACCATTTTACTTTATTTGGTATAATGCCTCTAATATTTGCCAACCAGATATGCAAATGTAATATATTAATTTGTAAATAGTAAATATAGTATATTAAGTGTGTTATTAAAATTTAGAAGGATTTTCAGGTCCTGGTTTTGTTAATCAGGTAATGGATTGTAAAATTCCTTGGTCATTGTCTTCTTGAAGGAAGAAATTCAATTGATTTCATAGAGAATTAAAGCAGCAAAGGTCTTATTTAGTAAAGTGACCATACACTGCAGAGAAGTAAAAGAAGCAGGCTGGCCTGAGATTAGGTAACAGCCCTGCTGAATTCTGTACTGCGTTTTTTATGGGAGTCTATTTTGCCTCCTCCTTCCCATCTTGTCATTATTATACCTACCCCTGGATCTACCCTGGTTTCCTCACCTCCAACCTTTTGTTTCCTGTTGAGCATCATCTTCCCAGGAGTGCCTTAGGGATACCCAAGGTGCAGGAGGGAGAGAGCAAAACCGCAATGCAAATGATATTATAACAGCCTTGGAGTTGCTAGGACAAGGTTTTCCTTAAGTGGGCATGCTCCAATGTTGAGACAGTCTCTGTGGCCAGGACCTTTTGCTTATTGGGCTGTGCTAAACTGCAACAGGAATTGGTCTAAGGGAGTCGACTGGTCTCTGGGCAGAGACTGGGTGGTCCCTGGCAATTGTCCTCTCCTCTCGTCTGCTCATGTGTGCATAACTGCCTACTCCAGATAGCTGACCTTGATGGTACCTTCATCCTGCACTTTATATGAAGTCCAGAACTGTGAGAAATAAGTGTTTGTGTAAGCCTGGACCCAGTCTATGGTACTTTTGTTATAGCAGCCCGAAGGGACTAAGATATTATAATCTTAAAGCCTTTTATGGCTTCTTATTCTCTAAGAACTTTATCTTTGGTGACTTTTCCCCACCAGGAGTAAAACTGCTACAGGAAGAAATTTGACTTTCAATAAATGTTAGATATTATGGGGTCATAGATATGTTTTTTCTGTACATACCTTGCTTTTGTCATTCAGACCCAACATATCCAAATGCTTGCTGGTCATAACTACTTGGATGTTCCCTTAACATCTCAATTTCGACATATTGAAAACTGCTATTAGCGCCCAAGCTTAATTCTTCTCAAAAAATTCCATTGTATAGGAATGTCTTAGGCCATTGGGCTGCTATAACAAAAGTACCATGGTCTGGGTGGCTGACGCAAACATGTCTTTCTCACAGTTCTGGAGGCTGTGAAGTGCAAGAGCAAAGCACCAGCAAGATTATGTATCTGCTGAGGACCTGCTTCCTTGTTCATAGACCGCTGTCTCCTCACTGTGACTTCACATGGTAGAAGGGGCAGGGGCACTCTCTTAAGGCACTAATACTACCCGTAAGGGCTCCACCCTCATGTCTTGGGGCCCACTTCCTGATAAAATCACACTGGACGTCAGTTTTCAATATGTGGATTTGGAGGGAAACAAATGTTCAGTCTGTAACGAAGGAAATAATAACACCTTTCATCAAATTGTTTCAATCAGAAGTCTGAATTCCTCATTTCCATCTCTATCCTTTTACTTAAATGTTTTCCGGGATCTATTGTTTCTGCTTCCTAGCTCTGTCTTAAATATCCCTTTCCATCACCTCTGCTGCAACTTGAATTTTAGACATCATAGCCTCCTGGATTATACAGTGTCTTCTAATTTTCCATTCCTGCCATTCATGTAGTTTGTTCCATGCCTTCTACACTGCTGTCAGAAATGCCAATCTCTTAAAATTCCTCTGTCAATGGGAGTCTCTTCTGTGCCTCTGTTCCTTGCCTCTGTGCTGACCTTGGTTCTTGAGCTTGGCCAAGAAACTCTCAGCTAAGTAAGAGCTGAATAGCAGTTAAAGGGAAAATACACTTTAAGATGAGAGAGTGGAGAGGCCCAGAGGTACCAACTGCACTGGGTTTTAGGGGTGTCTTTTCTTTTGGAGTTTACCTAGGTTAGGTCATAGCTAGGGCGTTCTCCTGCTGAGGTTGTCTCCAATCATCTAAGAGACTCCTCCAACCAGTGGGGAGGGGAAGTTTTGGCCCTGTACCGTGATTGTCAGACCTGACCTGACAGCTGTCCATGTGTGTGTGTGTGTGTGTGTGTGTGTGTGTGAACAGCAGTATAAATGTATTCTACTGTAGCTATAGGTTACTGGCGAGCAGCGGTTATAGGGAAAGACACGTGAGTGCCCCGCCCCCCCCCCCCCCCCCCCCCCCCCGGGGGCTTTTTCCAGCTGTGTGTGTTCCAGCGCTGGTTGGCGCTTTCTTGATTTCTGTCTTTCTAATGGTCAGAAGGTCCCATTCCTTGCTTACATCTAACTAACTGCGCATTCTATCACTTCCAACAATTCTCCTTTGCTTTTTGGATAAAATCTGGATTTCTCAATATGTCATTCAGTCTTTCAATCTAGTCTTTCCTCTTCTACCCTCCACTTCCATTTACCTCATGGACCTACTGCATGAAACAAAACTACAGACTTGGAACCTCACAGCTTCTCTTAGCTCTGCATATCCCCTGCCCTCTTCCGGGGACACCCTTCCTCACCAGGATGACTTTAATTCTGGCCCTCAGTTTTGTGTTGCCTTGTCCACAAGGCCTTGCCTGTGTTAGGTGCTTCTTCTTCCTTTCATTGATCTTGGCCACATGTTTACTCAGGCTACATTTCGGTGTGTAACCTTCCATCTTTTTTATTGTGGGCATTTACATTTCTGTTTTCGCAAACATGGAATCATGGTGCATTTCCTTTATAATACGATTTTTTCAATAAATAATAAAATACTACGGGTATTAAGTAATTCATCAAGAGCATTACTTTATTCATGATATGCTGCTGTTCTTTTCAACTCATGTTCTGTAGTTCCTCATGTTCTGTAATTTTCTCTTGAACAATACATAAATTTTGACGCAATTTTTTGTGTCTCTCTAACCAATGATACTACAATTATCCTTTTTATCTTACACTTACTTTAAAGCACTTAGCGAACCACTTCTCATTTTGGTTAGCATGTTTTTAGTGCTAGTAGAGCTAAACATTTGTCTTCATAAATTTGTGGTCACTTGCATTTCTCTTGGTGAGTACATCTTCACATCCTTGATCCATTTTTTAGTTGGTCAACATCCCTACTGTGGCTGAAAGGGTCCTGGCAGGAAAGAGATGGAAACTTAATAATGAAGAAACTAACAATAATATAGCCATTATATGTTAACATAACATTGTAAAAATAACTAGTTTTTCAAAGAAGAACTTTCTTGATAATGGTGGAATTGTTTTTGAAATTTACTTAGTGTCTGATTTCATGGAAGATAGCTAGATGTTCATTTGTGCTTCTGCTTCCAGTCTATTGTGTTATCTCACCATGTTGGCATTGATAAACTTCACTGTACCTTCAAGAGAGAATGAGTATGCAAAAGGCAGAATGTATGTTAACAATATCATGAAAATAACTTTGACATCGTGGGCCTCTTGGAAGGGCCTTGGGAACACCAGGGGTCCCCAAATCATACTTTGAGAGTCATTAAGTACAGGGTTTTGGAAGAAGAAGTCACCTGACTAGAAAATAAGTGCATTCCAGAACTTGAGTGAGACAGGCTGTAGAAGAAATAAATAGCCCAGCCTTTCTCTCCTTTTGCCCTCTGTACTTCTGCCAGTGCTTTGCTTTGACCAAACCCAGCCGGATGCGAGAGGGCAAGGGAGCCTGGGCTGGTAGCATGTCAAGGTCAGTTCCCTGAAGGCACAGACGGAGGCAGAGAAGGGTGCAGAATGATGAAGGGAACAACCAGCTCATTCTCTGCCTTTCTTTGTACCGGAGGATAAAATAAAGAACAAAAAGCTGAGTGCTGGCATTGGTCAAGTGCAAGAGAAGGGGTGGAAGCTGTTGTTGCTGCTGCTGCTGCTATTTGGATCACAGCAAAAACAGTTAACCAATTAAGAGTATGAGTCCCTAAGAACACAGGGAGAATCAAATAAAAAATTAAAAAAGGAGAATTGGTTCCTTCCTCCTCTCTTGAATAGGAGTGAGTTGGGGGGGGTGGAGCTTGTGGGGAGAGGGAGGACCTAAAGTGTGGTGGAGATTGTCTTCCAAAGGTTCTCATCCACCCTCCTCCCCAAATTCTCATGTATTCTTGAGATGCAGTCGGGGCTTGAAGTTCAATGTTCGAGGAAACAGTTCATATCTGAGACAAGCTAAAGACAGATACTTTTGAAACTCAGCCTATGGAGAGACGGGCATGTATAGACTTAGCTAATAGATATATCTGACTGTGATAGAAAGTCATGTAACTAATAAATAAGCCAGGCATTTTTGGTATTGACTCCAGCCAAAAAACAAGGTAGAGATTTATATTTTAATACTAATCTCCAATGACCAGATGTTTATGTTTTTCACATAATAGAAAAAGGAAAGGTTCAGATTTGTAATTACACCTTGCTGATCGTATTTCCATTCTAGCAACTGTGAGTTTTCATTTTAAAGTTTTACAAAGTGAGTGCCTGACATTTTAATTTCTTTATGAGTAAAGACCTGCATTTTTTAATGGTGTATTACTGTTGTTGGCGTTGTAAAATCCAGCATATACAGTCAGTTCTTATAACTCATGGTGGTTATGTTCCATAATGCCATTACAAACGTGGAATTCATGCAGACCGAATGCTCCTAGGGGACATACAGGAGGGTCAAGTTTCTTCGAGCCCTTGGTCACACTTTCATCAACTGATAAATAGAAAAACTTGTATGTATTTTGGTTTAAAGACACCTTATGTAATAAATATTGTTGAATCGTAGGCACTGAATTCATAGCCAACAGCACTGTACCTTGTGTCTGAATAAAGCTTATCTAGCACATATATTTTCTCTGAAAGGCCTCAGTGTCTCCTCTCTGTGCTTAGGAAGATTAGACAGCACTATAGTGGTCCGCTTGGGGCTTTTTTAAACAGTGAAATCACCAAAAGAAAGCAGAAAAATGTGAAAAACAGGGCACTACATGCACTGCAGAAAGGATGCTTTATGTTCAGTGAGAGCTGAAACAAGACCGGGTATTGCGTCGGTCCACATAGGCTGGGAATGTGCACCTGGAGTGATTCCAAGATTTTACAACTGCACACGCACTTGTCCACGAATGTCCACAAAAGTGTGGCATGTGGATTTGGGGGGTACAAAGGACTTTTAGTCAGTAGACAAAGTAGCAAATACAGAATCCATGAAAAACGAGAAACTACTTTGGTAGGTTTTACTATTTTATTAAATACATAAACGACATTCCATTCATAGGGGGATATGGAGCAAATATCTAGTGCTATCTACTGTGGGCCAGCATTTCCTTAGCTTTCTTTTATTTAGGTCCATAAGCAAACCCATGAGTTGGCAAAGAGGCAGCTTGGTCTCCAGAGAGGCTATGGGACATTCCCAGGGTGTCTCGGTGGGGTACAGAGTGGCACGGCTGTCTGACTCCACCAGTGATGATTATGAACAAACATTAACTCATTTCACACTTTTTCCTTCACTCTTTGAGTGCAAATACAGTGTGCCATTTCTGGGTTCACTACATTTAA
Organism: Suricata suricatta; assembly: GCF_006229205.1. Classification (NCBI taxonomy): domain Eukaryota; kingdom Metazoa; phylum Chordata; class Mammalia; order Carnivora; family Herpestidae; genus Suricata; species Suricata suricatta. The sequence continues at coordinate 66,627,288 of NC_043700.1, forward strand.
CTAGATAAAGTAAATATTATGCTTGCCTGGGTATCTGAATGCTAAACCTGAGAGCATTCATTTATAATTTTTTTCAGTGTTGCCCTTAGAAATGTAAATTGTACAAAATGTGAAGTTCAATTTAACACGATCAGACTCCTGCTCAAAACAGTCTCTTCGGCATATTGAAAGCTGCTAATAATAGATTAAATGAGCATTACATTAGTAAGTAAATATACCCCTCTCACTTCTTTTATTTATACATTTTCTAAAACTTGGGACTATTTTTAAACCAAATGATATACTTTAAGTGGCATGACTACGTATTGTGTTTTTTAAATGTTGCTCTAAGAATGTATGGACCAATTTTCAAGGGACCAATTTTCAAGGGAAAGAAAGTTCTTAAAAAAAATTAAAACACATGGTACCACCTGAGAGTTTTCTGTTCAACAGATACAGTTAAAAAAAAAAACCCTCCTATAAATGTAATGTTTAAAATACATATGAAGATATGTTTCACTGTAAGTATAACCCCTAATTCTGAGTAAATATCTCCAGTTTAAGAGGATGGTTAGCAAAGTGAATGTCTAGGTGATCCAAGATTTCATGGGAGCGGAGCAGTCCCGGGCCAAGGGCCAGGAGCTTCATTTCTGATATTAACAACCTTATATTCAGCCACTGTCATGCCCTTTATTGTCCCAGCTCTAATAAACAGTTAAGGTGTGATGTACTTCAAGATTGCCCTGGGACACTTTTCCTGGATAGCAATGAAAGAGCATCATTACTCACCTCCTCCGCCGTTGCCAGCCAGCCCTGTGATTGTCAAGCTTCCGAAGGCATATGCACTAATCAAATGTGATCCAGGGCAACTTAAGCCTTCATGGATCTCTGCCTATAATTTAAGCGTTCTTCTCACTAGAAATGTAATACTCTTTGTCCTGTAGCTTAGAGGCACCCTTAACAATCTTTTTATTGTCACTGTGTGGTTATCTTTTCAGAAGCTCTACTTTAGTCTTGGGAAGATAATCCAAAAATGTTTTAATAACAGGAAATATTTACCATTGTACCCAGAATACAAAAGAGTTCATGTGTATTGGGGAGCTGAGTCATACATCTGGTTTCAAGTTCTAAAGGTCAGAATTCTGAGGCGGTCACATCCTTTGTTTTCACAATTCTTGTCAATTTTGTCTGTTCAGAACAACTTCGCTGCATTCTGCATTTCGCTCTTGCCCTCCCACAATAGGCAGCAGGGAGAAAAAGTTAAATAACAGTTAGGAGATTACTGGGCCGAAAAATTAGAACCGATAATAAAGGTAATAAATGAAAAGAAGTGAGTGTTATGTACAATAACAATATAAACCCAGATTCATAATTGTGGTCTTTATTACAAGGAGTCTGAACTTTATAGTGGGATTTTATTTTTGTTTATAATTATATGACTATTGTGGTAATGTCTTATTTAAATAAAATTTCTTTCAAGGTAGTGTAAACATTTTACTCTGTACATTGTCTCCCTCCCCACACCCCCCAAATCTAATAGTAGGATTTCCTATTCTATGACTCCCTCATTGATCAAGCTCAAATGTCTTATGGCGACTTCATTCATCCCCTTTAGATGTCTCAAGTTCACCCCTTTGGAAATCTTTTCAGTTTTCCAAATTTGGTGATGCTTCCACAGTTTTGGGTTTGCTCTTTCTTTCTAATGCCTGACATTTGTTTTCCACTTGTCTGCCTAAAAAAAAAAAAAAGCATACAGCAATCAGAGTAAACAATATAAAATATTTTTAGTTAATCTGATTTTGAACAAGATTATTTTTTCATTGTTATTTTTCTTAAAGTGCAATTTTGAGCAATACGTGCATCCAGTATCTATTAAGTTACCCAGTATTCACCCAAAGGCATATACTAGTGAGGTAAAAAGTAAAGTGTGCTTTTGGGAGGTTGAAGATGTGAATCTAACGATAAGTGAATTCAGTGAGTAACCCAGTTCATTTAGTTTAAATCCAAAATCAAATGGCAACTTATTTGGTGTTCTATCATCTGGCATCTTACCATCTGTGAACCCAGATTTTTTTCAACATTTCTACTTGTGTGGGCCTTCTGAACACAGCTCTGCACTTCTCAGGATGCTACAAGTTCTGGCCTGTCAACACAGATATCTTGCAAGGGCCATTTGAAAGGAGGTGACTTGTTGTGAAATCAAGTAATTAAAAATGTTATCAGCCATTCCTAATATCTATAAGTCACTGAGGAAAAAATAACTAGGGAATATTTTCTATTCTACTTTGCATTAAGGTTGAGCATTAGCTCCTTTTTGTTTTCTTTTCTTTCGTTTTTTTTTAAGTTGACCTGAGTTAACCTTTATTGAATAGTAAATCATTCATTGAAGGAGGAGGAGGGGAAAGAGGAGAGATCGTGTCTCTTTGGATAATTCTTTTGTATTTTTATGCCTTCCGGAAGCCTGGAAAAAATCAGAATTATATGTGCGAGTGCCCCGGAGCAAAATCAGTTGTATTTTTTTAACTGGAAAGTAGTTTATATTTTATTAATCTTTTTGCTATGAAAAATTGATTTTATTTACTATAAAATTATTTTTATAAGATGCTAGTTACTTTTTTCCACTTTATTTCCTTTTTATTCTCTTTCCTCCCTCAACTAATATCTTAACCTAGAGAGCTTAGGACATAGAATGTATAATATTTTCATAATATCTAAATTTTGAACAATGATAAATTTTCTTTGGAAGTACATAGATATTTACATGTTGGATTGGGACATTATTTACATATTATTTTTATCTTTATTCGGTCATTTTCCAAAAGGTTAACTGATGTACATGTTTTATCTTCTGCTAGTTGGGATTTTACATATGTATGTATGTATGTATGTATTTCGAGAGAGAGACTGTGAACAGGGTAGGGTTATAGAGGGAGAGAGAGAGAATCCCAAGTAAGCTTCTCATGGTCAGTGCAGAAGCCAGCTTGGGGCTTGAACTCACAAGACCTGAGCTGAAGTCAAGAGGCGGAAGCTTAATTGACTGAGCCGCCCAGGCGGCTTATTTTAAACGAAGATTTTTCTGAATTTTGAGGGTCTGTAATGCTCAGTCTGCAGAGGAAAGTCACTGCCTTTTTGTCTGTTGTTTCCAGTTGACACTCCTGAATGTCCCCTCATGGACTCATTTATTGCAATTGTTTCTACCCATTATTTTTGAAAGAGTTTCTGCACATGTTGCATTTTTTGTTTCTTTGCCTTATTGCGTTTTCTTCTTATTTTGTTTGCTTCTCCTGTACATGTAATCATCTTGTTAGCGTGGCGGGCCTCTTGAGAACCTCCATAGAAATAAACACTTGGTCCTTCAGTAATTATAAACTTTATTCTTATGACAAGCAGTATAAAAAAAAGTGGAATGTCTTGTACGCGGTGTCTTTCAGAAGGCCCTTTGTGGCGAAATTATGTTTTTTAGGGGCTGTGTACGAGAAAGTCTTTAAAGGCCACCATAAAAGGATGTTTCTCATAGTCTTTTAAAGAATGGCAGAAAGAAAGTGAGCTGATGGGCTTAAAACGAAGGCTCTCTAGTGTAACTTTTGATCATGGGGTTGTGAGTTTGAGCTCCACATCGGGCATAGAGAGTACTTTAAACAATGAAAGCTGTCTAAAGAAATGAGTTGAGAGCATGGAACGAGGTGAAATACCCCTTTACAGTCCGTGCATTTGTGCAGCCCTTCTGCGGGCCACTGGTGCCTCAGTCGTGCTTCCCACCAGCGTGCTCCCTGGTTCTGTTTAGTCCCCTGAGCCTGTGTTTTATCTCCTCTTACCCAGCCTACATCTTTTCCTTTTCCTTTATGCCGACTAGCTTAGAATGCATGAGGTTCTTGCATTTAAAGATGAGATTGGATAGATGGAAAAGGTGTTTTTAAATGGTTAAATGAGGAAAAATATAACTTCTGGACAGCAGAAGTGAGAAATGAGTTTCTAAGTGCAGAATGATTGCTCATGGTACATTAGTACAGCGGAGATCAACATTCTGTAAAATTGAAGAGAAATGAACTTATGGCTTAATTTTTTTTTCTTCAACCCAACCACATGTATGTTTGACACTATGGAAAGTGAATTTTTTCCTTACGTGGAAAACATTAGAGATGCATTTAATAAATCAGGTGTTCTAGAAATACCACCTATCCCATTCATATATTTTATCATCTAGCAAATTGAACTATTTAATAAACTCCAGAATTATCCTCTCTCCAAAGTCTCCCCTCTGGGGTTTTGTTCTTTAAGCCTCTCACTCTTGAAATGCACCCACGTCCTAAGTATATACAGGGCAAGTTTTACAAATTTGAAAAGGCTTTTAGCCCCAGCTTAAATGCTGTTTTCCACTCAGAATCTTTTATGATTTTGCCAGGTGGGAATAATCTCTTTCTCCTAAGTTTCCATGGTTCTTTGTCTGTATTTCTCTTAGAACAATTACTACAGTCCGTCTTTAATCTGTAATGGCTTTAGACCCTGAGCCCTTAAAAATGAGGATTAATATTTGATATATTTTTAAATTTCTTACAGTTCTCTACATAATGCTCTGAGTCTGTTTTAAACTCAATACTGAATGAAGGAATGACAGAATGAGTTGGCTGTGACTACTGTGAGGTATATCTTACTGGGATGCAATAAAAGGTTATTGACAGATGTATTCTTATTATTTGCAATGTGAAAGTATGTTTTTGGAGCCCATTTCTTCTTTATGTGTAATACTGTCTGTAATCTAATTTCTTGCCTTCCAATGCTATATGCATGTAGATGCCTCCCAGATGTCTCTGGTTCTGATATTTCTCTGATTCCAAACCTGTGTATTTATCTATCTGTGGATATCTGATGAGCTTCTTAACCTTACCTAAAAGAAACTTCACTATTTTTTACAAATATACTTCTTATCTCGTCTTCTTCCTTTTTTGGAAAAGAGACCACTGCCCCGACCTTGTACAGAGTTGCTGGTAAGGAAAATATGAGGGATTCTTGACCCTGCCTCCCCCCTTCCCTTTTTGCATATCCAACTCATTGGCAGGTATGCTTTCTTTTGTTAAAAATAGAAACTTTTTAAATGTTTATTCATTTTTGAGAGACAGAGAGAGACAGACCATGACTGAAGGAGGAGCAGAGAGAAGGAGAAACAGAATCCAAAGTGGGCTCCAAGCTCTGAGCTGTGAGCACAAAGCCTGATGTGAGGCTCGAACTCACGGACCATGAGATCATGACCTGAGCCTAAGTCGGACACTTAACTGACTGAGCCACCCAGGTGCCCCAGGTCTGCCTTCTTCATATCTCTTGCCACCACTGTTACATCATTGTGGCACATCATGAATTTCTTATTTCCACTTATGTATGGTCCCACTCTGCATTTGCACCAAAGCCGTCTTTTAAAAATGTAGGTAAGATCCTGACAAGCCTCTACTTCCCACCTGTGTCTTCCCAGTTGGCTTAGAATAAACTCCAGGCATTTTCTACTGGCTTCAGAGCCCTATGTAATCTGGCCTGTATCTGCTTCTCTGACCTGATATTCCCAGTCTCCCCCTTTGCTCCATACATTTTGTCCAGCTGATCTTTCATCGGTGTAACGAGCTTGATCATGTTCTGGCAACTTCTTCTGACTAGAAATCTCTTGTCCTAGATCCTTCTCTCCACTTAGATTCCAGCATATATGTCGCCTCTGCCACCAGGCTTCCTGCAGGCCTGCCCTTACACTCTGCCCTGCCTACTTCACAGAGCGACTGTGGCACCTGCCTCTCATTGTCCTCATGCTGTCTTTTCCCAGTGAGCCTCCTGTTACTGACCAGTAGGACACAAGCACAGTGGTTCTCTCTCCCCCATCAGCTCTCAACCAGGGACTGATAGGACTTGTGTATAAATACCCAGCTCCCCACCCACCCCTCAGATGGGAAACTCCGAAGCATGCCTGTGTTCACTGGGTCCCAGAGTTGACCCAGTGGGATTAAGTGAAGTTGCTGGCGGCGTAGCTGTCCTGCTAAGCACCCCTGTAATGGCTACTCAGTTCCCCACCTTCCTACTGACTGATGTTTCCTCTGCCCCCAGCTTAACTTTATGCACCTAAATCCTTTCCCAAGGTCCTCTTCTTTGGAAATCAAAACAGACACCTTCTGTGACCACCAGCAAGCTCACTCTGTCTCTGTCACATCACATCATTTTAATTCTCTGCATAGCACATATCACTGTTTGACAGTATTTTTCTTTTTACTTTAGAGTTTTTATTAAAAATTTTTTTCTTTCTTCTGGATTTTAAGAACTGGCAGCCCCCACCCCCGCCCTCTTTTTTTCCCTATTAGCAACTGTGTCAATGGTAGGGGCATGGTCCCTTTTATTAAGAAAAAAGACCAGGGGAGAAGTGTATTTGCAGGAGAAACAATGAAGAATTTGTTTAGATATGTGAAAATTAAGGTACCTATCCGATGTCTGCAGATAGATTAAGTATAGAAGTTTGGAATCAGAGAAACATCAGAACTAAGTATATAGCCACTTCATTATACCCAGCAACGAAAAGGATGCCTTGTGTATCATAGGTACTCAATAAACGATTGGTGAAGAAAGAAAGGGCTCAATCTCAGGAATGCAAATTATAAGTTCAAACGGTTCAGCCATTCATAAATAGACATTTAACTGCACGCAAATAATGTTTTGAACTTTCATATGGACCAGCTTTGCAGAGAGGAAAAATAAACGGCTGTTCATTTGGCCAATATTTATGGAGTAGCTCTTCAGTGAATTTTAGGGTAGGCTGCTCAGCTGGGGTAGAATACTAAGCAGATCCTTGAAAGAACATTATTTCAACTGCTGTAATCATGGGGATTGCAACTTTTCTTTTTAGGAATAGGCATCAGCATTTCCCCACAGCACATCTTTCTTTCATTTTCCCTGCCCCACTGTCCAGCTGTCTGTGTTCCCCATAGGTCTCTCCACCCCTGCTCCCCACATCCGTGTTTGCTGTTTTTCTGTCCTGACTCTTTCTCCAGACCTTGAGGGACAGAATCACAAGAACCGATTTTTTTTTTTCTCAGCTCTTTGTGCTCTGTTTCTTGCATGTGTTAGTAAATGATGAGTAAATATTTGCTGACTGATTAGATGTTATGTCTGTTGGAGTGTGGGTTTATGTCACGTTGTCCTTTTTCAAGAATTATATGGGTTACTTTAAAAAAATTAGTGGCAATTGTTTGTTGCTCTAATGACATTGAATGGGATTCATGAAAAGAAGCTGCTTTTATATTTCATTTAAAAAGACGTCTTGGAGAAAATGGCTTTTGAGTTTTCTTTGGAACTACTTCTTTGTTTGCTTACAAATTAATGGCTTTTTGTAGCATTTCCCTTTAGTGCTGGCAATTAAGAGCATTTAAAAATAATTAGTAACCACATCCAGTCCTGATTTTCAAAGTCTATCCATTGGATAAAATTGAATAGCATGGTTTTGTCTTTTTATTGTTTTTAAGCTAGTTTTCTTAGCTGTTTTTGTGGCTGTTGTTTTTTAAGGAGCATTGAGTATTGAGTTTGATTCATAGATTTAATAGAGTTCTCACTGAATTCTAGCTGGTATATAATTAGTTCAAGACTTTTAAAATAGTATACTATAATTGTGGGAGAATGTGAGTTGAGCTACAGATAGATATGATGAATTAATAATTATGTTTTATGAATATATGTTAATTTGTGTTAACATATATGAATAATGTTAATAATGTGTTAATAAAAATGATATGTCTTAAAGCCAGTGACATCTTAGGCATATTAATTATATATAAAGAGTAACCCTTTTGAAATGCGACATATAATGATTTAAATCATATGTATTTGAGACAGAAAAGATCTTAACATAGCAAATGGTTCACAAGTGCACATTTTTTTTTACTGTTGAGATAGCTGAGGTCCAGAGAAATTAAAAGAAGTATTGAAGGTCAAACAGCTAATACATTTATGAGTGGAATAAGAGGACTTCAGTAATAATGTTTATTATCTAATCCTTTAGAAATAATGTGTTATTTTAAGTATCCTTCTAGGTTAGTGAGAGAGAAGGAGGTAATATTATTTCTTTTATACCAGCTTCCGTTAATGAGTGCTAAGACTAGAGCTGTGCCTAATTATGTTGTTCAGGACAATGGCCACAGTGCACATGTGGTTATGTAAATTTAAATGAATTAAAATTAAATAAAATTTAAGTTAATTTAAAAAATCAATTTCCTCCATTGCTGTGGTCACTTTCAAGTCTATAATCACAAATGACTATTGCCTACAGTATTAAAGATGTTGATATTTCTATATTCCAGAAATTTCTTTTGGATGGTGCTGGCTAACTGATGAGAAGTCTACTTTGGGGTAGTGTCTTTGAAACTTAAAAGCCATCTAGAGGAAGTGAATTTTTCTTAAGACTTAATGGGACTGGAAGTGCCTGGCTCAGTTGGCAAAGCATGTGACTCTTGATTCCAAAGTCACAAGGTTAAGCCCCATGTTGGAGGTAGAGTTTACTTAACAAAAAAAACAAAAAAAACCCAAAAACACAACAAAAGACATAAGGTGAATGAAACTATTTGTATCCTGAGAAATTTGTTTTTGTTTATTAAATTTAACTTTGGTAGCAAAATCTTTTTGCTGGAGGAGGTCATTAGAAAGGATTCTTCATTTATGGGCGTTTGCTTCTCTAATAAGATATTTTCACTGTCTTATATACTTACCTTCAGAAGGCTACATTTGCCTTGATGCATGGCTGGAGAGGCCTGTAAGTTTCTACTTGTCCCGAATTTCCTTTCCATGGGCTTGCTGTATAGTTAGGAACTATAGGAGTATAGTTCCTAACATTAAGACCCATCACTACCTTGGAAATCAAAGTACACTAGCAGAAGGCTGCTAGTAACATTTATTCTAAGATTGGAAACAGGAGATTGCCTCTTTAGCAATTTCCTAGGAGAATAAAGTACTAATATAGTATTAACCTAAGTTGTGCTCACAGTAGGTGCTCAATAGATGTTTGAAAATGAAGGGAGATTGGAGGAAAGAGTGATTAGATGGTTTAGGAAGACTCCTTTAATGTCGATGTTGTAGGATTGGATAGTTGAGCTTATAATAATGACCTGTTGGTTTGCTAGCCTATTTTAATAGCAATTTGTTGAACTTCTGTCATATGCTGGGCACCCTTAGGCGGGAAGGACATGCTGTGTTCAGCTACTCAGTTTTGATGATTCATACATTGCTGAGGCTGATCTCACTGTCCTTGCCAAGACTAGAATGCTAGACTAGAGCTGCGGCCTAATTATGTTGCTCAGTACTGCAGCCTAGTCTCAGTCTCTTGTAATTAGTCTCTTCCTCATTTCTGGAGAGTACCAACATTGTACTTGCTTCCTCATGGGCTTGAATTTCAATCTGAGGCTATTAATTTTTTTTTCTTCTTGCATTCTAATACTCCACTTGCACTTTGAGCTTTCACTCCTGTGTTATCTTGTATTTATCTCATATCTCATATTATCTCATTGAGTACATCACTGTTTCAGCAAGCCTTTCTACCTACCTGCCTTCCCATTTAGTTGTCCTCTTTTTAAAATATTCTTAAATATTTTATTTGAGAGTCTGCTATGTACCAGGCATTGTTCTCAGGCCTAGGAATGGAAAGGTAAATGACAAAGGTCAAGTCCCTTCTAGAGTTTACATTGTAGTGCAGGAGAAAGAATAAACAAGACACTTCACACCACACACACACACACACACACACACACACACACACACACACACGGGCACACACAAAAGAAAAAGAAAAATATGTCTTTAGATAGTAGTAGCTGCTTTGAATAAAATAAAGCAAGATAAAGGGAACAGGGAGGCAAGGAGTGGGGGGGGGGGAGGAGTGTGGGTGCGGGGGGATGGGTTTAGACATGATGGGCAGGAGGGGATGTCACATCTGGCTGGAGACATGGATGGTGAAGAGGAAGCAGCTATGCCCAACCAAAGGGCAGAGTTTCTAGGCAGAGAGAAGGGGAAGTATAGAGACCCTGATCAGGGACCAGCCTGGCCTGTTAAAGGAGCAGCTTCCAACTCTTAATAGTTCTTGATCTTTGATCATAAAGGTCAAATTAATTTACATTGTCATTTTAAGTTTCAAAATTCAAGCTTTGATCACCAAAGAGAAGGGAATTCTTCTATTTCAGTGGTTGTTTTTTTCCTTTCCTTCCTCCCTCCCTCCCTCCCTTTTTCCCTCTGTCCCTTCCTTCCTCCCTTCCTTCCTTCCTTCTTCTCTCTCTGTCTCTCCTTCTCCTTTCCTTCTCTCTCTTTTCTTTCTCTTTGCTTTTTTCCTTCCTCCCCTTTTTCTCCCTTTTTTAACCACCTGCTCCTCCATCTCCCCTTTTCTGTTTGAAAGCTCATACTTACTACCAAATTCTCCAGACTTATGTGATTATATTCCCTTAATACACAAGCACACCCCATCCCATTTATTATGGGGAGCTCAGCACTGTTCTCGGTATTCTTGAGGTTGGGTTTGAGTACTTATTCTGAGTACCTGTGGCTGCCTGCTTGTAGCCTGATGGCATTCTCGGTCACCACTCCTTCTCTCCTTGCCCTTGTGTATTCTGTAGCTTTGCTGCACATATGGGACAGCTCCTCTCTTCTTTATCAACACAAAGTTGTTAGTATTACTGACTTTAATTGAAGCCTTGGGGATACGCAAGGAAGGCAGGTTCATCCTGGTGGGGAATAAAACAGCCTGACCCTGCGTAGGAATCTTGAATGTCTGTTCTTCAGGGGGCAGTTATCTTATTGGTTGTCTTGTCCTGTAGGCCCAGCTTCCAGCTATGTTCTTAGTGTGTGAGGCGCCCATCCTCTATTTTAACCTGTGTTCTGTCTCACTCTGTCTCCCCAGGTGACACATTTTTGTTATTTGTTATGGAGGGAAAAATTTAACTTTCAGTCTATAACCACTAGATTCCAACATACCTTAGCATATACAATGATTCATCATGTTTTCCCACACAAAAGAACCACCTACCGGGCCATACACTCTTAGAACCAAAAAAAGTAGGAAAAGGTTGGCAGTTACGGTTTCATTATGGTTGGGCCAGACCAGATTCTTAGGCAGAACTGTTCCCTACACACAGGACACACTACGGGGGTTGTGTCTGTGTCTGTGTTTCCCTTCCTTTTAATCTTTTCCAGGCAGAATTTATATACTCTCAAAATACAAATACTTTCTCAGATCACTTGATTTTTCTCTTAACTGAGGAAGTCTGCTGATGTAAGCTAATTTAAAAACTATCTTGAATCTAAAGACATTTTCTTGAGTTAATACAGAAGTTTGGAGAAAGTGTAGAAGTTGGACCCAGACTCTTTCTGTATTCAGACTCCCAATTACCATTTTTAGTTACTTGATCTATAACCTGAATGAATGTATCCATCTGTAGAAACGGTGGTAAACTATCCACTTCACAAGATTGTTACTGGGACTAAATGGGACCAAGGGGCCCAGGCCTACTTTCCTTTGTAAGGAACATATTGCTTAGGTGCATTAAAATTTTAAAATAGAGAAATCGATCATAGGCTTACATATGAATAAGAAGAGTAAGTTTTTTTTAATGTTTTTTATTTATTTTTAATACAGAGAGAGACAGAGCATGAAAGGGGGAGGGTCAGAGAGAGAGGGAGATACAGAACTGGAAGCAGGCTCCAGGCTCTGAGCTAGCTGTCAGCACAGAGCCCGACATGGGGCTCGAACCCATGAACGTGAGATCTGACCTGAGCTGAAGCCGGAGGCTTAACCGACTGAGCCACCCAGGTGCCCCGAGGAGTAAGTTTTTAAAGAGCAAAGATATTTTGAAATTCCAATGCAGTTTCATACAGGTAACCGTGTCCAAATTAATACTGCCTTGTCTCTCTTCCGATGCCGACAGGAAGTCACAGCTGACTGCAGAGGGTTTCAGGTGGACATGGCTTCTCTGCATTATCCATTAAAGGGCTAATGACACACGGTGGGGAGCCTTCTTTCTGGTCCCCAACTTCTCTCCTCATCATTCGTGCTTCCTCTTGAGGCCGGAGCCCAGGCAGGCAGCTTCTTGAGGGTGATTTACCATCTGACAAGCAGGATCCCAGGGAAGTAGGAAAGACAAAGAGGAACAGAACAGAATGCATGTGAGGAAATGGAGCCAGACTGGGTTCCACTGAGTTGTTTTCTTCTCTGGAATGAATCTTTCTGTTTAGTTGAGGCTTTCAGAAAACATTTACATAAGCTCTTTGGATTGGTCCATTTTCCATAGCAACAATTTCTCTACTGAGAGTAAAATTAAGAGATTTGGGGATCATTTAGGAAAGTTAGCAGTTACCTCTGGGTAGAAAGAGATATGTGTACTTTTCACTCTGGAATTGTTAGCTTTTCTTTTTTAATCCGCAATGAGGTAAGTGAGAAAATATGACTTGTAAAGCAGACGTGCTTTAAAAGATAATGCTTTGGTTTTTTTTTTTAGATGTCTTGACATAAAAAATAAACTGTATACTTTAGTTTTTTAAAAAACTTACACTGTCTATATTGGATTGGATGTATATCTGGAAACAAGTGAACATTTTTGTAGGTCTGAAAGTGGGCATTTAATACCACTGGAGACATGCTCATACTTGTGAAGTCATTGAAAAATCACTTTACTTTTTGGCCATACCTTTATTCCCATACAACTTAATTGGCACAGTACTAAAAAACATTGTGTAATGTTCAATGTTTACATTGAAAGAAAGTTGTTTTAGGGAATTTGGTAATGTCTGTTTTGATAATTTTATGAATTTTACTTTTCAAGGATCTTCATTAGATTCGTTAATTAGATTAGATTCATTAAATTAGTCTGGACATGGTAAGTACCTAAGGAGACATGATCTACAGACATCACCTTTCCAACTCCTGTTTTCCTAAATGGAACATGTACGCTCTTTAACTCTCTATTGATTGCAGATCTTAAGAGTTAAAACAATTATATCCTAGAGTAAATTCTTCAAGAATAGTTATTTCTGAAGAGAAGCATAACTTTAAGAGTAACCTAATTTAAAAAATGCTCCTAAGACAAAAGATAATAAAATGTATTAAAGTATGACTTAAAGATGACGTGGCAGAAGTGTTTGATTTATTTAGCAATGTCAATGTTGTGAGGTAGGTCAGTATGGAAAGGTAAATGGTCTAAAGCAGGCATCTAAAATTTATAAGTTTTTTCACTCCTTATTAATGGACTTTAATTAGATTTGAAACTTTTTTCACTCCTTATTAATGGACTTTAATTAGATTTAAAACTCTTCCGAATGTTGGAACAGACAAGTGGTTTATTTTTTTTATTTTAGAAAAAATTTTTAATGTTTATTTTTAAGAGGAAGAGAGGCAAGAGATCGCGCACATGAGCAGGAGAGGGGCAGAGAGAGAGAGAGAGAGAGAGAGAGGGAGGGAGAGGGAGAGAGAGGGAGACACAGAACCCAAAGCAGACCCCAGGCTCTGAGCTGTTAGCATAGAGCCAGACATGGGGCTCAAACCCACAAACTGTGAGGTCATGACCCAAGCCAAAGTCAGCTCCTTAATTAACTGAGCCATTCAGGCACCCTAGACAAGTAGTTTAAAGTATGGATTTCTTTGAAAATCCAATGAAACCAAGGAAAATATTATTTACAGTTCATGCAGAATTTTTTTAACGTTCTGAAATTTGGAAAGCTAAAACCTCCATATACACGCAAAATAGTTCATTGACTAGAACTCATGTCACTTAGGTGGGTTAAAGTTGGATTAACTTAATTTGATAAAGATTTCGTGAAATAAATATTTTGAAGTACCAATTTTACAACCCCAACTTAGGAGATTTTTTTGTATCTAGTGTTTTTAATATATAAGTGAAAGATCAGACTCAAGGCTTAAAATAGAACCCTTTATGTGTAAGTTTTAGCATTGTTGTTATACAAGTGTGATAGCAATAGCATGATTTAAAGGTGCTTTTCAAACTATATTTACTGGAACCACTTCTGCAGTGTTTATGTTTCATTCTGGGTGTGGAGGGAGAATTTGACAACTTTTATTTGTGTCTTCGATTGCTTTATTGTGTAGGAAACGGAAGGCTTTCTGTGTACCTGGGTGTTACAGTAGCACAAGGGAGAGACTTGGGCTCAGCCTCCTTGAGCTTCACCAGAATGCAGCTCACAGACTCTCAAACTCCAGGAAGCTCCGATGTTCAAGTTAAATCTTAAAAAATTAGGAGAAGGTGGTTTTTCTATGTGCTGATGTATATAGGCATTGGCTAGCCAAATATCTTTTTTGAGAAGGACAGTTGACGTTTATGAATATGATGATTTTCATATATCCAATAGTTTATGAAATTGTGAGAATAATTGGTAAATTAAAATGATGGCACCCCCATACGAATGCCAAATTAATTAGTTAAAATTTATTAAGTTGCACAACTGTGAATATACGAAAATCATTGAATTATACGCCTGATGTGGGTGGATTATATGTTTGCAAATTATATCTTAATAAAACTGTTCTAAAAAAAAAATCATTGATTGATGAGCTCTAAATGGACCGTGGCTTAGCTGGAGAAGGAATGGAGGTGGGAGCTGGAATTGTGGTGTGTAAGTGCTAGCTGATGGCCAGGGTATCTGTGAAGTCTTTCAGGATCTCACTTACTCTTTGAAGAAAAAGGGGTATGAAAGGGACTAGGTTTTAAGAGGCAGATTTTTTTTAAGACTAAACTTTAAGTTTTTTTGTTAGTGTGTCATATGAGGCAAATTCTTAGCTGTAAGCCTGCGTTTAAAATGTAAGCATGAATGTGGGTTGTGGCTTAAAAGATGATAATCATAAAAGTGAAGAGAAACTACCTCTTGGAGTTTTTTTTTTTTCTTTTACTCCTCCAGTTTTTTTTTTATCAGCTTTCTTTTTATTTTAGTCCATAAGTAAAAAAAATTATGTGTAGACTCTGGGGCATCCTACTGTGCAGGACACCCCAAATCTGCCTACCTCTAATGGAGAGATAAATTTAAATATTCTTGTAATATTGACAGTTATATATTCTTGAGTTTGCCTCTAAAGATTATGATTGACTTCTTTTATTAAAATTTATTTTCCTGTGTAATCTCATTGAAGTAGACAAACCATACCAGGTTAGTTCATGGTAGGCTGATAGAGTGCTTGTGGCTCGTTCTCAGAATTTTGGGACACTTCTGTGGCTTTTCCCTGACTTCTTAGCCTTCCATACGATGTCCTTACCTACTGGAAAGAAAGGAAGAAAGGAGGGAAGAGGAAGGAGGGAAGGGACTTTAAGGAGGGGGCAGAGGGACATTTTTAAGGACATTTGCCTTCAGTGCAGTAACCACTTCCACACAGTAAAAGGCAAATTTAACAAACATTTGAACATTCGAGTGTCTACTATATATGAGACTGAGTTCCCAGTTGTAGCCGATTTAGTGTTGAAAAACACAGGATGCCTGGCCTTGAAGGAGTTTTCCAGTTTGCTCCTCAGATGGCAAATTCAGCCAAATGGAATATATGAAGGGTCCAGCTATTTTCAGTTTTGAGGATATCCTTAGGATTTCCCTTGTTCCATGTGATTTTTCTATCTAGCTTGTTAAGAGGAGATGCCCAATTCTTACACTAGAATCCCTTTTTCCTGACTGCCAGTAAAGTCATCAGTTTTCTAGTTCAATACTAAATTCACTCTCTGTTTCCTTATTTATTTATTTTTTTTTGCCTAAATTCTTATAAAACTCTTCTTACTCTCTCAAGTCCAGACTCTAATCCAGTCCTCTTTTTTTTTTAATATTAATACTGATCAAAATCGTTTAATGTCTGCCAAAGAATACAGGTAATTGTTGCTTAACTGTGATTAGTTAATTCTTCAGTCCTCAGTCTATCATGTATAAATCATAAATATATCTATACATTGGAAATAGAACTTTTACTTACCAACCCATGGTACCTTAACTATGTGGATAGATTTTCTAATATCTCATGTCTTACCACTTTACTATTTCAATGTCCATTTAGGATGAGTATCATCCAGGAATTCGTTCTGGAGTCAGACAAAATTGAATCAATTTCTCATCTCTGTCACTCTGTAGATTTTATGGACCGAATGTTTGTGTCCCCCCAAATTCACATGTGTGATGGTATTAGGAAGTGTGGTAGTATAGGAGGGAATGTAAAGTGCTATAGCCACTATGGGAAATAGTTTGGCAGTTTCTTATAAAACTAAACATGTACTTACCATATGACCCAGAAATAGCACTCTTGGGCACTTATTCCAGATAAATAAAAACTATGTTCTCACAAAAAAATCTGTAGATGAATTTTCATAGCAGCTTTATTGATAAGTTGAATGGATCCTAAGGGCATTATACTTAATGAAAAGGCCAGTTTTCAAAGGGTACATGATGTATAATTCCATCTATATACTCTCCTCCGTATAACCAAACTGTAGAGATAGCAACTGATTTGTGGTTGCCAAAGGACACAGGCTGGAGGTGGAGGATATGAAATAACAGAGTTACATGAGGAATTCCTAGCACATGGGATCAAGTTAAACAGAGAATCAGTACATGGGATCAAGTTAAACAGAGAATCAGTACATGGGATCAAGTTAAACAGAGTTCACACATACACACTGTTATACACTCACGCACACAGACGTGCATAGATGAGTGCATGGGGAGAATTGATTAAAGGCTGTAGTCCGGTTAGCAGTGTTGTTCCCATGCAGTTACCTGGTTTTGGTATTTTGCTGTACTTGTATGAGATGTCACCATTGAGGGCTAGGCAGCAAGTGACAGGTTGAAAGGACAGTAGGTAATGTTTTGCAAATCGATGAGTCTGTGATTCTTTCAAAACATTGAAAAGTCAAAAATTACAGGGGCATCTGGATGGCTCAGTCGATTAAGCATCTGACTTCAGCTCAGGTCATGATCTCATCGTTTGGGAGTTCAAGCCCTGCATCAGGCTCTGTGCTGAGAACTCAGAGCCTGGAGCCTGCTTCAGATCTGTCTTCCTCTCTCTCTGCCCCTCCCGTGCTCACATTCTGTTACTCTGTCTCTCTTTAAAATAAATAAAAATTTAAAAATGTTTAAGTAAAAAATTACAGAATATAACTACTGTGTCAGTTTCCTAGGGTTGTGGTAAAAAATTACCACAAAGCGAGAGGGTTAAAATAACAGCTTCTCTCACAGTTCAGAATGGCAGAAATCTGAAATCAAGATGTAGGCAGCGGTCATTCCTTCTTGGAGGCTCTGATATACCTCTCCCCTAGCGTGGCGGCTCTGGTGATTGGTGTTGTGTTATAAGTTCATCACTCCAGTGTACCTTTGTCTTCACAGGGCTTTCCCCAGTGTCTCTACTCTTTTCTCTGTGAGAACACGGATCATTGGATTTAGGTACTACCTTAAATGCAGGATGAGCTTATCTTGAGATTCTTCATCAAACAATCCATATAGATATTATTTCTATATGAGATCAAATTTCTCTCTTTTCTCTTGTGAGGCCACTGATCACTGGATTTAGGGACCATCTTAAATGCAGGATAATCTTGTCTTGAGTTTCATCATCAAAGAATTTGGAAAGACGTTATTTCCATATAAGTTCACTTTCACAGGTACAGGGATTTAAGACTTGGACTTCTCTTTTTCTGGGAACACTATTTAATCCACTACTGCAATCAGGAACAAAGAAAAAGAAAATCACCCATAATTTTATTATTCAAAGATAACCACTGTTTTAACATTGGAATATATTTGTATATTGAATAATGTTACTGTACTTGTCTGATTGTTACCTAAGGCTATTGAAATTATAATTAGAAGAACAGATCTCTTTGAGAGATAATTAACATGGATGGGGGAATTAAATATATGGTGAGTTCAGGTAGCCAGAGTCCACACAAAGTTACTAGATGGGAAAGAGGTTGTCCAAAGGATTGGGGTTTGCCAAAACAGAAGTAGAATATCATCATAGTATTACTAAAATCTGTTATTTTGTTTAATGTTCTTGTGGTGACATTTTCTCAGTGCCTGATCTTTATGCTTTTTGTGACTTTTAAAATGAGAAAGAATACCATACTTTTGTGCTTCTAATTAAAAATATTTCTGGGACACCTGGGTGGCTCAGTTGGTTAAGTGTCTGATTCTTGATTTTGGTTCAGGTCATGATCTCATGGTTGGTGAGATCAAGTGCGCTTTGGGCTCTGCACTGATACCATAGATCTTGCTTGGGATTCTCTCTCTCCCTCTGTCTCTGCCTCTTCCCTACTCACACTCTCTCTTTTCTCTCAAAATAAATAAACAAACATTAAAATAAGGAGTATTTCTGTTGCATTGTTTAGCAGTTGTTATCATTTATATAAATATTTTAATTCGAAATGGGCATTTCTAGATGGAACTAAAATCATTACATTTATATGAATGAAGAGAATTAAAGTCAAATTGTTTAGTCAACTGCCGTTAATGAGATATTATATGTTTCACCAACTTTCTAGGTAATTAAAATACTTTCTTTACAGTAACAGTGTAAATGCATTATAAATATCAATATTTTATTATTAATCTGTTAATATTTTATTATTGCCTTAAAGCTAAGCTTTCTTTTTGTGAAATGAAATATAAGGGAATGAAGTATTTTGACACTGAAATAAATTAATGAATGCAAAGCAAGAAAAAACCCAAGGTTTTTATTTCATGCCTTTTAGAGTACAAACCCCCTAAATTTTTATGTTCCATTTCTCTAGGTTTAGATTCCTAAAGTAAGCTTTAGACATTCTTGGGTTTTCTTTTGCTTGCAATTTTGGATTGCATTTAATAATACATAATTTCACTCATAAAGAAGCAAATGTGTGATTTAGAATTATAATTCTACTAATAGGTGTTAGTTTAAGAAAATTTGGTGAAAGAATCAAAATGTGTAAAAAGATATAATGGTTTTATTTTTCACATATGAAAATAAAGACAAGTGTTATTTAAGAAATCATTCATCTTTTTAGTCTCTTTATAATCTCTTTAGAAACATATTATTAGTGTCTTTTTGGTCCATGAGTATTTTTAAGTCTTTGCAGTAGTAGATACTCTTGGTGTAAGCAGTGGGCTCCAAATGTGCATATGATGTGAGCAACAAAAATATAGCTAATAAACACTAGGATGTTCTGTTTGTTTATTTGCCAGACTTAAAGTACAGAGTTTCCTACAGTACAGACTTAATTTCTGTTGTAACACAAGTTTGGCTTTCTGCACATCAGGTTTTTGATGCACAGTGTAGCAGATGGGCCATTAGGAGTATCTGAACTGTCTTCATCTTCTTGATGCCATAACACAATACCGTAGACTAGGTGGCTTAAACAGCAGAATTTATTTCTCACAGGTCTGGAGGCTGGGAATTCCAAGATCAAGGTTCCAGTAGATTTGGTTCTCTGGTGAGACCTCTCTGGTGTGCACAGCTGCCTTTTCACTGTGTCCTCCATGGCAGAGTAAGAAGGAACTCTGACCTCTGGACTTCTAGTTAAGGACTCTAATCCTATCATTGTAACAAATGTAGCACAGGAATGTTAAAATGGTAAACACAAGGCAAATAAGGTTTCCGGTTTATGGGTACTCTGTGCTACCGTCACAATTTTTCTAGAAATCTTAAACTTTTCTAAAATAAAAACATTTATTTAAAGATTACGTGTAATTAAGGATAAAAATCCCAGTTTCCAAATTTAATTGAGCTGCAAGTACAGGTTACTATGTCTCGACTTCCCTTAAGACTCACTCAGAACAATGCAAAGTATAGTCAGACCCATGTCTGCAAAGAGGAAATTATAAAGCATTATGAATCACAAGTCTGTTTCCACTCTAATTATATCCCTACACTTCAAAGATAAACTTTTGTCCACCCTCAGAATATTTTTAAAGTACATCATAAATCTGTTTTAAACTGTCCCCCTAAGCTACCTTCCAAGAATTCATAATTAACAACACTGCGCAAAACCAGGAAGTCAGCTCTCATTATTCATCTGTCTACTCTTAAGATTATAGTTTTACATTCCATTGTATCACCTAGTCTACAAGTGATTGTAAAAAACACAGTAAATCAAAGAGAGAAAGTGATTATTCCAACTTTACATTACACAAGAGTAGGCCAAACCACACTTCACCAGGAGCCATAATCATTGTAGAATCATAAGCAAAGAAACAGAAATGGAATTTCAATTACCATCTTTAACAACAGATAATAATTTTAATGAAAAGAAGGCACAGAAAAAGCTTATGTTTACCATTTTCAAATTTAGGACATTAAGAAATCTAACCAAGCAATCTCTCTGTCTCTCTCTCTATCTATATTATTTTTTATTTTTATTTTTGAGAGACAGAGAATGAGCTGAGGAGGGGCAGAAAGAGAGGGAGACACAGAATCTGAAGCAGGCTCCAGGCTCTGGGCTGTCAGCACAGAACGTGACATAGGGCTTGAATTCACTAACCACAAGATCATGACCTGAGCCAAAGTTGGATGTTTAACCAACTGAGCCACTCAGGCTCCCCAGCAAGCAATATTTTTAAGTGATTTGTATTATTTGGGTAAAATGAGCATGTGAAATATTCTATGTTAAGATTTCTGATCTTGTAACTGCAGAAGTGCCAGCATGGAAAATGTATTTTGTTTATATATATATATATATGTATATATATATATATATATATATATATATACACATACACACACACACATATATATATATACACACATACAAACACACAGATATATTTATATATTTAAAATGTATAAAAATATTTTAATATAATATATTATAAACATTTATATAAATATATATTACAAAATATAAAATATTTTTATATATTATAAAATATATAAAATATACATATCTGTCATATATAGGTTATACATATAGACATGCACATAAATGCATATGTGTGGATTATAAGTGTTATGTCTCTCTGTATACTTACACACACACATGCACACACATAGCACAAGCAGCCAAAGGAACAAGCATTTTCCTCCTCCTAATACAGGGTTTCATGTGTTACCTTTGGTCCCTGACACCTGTATAGTGGACATGTAAGCAGAACTAAGGTGTATGTCTTGGATGGTGTATCTGCACTATATTAAATGTAAGACAGTATTTGACGATTGTGTTTCCTTATTCCATCTTAGAAATAGAAGATATATAATATATAGTACCTGTTGGGTAGTATAGAAGCTTTTCCTAATGTAATCAAATAAAGCTTAGATCTTTAAATTGATTTACTTTGGTATCTGAGCAAATAGTATTTCTCTGGGAATGAATCAGAAATTGGATGCAACTTCTCCTAAATGGTTCATGAAGAGGAGAGAGCTAGATATATTTTCTACTCTAAATTGAATCACTTGGTAGTTTAGAAGATCTCCTTCGTAAAAATTGGGAGCGGAAGTTTAGTATTTTAGACAGATGAAGAAGCTTTGAAGTTTATGCTTGGGCATAAATCCTGGCCCTGGTACCTGAGTGTGTTATTTGGGTAAATTTTACTAGTCTCTTGAGCCACAGTTTCAGTTTACACATCTGTAAATTATGGGCAACTCTCTTATTTTTGAGAAACAAACATGTGATTAAATGAAATACCTTAGTGAGGTGTGTTTTGCACATGAGCAGAATTCAAAGATGATACGGAAGCCACTGAGGATTTTAGTGAGGATTCAGTGATATCATAAATATAAAAAAATCTGAAGCAGTGTCTTAGTATTTACCAATATGTATAGGCCCACAGAACAGGATCATCATTATTCAGAGAGTGCTCTCAAAATGGTACTTTTATTCACTAAGAAATTATGATCAAATCATTCGTTAAAGATTGAAGGTTACATTTGAAATCAGTGATTATTTCTGGTTCTAAGCCTCTTCTAAGACTTGGCCGCTCCAGCACCTCAGTCCGCTGTATTTCACATATGGACAAAAGAGGCACAGAATCTGGTTCTGACAGCGCCATGGTTCCAAGATACTGTTATTGCTAAGATATGGGAATCTAAGCAGAGATGATTTTCCACTTCCAGTGTTCCATTTGCTCTAAAGAGAAGTTTCTTTATAACAGATGTCTCTAGGTAATATTCTTCTTAATTGATGCTTTTACTCAGCAAATACTTATTGGGCATCTGTTAGGGAAGCATTTCTGCACTAAACAACCCAGAGGAAGTCTCTGCTCTCAGGGAGCTTACATCCCAGTGGGGACAGGCACTCCTAGACACAGGATATGTTATGAGGTGAGGAGTACTAGCAGGAAAAATAAAGCGAGAGCAACGGATTCGAGAGACGGATACACTGGTTGGCAGGTGCTGTTTTATTAGCCAGTGAGGACCTCTTGGAGGAGGTACATTTGAGCTTCAAGTTGGGGTCATTAGTTGGAGCAACTATACAGCCCAGGAACACAGATGACATTTTCTTCAAGCTTGTTTGTATCTCTCACGCTTTATGCCACATAAAAATCTTAGGAGATAATTAATTCTTTTTGGATCTTGTAAGTGGTGGACTAGTGTTTGGAGAGATACATAAATAGTGGCTATTTTTTACTAAGGGAAAGGTAAGTGTTTAATATGCAAGGGAACTAATAAATACAGGACACTTTCATTGGGTTATTTGACTTAATGTTCACAATGGTTTAAAAAGGTATAATTATCCCTGTTGTAGAGATCATGGAGGCTCAGTGAAATTAAATAATTTGCCTAAAGTCACTATTAATGACTGAGGGAAGAAGGATTTCTGGCATGATCTCTTTGTCTTTACAGAAGCTTTCATCCATTAAGTCAGGTGATAAATTAGAGCACCTCAGTGATGAAAATCTAAGTCAGATGATAAGGAACTCAGTTCTTTGTTCAAATGAAAAGGAATGATTTTCTCCTAGCTCCACCATTCCATGTTAATCCCAGTTTAATCCAGTTTCACCTGTAAATTGTACATTGTCATTCATTGCAACAGTATGACCAATAAAGTTCACTTTCATTTACAAATTCAATTATTACATTTTATTGCAGTCATTTTAAGTATTTAGGTTACCCAACGGCAAGGCATGATTGAGTCAGAGTTCTCAGAGTCTAGTATGTATCACTTTCAGCATTAGATCACACTAGTAGGATTAAATTGACTTAAAAAAACTTGCTTTGTCTTGGTCTCTGGAGTCTTGCTTTCCTTCTTCTTCCTGCCAAACCTGTGTCATTACTTATTTTCTCTGCCTATACTTTGCTGTAGTTTTAAATGAATTTTTTGAAATCTTATGAAGAGACCCTACTTAATTATCTGCACTACAAAAATGGATTGTCTAGTCTGTTTGCTGGTATTTGATAAGACATACTGTTTGCACCCTTGGACTTATTTCTACATCTATAATTTGACAAATGTATTGTCTTGAATTACCATGTCTATTCAGTTAGTTTGAGCAGTCAAAACCCATTTTTTAATTTTTGTCACTTTCGTTAATACCAGTTTCTGAACTTGCTATGTTATT
The DNA here is from genome assembly GCF_006229205.1 of Suricata suricatta. Lineage (NCBI taxonomy): Eukaryota > Metazoa > Chordata > Mammalia > Carnivora > Herpestidae > Suricata > Suricata suricatta. Next base: position 66,650,760 of record NC_043700.1, read on the forward strand.
TTTTATGATATATCTATCTGTTGTTCATAGGTGAAAACTGTCATGTTTACTTGCTAGTGTGTATTATTTGTATTAAGTGTAGATGTAGAAGAAGTACTTGGGTTTGCTCCATGGAAACATAAATTCTTGCGGCAAGTTCATCTATCAACTTAGTTTGGTGTGGTCTTCTAATTGTTTTCCCTGATAATGTATTCAACTATTAAGACTTAGATGTGTCCACATACACATATGATGTGGCTTATTAATGCACATTTTATTATAGAAAGTTGTTTAATTTGTTCCATAAAGTACTTTATTTCATAATGACATTCTCTCTGTTTGTAGGTCTAATATTTCATCTGTCTAAAAACTTAAGATTTCATTAAGTAACTGCTCTTTCACACTGTATCATACACACACATGTATGATACATACGCATCTATGTATGTGTCCATATGTATTACACACACACAGAGATACACTTTTTGTCATTGTTGTTGTACTCTTTCTTACTGTGAGTGCCAGGAGCACAGAAGTATTTGAAACCACTCTGTGTTAGTCTAACAACTGAAACAGAGTCGGGACCTCTGTAAATCAATCTTGAGGAACTAAAGACACTTTATTCATTCAATAAATAATTATTGAGTGCCTTTTCTTATCCTCACAGTTGGGAGATTGAGAAGTTTGAGGAAAGCGAAGTAGGAGAAAATATTGTGTGCTAATAATTAGCTAATAATGCTAATGCTGGAAAGAATATTTCAGGTAAAGAGATGAAATGAAGCAAGGCAAGATGTCAGTGCCCCTGTCAGTGGTTCAGTTACCACAAATGGTTGGTTTGCCTGGAGTATGGAATGTAATCAAAAGAAATTGAGTGAATGACCTGTGGTAATTTTGTACTGTGTATCATACAGCAATTAAATAAATGAGAGCCCTTTTTATGTGGATAAACCTGAAAAACATAACATGGACTTGAAAAAAGTAAAGTGAAGGAGACCCTTATATTTTGATAGAATTATATAAAGTGTAGAAAAATGCAAAGCCATATGTATGTTTATGAATGTACACATATTGGGGATAGTATAAAACATGCAAGAAGTAATTAAAACCAAATTTATGGTAGGGGCTCCTGGGCGGCTCAGTCACTTAAGTATCCAACTTCAGCTCAGGTCATGATCTCGGGGTTCTTGACTTCAAGCCCTGAGTCAGGCTCTGTGCTGACAGCTCCGACACTGGAGCCTCCTTCAGATTCTGTGTCTCCCTCTCTCTGCCCCTCCCCTGCTCACACTCTCTCTCAAAAATAAGTAAACATTAAAAAAATTAAAAGAAGAACAAACTTATAATAAAAGTTATCTCTAGGGAGGCAAGGAGAATATGGATACATGAAAGGGGGACACAGGGTCTTCAGCTGTCTTTAATAACTAATTTCTTTTAAAAATTCTGAAGCAAATTTGACAGAATATTAAGATTTGTCAAAGCTGAATAGAGGATACTAATTTTTCACTATAGCATTTTCTCAATTTTTCTTTTTGTTTGAGATAGTTTATGTAAAAAATGACAAACATATTTCATAAGATATGCTAATAGAAAAGAAGACATTCAAAAAATAGGAGTTCAATTCTAAAGTGTCTTATGTGGCATGCTGAATTTTTGTACTTCCTATACAACTGTGCTTTGTTACTCATCTGTTTCTTTATGACTCTGAAATCACTGAGCACAACCCAACCCAATCTACCCCTGCGCATGTCACATTTCTGTATCTGCTGCCCTTGATCTGGTATCACTCTGAATATACATTGTTCGATACTAGACATCGTTTACTTTATGCTAGATCTGTGGCTGTTACTCTTATCTCTCTCTGACCACCAGTGTATTATTGTTCACTTACTTCTACCTATTTCTTCCTTCCATAGATCTAGAGTATGTGATCTCTTTTCACCTTTGCCATCATTAACTGTGTGTGTGGTCCCTCAGTTCCTCTTTCCCTGCCTGCTGCAGTGTCTTTGCTGGCCTTTTCTGGGGCTTACTCTCTTAATAGAAGTCCGTCACATAGATTCTAGAGAGACCCACAAAGAGCAACTCTGACCATTACATGTGCTTGCTGAGAATACTTTCATGACTTTCTATTATCCCTCAGAACATTTTATATGATCCAAGCATCTCCCAATATCAAAGCCAGGTGTGGTCCTTGTTAAAAATGCTAATTCCCTGGCATAGACTCTGATCTGATGAATCAGATTCTCTAAGGACAGGTCCCAGATAAGTATTTATAAGAAACACCCTGAATGGTATATGTGCATAATACAATTTGAGAACCATCAGTCCATTAGATAAGGTAGAAGCTTTTTTTTTAATAAGACACTCTGTTTTAAGTTTATTTATTTATTTATTTTGAGAGAGACAAAGACAGTGTAAGTGGGGAAGGGGCAGAGCGAGAGAGGGGAGAGTGAGAATCCCAGGCAGGCTCCGCACTGTCAGCACAGAGACCAATGTGGGGCTCAAATTCACAAAATTGTGAGGTCATGACCTGAGTCAAAACAGAGTCGGACACTTAACCGACTGGACCAAGCAGGCACCCACTGAATCACAAGCTTTTTAACTAGATATTTAAAGCCCATTTTTTACTCTTCAGTCTCATCTCATTCTCTGCCTTCTATTCTCCCTTCCCTGGTCTCTTCTTTAGTTAGTTCATTCTTGATTATTTTTTAATAAATACAATAACCTCTCCACTCAAAGTCTTACTTAACCTGTTGCTGTCCCCAACTCCTCGTATTTATCTACTTATCTTGGTTTTTCAATTCCTCCCTTTCTTTAAGTAACGTTGGTTGTGAGGCTAGATTTTTGTTTACATAACCTAATAAGGTATTTGGCATAAAGTGGGCCTTTTAAAAAGATGTTAAATGAATGAGCCCACATTTTAGGTAGGTCCTTCGAGAGCTGTATGAAGAAGAGACCAAAATTGGAGATGGTGGATTCTAGTAAGAATTTATAAAAGTAGATGTTTAGAAGACCAACATTAAAGAAGAACATTAGATGAAATAGAGATGATTGACGGCTGAGAGCAGTAACCGAAGGAATGTAGAGAATGGGGGTGTATGTTTTACACATATTTTGTTCAAGTGTTCTGTTTATTTCTTTAATAAAGATGACCAGTATTTATTTAGAGATATAAGGTTATGTCTTAAGTTTAGAAATGTACTGTTTCGAAGATGACAGCCACTTTGGGGTAGTTGAGGTAATGTGATTAGTCTATCATTTAGAATAAGGAATATAAAACAAGTAAGTTGTAGAGAATACCAATATTTAAAGAGATGCTGAGAATAAAGACTTCAGGGGAGTAACCAGATAGTAGGTGTACACAAGGCAGTTGTCATCTGTGTGAAATGCTGCACACAGGTCAAGTAAGCTTAGGGTTGAAGATTATCTCTTGGATTTTGCACTTAGGACATGAGTAGGCACCGTAAGAAAAGCGATTTTAATGGCGCAGTGGAAGTGGAAGCCATTGAGTTTGTAAATAAATGGCTAATGAAGATATATCGACAGTGAGAATCCACTACATGTTCAAGAAACTTTGAACTAGAGCTGTAGGGCAGTAAGGCAAACACTACAGTAAATAACACTATATTCTACTGGTTTGTTTTGTTGGGTTTTAATTATGATAGGTACAACTTGAGCAGTGTAAATACCAAAGAGATGAAATTCCTAGAAAAAGAAAAATTCGTTAAGAGCCACAAACTGATACTAGGTTGCTATTAAGAGGAATGGGGAGGTAGATTTTCCTGAGCATAAGTAGAGGAACTTTAACTTGAGCAGGGGAGCAAATGCCTCTCCCTCTGTAATGAAAAAGGAAAGAGAAACCGAAACTGTAGTTGGAGTGAAGAAGCAGAAAGAGAGAGCTAGGACTAGAGTCTGGGCAGTTTGTCAGTACCAAACTCACTTATCTCATCCTTGGCTATAGGTTCTGATAACTTTTAATGGTGTATTTAATTTCTTTGTTAAGATACCACTAGGCTTCATCTCCTCCATCTCAAGCAGAGCAACAGCCTTATGGTATGAAGCTTATACATTTGAGAAACTTATTCATTAAGTGAGACTCACTTTATTTTTGAGTCAAATGCCTTTTAGTTTACCTCAATAAAACCTAAAAAAAAAAAATCTCTCTGCCTCTAAATCTCCAAATAAGTTTCTCTCCTACTTCCTATTTCACATAGAGGTCTGTACATTGGAAGATGTGTTATTATTGGAGAGGAGTATTGACTGGCTTTCTTAATGCAGATATTAAATTATACTTCTCATAAAGTGAACGAGATCATTTCTGCCAAAGATGATGCCATCATTCTAACAGATGGTCGATAGTCACATTGTTAGTATCTTCTCGGCTCAGTTTCAAATCTTAATAGAATATCTGTCTTCCAATAAAAAAAATCTATTTCCAGATACGGTGCTTGGTACTTAGAGCTTACACAGTTTTTTCATGAAGTATCATTCAGTGGCTGCTCTTGTTTTCTTGAGCTTCATGTACCTGGATGGCTGAATAACTTTCTACTTTCTACCTGCTTTGGTTGATATAGTAACTTGCTGCAGATAGTACAGTGAAATCTGCATAGTTCTCTTTTTATTTTCACCTCTCACTGCACATTCGATATGCTATATGCATGACTTTTCTAAATACATAACTGAAAATTTTAATTTGTTCATATTCAATGTTATATCAATCTGTTAATTAAAATTTACCAGTTAAAAATTTGTCTGGCTCTGTTCTAAATAGTAGCTATGATAGAGGGCTGGAAGGATCCACGTCAATAGCGTTTCTCTTTACAGTCCAACCTGTGGACCTCTGTGGCCAGAAGCACGTAAACCTCTTTGTTTCTTGGGTTTTTCATGTATGAAATGAAGATAGCACTTACCCCTCAGGGTTGTTTTGGAGCAATGTGGATATGTGAAAGCACCTAGTACTCTTCCAGTCAAAGATTAGATACTCATAAATGTTGGTTGAAAGTTGTTGACCCTTAGGGGCGCCTGGGTGGCTCAGTCAGCTAAGTGTCCGACTTCGGCTCAGGTCATGATCTCGTGGTTCATGGGTTCAAGCCCCGTATCAGGTTCTGTGCTGGCAGCTCAAAGCCTGGAGCTTGTTTCAGATTCTGTGTCTATCTCTCTCTCTGTCTCTCTCTGCCAACCCCCCGCTCATGCTCTCTCTGTCTCAAAAATAAATGATCTAAAAAAAATTTTTAGAAAGTTGTTGACCATCAAAACCTCAAGACAATTATGATTTTTACATCTAATCTTTAGACACTTATAGGGTTGTTAAGTATTTTTAAATTATGCCAATAAATATAAAAATATACCCTCTGTAATTGATTAAAAGGTACACTATATTTGATAAATTAATTGCTTTGATTAATATTTAACCAGAATGTTAAAATCCTGATATTGAATTTTCATTACAAGACATTTTCTTTATAATCTGTAGTTGAAATGCCATAATCATTTCTAATCATATTTATTTTTGTGAAGACTTGGCTAAGTTATCTTCTTTTGACCCTCTCAATGAGTGTGAATTAATTATTATTATAATGGCAACGTTAATGTTTAATATATTAGTCTTGTTTTTTTCCATGTACATCAACATTTTCAGCTCTTCTGTTACTTTACTGACTTTTCTGCTTCAATATTTTATTCTTTCTTGTTTACTTCTTTTCTTACTTTTCTGTGTAACTTGTTTTAGTCTCACAGTTTTGTTTAAAACCTGTAGGCACTTTACTTATACAGCAGAGTGTACTACATATACACAGGTATGTGGACCTATAACAGGTTTTAGATCTTTGAGGAATCCAGGTAGAACTTTTATGATACCCTTGCTTTTTTCTATTGATTGTTATGACAAAGAAGATATAGAAGCATTTACATTTTTGTTTAGTTTGTAGTTTTTTTTGTATTAACATTTTGTTTTAAGAAAAAGACCTTGAGAACTAAGTAAGGGGTCCTTACAGGCATGTCTGGCCTTTTGCCTAAATGAGTGAAGAGTCTATTGCTTGGTTTTTGTTCACGTTTCTTTTAACTTTTCTGCTAACTTTCATAACCTCCTTGTCTGGGTTATTAAGCACAGAGTCCTTTTAGTTTCCTAGTTGGTGGAATCCCAGTGAGTCTGCAAACCTATGCTGTCAGGTTTATCTTCTGTTCAGTGTATTTATTGGGTACATGCTGCCTTTGAACTAGAGAATTCATCAATGTTGAATACAAGCTTTTGGAGGTGGAATTATCACGGTACATTGGTTCTGATGAATTCATTAGTGGCTAATTTTTTTAAACGTGTGTTGAAGCCCCTGTTGTACACATAGCAGTGGTGATGGGCCCAGCCTTGCTGGAGCGCAGGGCTAGTCATGAGCAGAATGATTAGATACTGTTGGAATGATCCACGAAATGGCTACACAGAGACCTAACTCCTAGGCTTCAGTGTGAATTTTGGGGAGAACTAGGTAGATACCTAAGTTGCCCATTTAGGAAGTGAGTGGCAGTCCAAGCTTCGAGATTTTATGTCATATATTTAGACTACAGTTAGGCTATCTCCTTCTCTGAAGATTTTAAAAACAGTCTCTAGTTAATAAGACAATATTATTAAAGTAAAATATAGTTCATCAAACCTGTAAAGTGGGAGAGTTAATACACCGCAATTGTTGCCAATATACTTATAGTGATAAAGTAATAAATTTGGGCATGATGTCCTCTTTTAGATGTGGAACCATGGATGTGAATGAGTGATTAATTAGTTCACCAGTTATTTTTGAGCACCTGTTATACATCAGGCACCTTAGAGGATGTTAGGACTAAAATATGAATCATACAAAGTTGGGAACTTCAGTGAATGCACAATTTAAGAGGTTTCTCAAAGTGTAGTTTTATGAGAGAAAAAAATTACTAAAGAGAAAAAAGTGATGTAACCTGTGTTATGCTTTATATGGATGATTTTAAAACATAATATTTATATAGCTTTTCATTTTCTACCTAAGATGTCAAAACATTTTGAGTTTCTAAATTGTATTTGTTTTGCTTGCACCTTGGTTTTCTTAGTGTACTTCACTGCTGGTTAACCAAGTGTAGAAATCAACAGACCATTGAGAGCAGTAATTGTCTCTCTATTGCTTAATCAAGAATATTCTTTTAAGTGGTGATGAATGACTTCATAGATATATCCAGGGGAGCTCCTTCTATTTGTTGCATTCACAGGGGCCTTCTCACCATGAAATCACAGGGTTAAAGTTTAAAACATTTGCTATTACTGCTATATGTAATGAACAGAATAGTTCTGTTCACGTTAGGAGAACTAGACTCTTATCTGAACCTTTTTTGTTTTTACTGAAATTCTTTTGTAGACTTGCAAAATACTTTAGGAATTAATGACAGATACTGTTATTCTATTTTCAAATGGACAATATTGCAGTGCAAACTACTGAGAATGGATGTTACAAGGTCCTTTTAAGACTTGAGTGCAAGACTATCGATGCTGGTGAGGGTGTGGAGAGACGGGCACCCTCCTACACTGTTGGTGGCAATGTAAACTGGTGCAGCCGCTCTGGAAAACAGTGTGGAGGTTCCTCAAAAAACTATCCATAGAACTCCCTTATGACGCAGCAATAGCCCTGCTAGGGATTTACCCAGGGGATACAGGAGTGCTGATGCTTAGGGGCACATGTACCCCAATGTTCATAGCAGCACTGTCAACAATAGCCAAATCATGGAAAGAGCCTAAATGTCCATTACCTGATGAATGGATCAAGAAGATGAGGTATATATATATATACATATATATATATATATATATATATGTATATATATACATACACACACATACACACACACACACAAAGTGGTGGAGTATTACATGGCAATGAGAAAGAATGAAATCTGGCCATTTGTAGCAAAGTGGATGGACCTTGAGGGAGTCATGCTAAGCAAAATAAGTCAGGCGGAGAAAGACAGATACCATATGTTTGCACTCACAGGTCTAACAGGAGAACAGGAGAAACCTAATGGAGGACCATGGGGAGGGGAAGAGGGAAAGAGAGTTGGGGAGAGAGAGGGATGCAAAACCTGAGAGACTATTGAATACTGAGAACTAACCAAGGGTTGAAGAGGGAGGGGGAGGGGGAAAAGAGGTGGTGGTGATGGAGGAGGGCACTTGTGGGGAAGAGCACTGGGTGTTATATGGAAACCAATTTGACAATAAACTATTTTAAATAAATAAATAAACATAAAAAAAAGACTTGAGTGCTGTGAATCTAAGAATCTGTGTGCTGGAGAGGACTTGATCAGGCATGTGTCTGTGTTGATACAGTTTCATGCCCCGGCACTCAGTGGGGAGGACAAGTCCTCTGAACACACCAGCAGGCACAGAACTGTGAGAGCCGGGGCCGTACACTGGGGGTCTGACACCGGAAGACAGTACTGTGGTCCTCTGTGCATGTGCAGTTCAATTTATGGCATTGGTGTCATCATCTGCTGAGAAATGATAAATTCAGATGAAATCCTTTGGCTGAAAAGTTCACTTATGGAGTTCATTTATAGGTTTTGTCCACCCCTCATAATAGTCCCTTGAGATTTTTATTTTTGTTTTCTGGACTTCAAGTTTACCATTCATCAAGGATTAGGACAGTATTCTGTTATGATCACGTTTCATTTTTGTTTGAGAGTTGTGGTAAGAGAAAGGATAGTGCCATCAAAGAAAATTTAAAAGTAATAAAAAAAAAACTCCACAGCAATACAAATTAAAAGTAAACGCTAAGAACTGTTTGTGGGGAGACCATGAATTCTGCATTCGGTGTGTTGTGTTTTTAGTTTAGCAGGACCTCAGAGCTGAGTTGAGAAGCATATCACTTTTGTGAATTGTGCCTCAACTAGAGTCTGAGCTACTTAAAGAGAATGACTCTCATTATTTTCATAATATCTGCCACAATTGATGTCAGTGGTTTTTGACATTTACTGGTGCCTTTTTTGTCTTGTGAGGCTGTATTATTTCCCCCCTTTTTATACATAAGGAACTCCAAGAGTAGGAAATTTAACAATTGTTCTAGGCTATCTGGCTGGTAGAGCTATCACTTGAGTCTAGCCTGGACTGTGTATAGAGCTTGTGGAAGACTTCTCAATCCACACAATAAGGCAAATTAAATGCCAGTTTGATGGATCACCAGCAAGTACCGCATGTCTAGGTAAAATAGAACATTCTATTCATCATGGTAGTGGTTTTTAGAGTAAGAGTACTAGTTTGTGTTCAAATTTCTCAATTAAAAAAATCTTTAGTGTACACTGATGCTGATGCAAAGTTTATTTTTAGTGGGAGATGATCACACTATTAATTAAAGCTTTCTTTTTTTGTATAAATGAATGGTGAATTATTCAACCATAAAGCTAGCTACCTTTAGTCACCACTAAGTCTTAGGACACATACTAAAGAGGGATGAAAGGTTTATATTGTTAGCCTTTCTCTGCATTTAACTTATTTAACTGGACACTATAAAAGTTTTCTAAAAGGTTAATCTGAGGCCATTTCACTTTGTTTTTGCTGTCTGGCCATGTGGAAATCCCTGTTCCTAAAGGAATAGTGACTCTGAAGATTAATGCCATAAGGCTCTGAGGGTAATGTTTACAGCCTTACCAATCCTCAATGAGAATGTAATATCTATCTATCTATCTATCTATCTATAGATATAGATATAGATATAGAGATACAGAAAAATTTAAACATTGAAATGACTTGTTTAGGTAATAGGTTTTTCAAAGATATTTGTATTGTATTTATATTTGCCATTGAGTTTACATTTATATTTGCTAATGGGTTGCTTTATCAATATTTGGATGCAGCACTGTATAATTTATTACGATTTTTTTTATATTGGCATTTTGGTCAACACATGTATTAAGCAAGCATCTGTTGACCCTGAGTCACGTGGGCTTGGTGATCTTGCTTCTGCTTCGAAGAGATCTCAGTTCAGTGACAAAGACAGGGAGATAAATCAACAAAAGTAGGTACATGGGCTTTGGTTGGATGAGAAGGAATGAGCCTTAACCCTCAGATAGGTTAAGAATATATGCAGTGGTGGGGGCAAGGGGACTGCTTAGGGAAGACGACGGGTCAGAAAAGCTGAGACTTTACTCAGCCCTAGAAGGATAAGAGGAATGAGTTAGATGGCAAACGGCATTCCAGAGGCGGCAGCATGAGCCAAATGCTGAAGCAGTGCTACCTGGGGTTAGGAGGTACACAGCCATTCGCCTCAATTGGGATGATGGGTACAAGAGGTCGGTCATCACTTCAGACCAACAGAACCTCAGACCTCTGGGAAGAACACACTGTTCTTTGCACTGTTCAAACCCTCTGCCTTCCTGGCCTTTCCACTCTCTGGGTGAGTACACAGGCTCCTCCTCTTTCGTTGTAATTAGGTTCCTGGCTGCTTGTCTTTGTGTTACTCCATGGGTCACTACTTGTAACTGACACCCCTCTTCCTGTAAGCTTCAGTCACCTCACTTGACACATGTAGCTTCCATACCAGGGCTTGGGGCCATCCTTGTAACCCCAGGAACTCACAAAATAGAGAGCACTCAGCATGTATTAACTCGGACATCCTGCTTAGGTAAGAATAAGTAAACAAATAAAAATAATAGTCAGTGAATCAATCAAATAACTAGAAAACCCACCCACCTACTCCTAGGCACCATGTACTTTTTTGCCTGATACACTAATACTTGGACCATTCAAATTTTAAAAATTGCTGTATGTATAAAGCTTTATTAGACCTTTATAATGAAGCTTGCAAGGCTACTGCTTAGATAAACATATGAACTTATATGCAGAGAAAGCCAGTTGGCTGTTGTTGAAAGGTAGGCACACTCCAAGAATTAAGAAAAACATAGTACTTCTGAGCTTCAGATTCCCTTTAAGTTACAAAGTTCACTGTATTAAGCTGGTCCACTTATGTTCTGTGGAGTTGTGTGTCCTGGATCTCTGTTGGCCTCAGTTTATGCCAATGAATTAAAGGTTCAGGTTTTTGTGTGTGAACTCCAAGACACAATATTGGTATACTGGCCTTCTGGACAGGTGATGATGAATGTTATGGGCAGGCTGGTCATTCAGAAGAGCATTGACCTTGAAAGTTATATAAGTTAGCCTCTTAGTTTTAACACCTGAGTAAGTTACTTAACTCTTCTAAGCCTAAGTATTCTTGAATATTCAGTGACAATAATACCTGTTTTTTCTCAATAACCCTGAGATACTATGAGCATGAGACAATATATACTTATATGTGTCTTGGAAAGTATAAACTGCAATATAAATAGACCTAAGGTACAATGCTTAGGGAAACTACATATCTGTATATGATATTTTGTAGTCATGACTGGGTATTTGAGTAGATGAAGAGATGCGGAAAAAAATAATAACCATGAACACAGTTAAGAAATCATGGCTGAGGGGAGGGGAGGCCTCTGTCTGGGCAAGCAAACTAGATTTTTGAAGATAATAGCTTTGAATGAAAAATGAGAGGTTTGCAGTCATCCACAATAATAAGTGTCTGGATCGTTCGTCACACAGTAGTAGACACCAGCGTGTTTGTTCTCTCAGAGCTCTGAGGGCAGCTCACAAAGGAATCATTACACACCATGTAGTTCAACATCAGACAACCCCCAAAAGAGTGAATACCTCAAAGTATTTAGCAGATTGACTTTGAAGAAACTTATTTATTTTTTCAAGCACATAGTTCTTGGATCAACAGTTCTCCTCTCTAATTATCTGAGTTGTATGTACTCCCTTCCTCCCAACTTATTGTGACTATTTCATGTAGGTAGGCACTGAAGGCTTGGACACAAATTGGAAAAGGATGCATAATTGACCAGCAATAGGGATACAGTGTTATAGGGGAATGACATTGGCGCAAAATGAATGAAATACTAGGAAAGACTGATGTGATATGCAAATGAAACAAAAAGAAAAAGATTAAAAAAAACAGGTTTATTAAGAGGAAATTGAAGCATCAGGTAAAGGAAATCAATAAGAAAGTTAGGCAGAATAGGCAGGAAAGGGACTTCTGAGGAAAGATTTATGAGTGTAGACCTAGAAGCAAAAGCATCATGTGATTGGGGTAATCTTTAGGGAATATTTTTATTTCAAACCTAATTTTATATCTGAACTTATAATCAGAAAAGATCTTCTTTCCTTAAGTTTCTCTTGAAATAAATTAAATTACAAATAGATAATATAAACATGTACACAAAGCCTACTTCTGTTTGTTTGTTCATTTGTTTATTTACTTATAAAAACACTTTTTTAAGTGGACTACATTCGCAACCTGGGGCTTGAACTCATGACCCCAAGCTCAAGAGTTGCATACTCGACCAAGTGAGCTGACCAGGCACAGCTAAAAGCTGAATTCTGAAACAATATATGTATAGTGGCTTGGCTTTTTGTAGTTTTAAATGACTTATCACAGTACGATTTTTTTGTGTTGTTTGTTCGTTTTTCTTTATATTATTCTTTAAACACCAAGATGAGTGCCAGGTTTCTGTTAAAGTCATAATGAAGGAGGTAATAAGTATGAAAGTGGGGCAGCAGAGCAGGGCTGTGTTTTCATTATGTGCCTCTCCAGTGGCAAAAACAAGTGCTGCTGTTGGCCAAACTGGGGGCCTCTCTACGGCCTCTCCATGGTTCCACATGCATTTATCCTATTGCAGCCTCTTAAGGCTGCTTGACCTGTAACACACATACACATTAGAACCATGTTTGAATTTCCTGTTGATATTTACCAAAAAGACATTTGAAAGGGAGGTGTGATTTAGAAGAGATTCCTGTTGGGAAGATTTTTGAGCTCTTACAGGCGTGGGTTGTCAGGTTTCTGCTTTTCCTTTGCTAATTTAATCTTGAACACTCATATGTCTACTCCCCCACTGTTATCAACACGGACTCTTAAAGTTTCTTTAACAATTGATTGATTTTTTTTTTTTTTGAAGAATGTCATACTTTTGTGACATTGTCAGTTAACCCATTACTATGAAAGAGTTACAATAAAATATGTGATCTTAGAATATTAATGCTCACATTTATGGATGACATACATCACCTGTTCTTCTTCTTGATAAAGAAATAAGATCACAAATGGAGAATGACCCAGTAGTATCAAAATGATTAGCACAATATGTTCTCTGTCTTACTTGGTATTAAATAGCAAAGCTAGAGGAAGTCTTCTCATCATGTTAACAGACTTTTAAATAAATAATTGGCACATATGCACTTCAAAATCAAATTTTCACACCTATACTAAACTTTGGTGCTAATAAATGTTTATGGTGATGCTCTTCACATTTTATGAATATGTGATCTAATGAATGTTTGGATAGAGAAATAAGTTTTTTAAGAGTAGGCCATATGGCTTTGTATTAGGATGAACATTATGTGTATATGCCTATAAAAATTCTTATATAGTGTCATCACTTAGGATACTTCTAGCTTCTAGGAGACTCAATTGATGGCTTAATTATTAAATTTATTATCTCATCTAACAAGAAGTTTATAGTTAGGGTATTTTTAGGCTTACTTAATTCGAGGGCTCAGTGACATCATCACCAAGTTTTTAAAATCTTTTTTGTCTATCATCCTCAGCCTGTAGACTTTACTTAGACCTTAGGCTTGTCCCAGCAACACCTCCCCACATAGCTGGATGCAGTTACAGAAAAGGGAAGCTTCTCCATGACTGTGTCTAATTGCAACTTCACTTCATTGGCCAGAATTAGGTCTCATTACTCTGGCTAGAAAAGTAGCTATCCAACTAACAATGAGATCACCATTAATTGTTCATTAATAATTCACTGCTGGGTTGGGAAAATGTTCAGCCTCTGCTGAAGGACCTGGTCACTTTGGGAATGAAGAATAAAATTAAGATTCTGTTAATAGAGAATAGTGAGTGTAGGATGGCAGCTGGGTTATTAACAGGGTTGTATCTGCCAAATATCAATTCACAAGACTTTATGGCATGTGTTAAATAAGAAAAACTACTTTATTTTTTAATACAAAGTGAATAAAAGTTCTCAATAAAACTGGAAGTCTTGTAAGAGCAATCATTTAAGGATGAAGTAGCATTTAAGCTTTTGGTCTTCTATGAATACTCATTGCAAGATAGTTTGCCATTTTATGATAGCAAGTGAAGTCTCTAAAAAACTGTACCTGCCAAATATTCTTACATCGAGAGTCATGATGTAGGTGTATTATCTTATCAATAGTTTTGTCAATAGTTTTGTGTCACAGATTTTGCTGTTAAGTTACTCTTGATCTATCTTATGTGAGACTTTGCTACAAGTTACTCTTGATTTATCTTCTGTAGCCTCCTCTTGCTTCTTATCACCATCTAATTTATTCCCTCTCCACCCACCATCCTCAAGTCTGATTTCCTGCCAGACTTGCCATAACTTGGCTTTTGCAGTACAAAACTTTAATAATTTAACAAGCATTCTAGGTGATGATTATCAACCCAGGAGTTGTGAACTGTAACACAAGATTAAATACATTAGTTCTAGTATGCTCGGATACCTAAGAGGAATTTCCAAAACATTTTGTTATATTGGAAGTTGAAAATAAGAAATATAGAGGTCTGAATCTTATTACACAAAAGGAAGTGGCAGCAACTTGACAATAGAGGATGACGTTTGTATTTTTATATGCTATTCATATTTAAATTGTTAGAGTTTTAAAAGGATAAAGGAAACCAATTTGACAAGAAACTATTTAAAAAATATGGAAACCAATTTGACAATAAACTATTTAAAAAATCAAATGATAAAGACATTTCCTGCTTCTGAAGCGTTCACAAATATTCTAAGCATCATTAAATAATTTTTAAGTAATTATAGTATTATTATAATATAGTAATTATTATAGTAGTTCAACATTTTCATTGGTCTGTTTAGTAAATGTAATTCCAATCATTATTTTAGGACATATTTGTAATGCAACATTTCATTGGATGCCATTAAAATGGAAGAGAGATCAAATAAGCACATATGCATGCATTAGTCCATTTTATTGTTTTTACAATTTATTTATTTATTTGAGAGAGACAGAGAGAGATGGAGAGATAGAGCTAGTGGAGGAGGGGCAGAGAAAGAGGGAGAGAGAGAATCCCAAGCAGGCTCTGCACTGTCAGCATAGAGCTCGATGCGGGGCTTGAACTCACCAACGGAACCCTGAGATCGTGGCCTAACCTGAAGTTAAATATTTAACCAACTGAGCCACCAAGGTGCCCATTTTTCTGCTCGGGTTCTATTTCTGCTAAGGTTAGGATTTTCGTTCTGAAATGTCTGACTCAAGAAATACTATTATTACGGTCTCTCTGAATATGCAGCACCTGAAGCAACAGCACCAGTAATATTATGGAAATATCTTTCATGTGAAAGTTTACACCACATCTATCTAATCCTTTTTATGGGAGGTTTGCCTCAGCCAATCCTGAACTCACAGCAAGTTGAGGCCTATAGATCCCATCATTCTTGTCTAAGAAAACATTGATAAGATTGTACATTTGTAGAATCCATTAGGTGATTTAGTGTGTTTTATGACACCAAGGTAATAATTTTGTGCAAGTACATATGTAAAACACTTTCACATAAAGTATTTGCTGCAGAGAATTTAGGTTCCTTATTTGCTAAGCCTTGGCATGCCTGCATTTGAGGTTTGGATCAGATAAGCATCTCTTGAGCCTCTAACATGAAAGTGCTTGTCAAACTCCGCACAGTTTTTCAGAGTTAAATCTGTGGGTTCTTTCTCATCTTTTGAGAGAATTGGAACTTTTAAATTCTTCTGAAGCAGACATTGTGTTGCTTAGACAGAACAAAGCCATCTGTCATAGTTGTTTCAAAATACAGACACAAACTTATACTCTCTCTGTAGATGACAGACATCTGGTGTGAAAAAAATATATCCATAGAAATATATGTATATATTTAAGTAAGCCACAGAAACAAATATTTAGACCCAATAAAAATAGTATCATTGTGCATTTATATATTTCTAATAATACATGCACTTCAGATAATTATTTCAGTCTTTGATTTCATGACCTATTCTTATGGAAAAGGGGGGAAAAAGCATGAAGAACTCTTCAAACTTCACGAATGTTAAATACACATTATTTTAACTGATTTTATCTAATTAATATGAAGCAAGTAAATGTGACATTGTTGTAGAATCTATATTGGAATATAAAAAAAAAAAACAGCCTGAGAACTAGGGATTATTCACTAAACTCTGTAACTAATTCATTTGCGGTTGTTTATAGAGATAAAAGTTTTGATCTGTATTTCTTTGTGGGTGCCAAGACTGAATTCTGACTACAGCCAAGAACTTAAAAGTTGAAAGAATGGGCGGCTCAGTTGGTTAAGAGTCCAGCTTCGGCTCAGGTCATGATCTCATGGATCGTGGGTTCGAGCCTCGTGTTGGGTGCTGAGCTGACAGCTCAGAGTCTGGAGCCTGCTTCGGATTCTGTGTCTCCCTCTCTTTCCACCCCCTGCCCCCACTCATGCTCGTTCCCTCTCTCTCTCAAAACAAATAAACATTAAAACATTTTTTTAAAAAGTTGAAAGAATGGAACTAAAAGGAAAAAAGCCCCACAAAAATTAAACAACTACCTATGAAAGTAATAACTGTAAGTTATTGTATAAAATAAAAATTAGAAAAAGGAATTAAAGGGCAAAAGTGAGGAATTTACCAGTATAATGATTGACTTTATTAATCGCTTTATCTTATGGAAATAAAAATGAAGTCTGAAATAGACTGGATGTCACGTTATAATATTTTTATCGTTGTTGAAAAAGACTGTTGAAAACCTGATCCATTGTGGGATAGACTCAATACTCATTAATCTGTTTATTCCATAAAATTCTTTCCACTTAACTAGTTTCCTAATGTGTATATTAACAATTCCTAATGTGGATATTAACAAATTGAATTTCACGTTTTTAATTAAATGCTAAAATTCCTCTTTTCATGGTTGCAAATAATTAGGAAGTCAATAAACATATTTAGATTAAAACATTGAGAAGGTATTTATGTCGACAAATAAAAAAAGAAACCAACTAGAATTTCTGATTACTTTTATTTCTGTAATCGTTTATGTAGGAAGTATTAAAGAGGCAATTTCTGGTGGTTATTTTACTTCTTTTAATACAGACATTCCTTTCACTGATTCTAATTAGTTTTGTTTTTGACTCTGTAAAGTATTACATGTTAGAAGGAGAAATGGTCGGAAACTCTTATCTGTGTCAGATTTACCTCTAGTGGTGAAATCTAACTGCCTCCCAGGCTAGTTTCTGTGTGGTCTTTTAGCAGCAGGACACTTCAGGAAAAAGGCACATTCTTTTTTACCAGCCCACTGAGTTTCTGGATGATGACTTAGAAACCAGAAAAAGTCTTTCCCACAAACCTAGACCAGGGCCTAGACATAGGGTCTGTTTCTTGTCTCTTTTACCTTGGGATCAGCCATGAACTCCACCTTAGGGATTATCGTTGTAGCTGAGAAAGAAGGAAGTCAGATGGCAAGATAGGAAGTGCCTTTCACAGATGAAAGCTACCCTTGCTTGCAGTGTTTTGGCATCCATAGTTTTCCTCTTGATCTTGTTTCTTTTTCTTCTCAGAGGCAATCTCCAGGTAGGATATGACCTTAAAGAAGGGAAGGGATCTTTAGGGACTCCCAGAAGAATACATGTCTTTAATCTTCTGCTGAAAGTCAGGATTAATTCTAAATGGCCTGTGGAAAAGGAAATCCTTCACTTCCGCTCAAGATTGAAGTGGGTACTATTTGCCAAAGGTGACCCTTATTTTGTGAGTGTGCTTGGACTTAGATCAGATGCTCATAGCAAGGGGTGAGGCCAATTAAGAAGTAGCACAGAATTTTTACTTTGCAGATTACTGGAGGCTTTGAAGGAACTAAGTTAATTTCAGGAAAGGAAGAATAATGTGTTTTTGTTGAAAATCAAAACAGTGAAAATCTGCATGTTCTATCTAGTAGCTAAAAAATGCCCATAAGTTATGTTTTAAAATAGTGGAGTTTCTAGTAAAATGCCCCATTGTTTGTATAAAGCTTAAACAGAGATCTGATCAGCAGCTTTGTTCTTTTTTATTAATGTTCCATATTTGCTACTGACACCCTGTTGTTTGTATTTTCTGTGCTTTCGAAGTATTCATTTTTGTTATCTTTGTCACTGGTAGGGCTTTTACTAAAGGCAGGGATTCAAGACAGTAAGCAACTTAACAGAGGCAGCAAGGAATCAGAATCTGAAACATTTTGCTTTCCCAACCTGCTCTGCCTTTGCTAGAAAGGATAGGAAGATTGATTTCGTATCTTGGTAGATCATTTTGTTATTTATAGATGTAAAAGTAAGTCTTTTAAAATGCCTTGTGGAGAGAACAAAAATTATTAGTTACTCTCATCAACCAGCAGGGACAAACCTTTCTTTATTCTGATATCTGAAGAGAGAATGATTTAAGGATTAAATTTTGTTGTGTTTTTTCAAAGTAAGACTTTCAGGGCTTGTCAAGACTTTTCAGTGTAGAGCAGTAGGGAAGCCTTCAAAAGGAGGAAGAATGGAAAATGAGGGAACTAAGTTTTAAGCAGATACTGTACCTAGATCACTCTATAAGGAAGCTGATACTATCTACAGTTACAGACAAATTATCTAGGGCACAGGGATGTAAATTAGTCATGATCACATAGCTAGCAAATGGTTGGGAAGGTTTCAAAATCAGACATATTTCAATAATTTAGGACCTATAAGGTGTCAAGTTCATTGTTAATCTTTGGAAATGCAAAGTTTTACTTTGAAAAACACAACAAAATGTAATCCTTAAATCATTCTCTCTTCGGATATCAGAATTAGACATAGGAATGCTTTAATAGGAATCCCTTCGAGTGGTAAAGTCAAGTGTTCTCTAATTCTAAAGTTGTAGCTCTGTTGGTTTACTATAGAATAGTGCTGGAGAACTGTCAACAATAGCCAAAACATGGAAAGAGCCTAAATGTCCATCACCTGATGAGTGGATCAAGAAGATGTGGTATATATATACAATGGAGTATTACATGGCAATGAGAAAGAATGAAATCTGGCCATTTGTAGGAAAGTGGATGGACCTCGAGGGTGTCATGCTAAGCGAAATAAGTTAGGCAGAGAAGGACAGATACCATATGTTTGCACTCATAGGTCTAACAGGAGAACAGGAGAAACCTAATGGAGGACCAGGGGGAGGGGAAGAGGGAAAGAGAGTTGGGGAGAGAGAGGGACACAAAACTTGAGAGACTATTGAATACTGAAAATGAACTGAGGGTTGAAGGGGAAGGGGGAGGGGGAAAAGAGGTGGTGGTGATGGAGGAGGGCACTTGTGGGGAAGAGCACTGGGTGTTGTATGGAAACCAATTTGACAAACTATTAAAAAAAAAAAAGAAAAGAAAAGTGCTGGAGATGGCAAGCACAGACTGTGTAAAGATTCTGTCTCAGCGGGAGTAAGAGCAGGAAAGCCTTTGAATACTAGACTAGTGATTTTGTGTTCCTTTATTCTGCCCTGGGAAGTCATAAATGTTTTTGAGCAAAGGAATTAAATTATCTCAACCAATTTTGCCAATTACAATTTTTAAAATTTTTCTTGTGTTGAATTTTATTGGCAATAAAATTCAGTCTGCCAAATTTCAGTTGTATCTTACTTTTCTCAATTAAATCATGACCCCTAAACACAAAATGAGTGGATCAGGCTGGACAGGACAGCCCCTTGCTCATACCCTCCACAGCAAAACTCAGTTTTATCTCCTCTCCTTTCACAGAGAGCCATTTATCTGCCCTACCCATCCATCCACTCACTAACTTCGCAAACATTTATTAAGTGCTTTCCACATGCAAGGTCCTGGGGTAAGTCCTGGAGTGTGATGGTGAATAAGGTAAACTTAGTCCTGTACCTAGGGAATTTACCTGATAATTGGGTAGGCAAATAGCAGACAACTACTTAGTTTAATTGCATTTATTTTATGTGCAGTGGAAGACAGTACAGGACGTCGGGAGAGCATAATATGGAGATCGTGTCCTAACATAGTAAATGAGAGAAAGTTACCATGAGCAAATGACATTTATACTGAGATCAAAAGGGTGAACAGAATTAACCAAGAAAAAAAAAGGAAGAGGAAAAAAGAAGAAAAGGGATATAGATTATGGAATTGGGGTTGGTTGGAGATACCCAAAAAGATGATCTTAAAAGAAAAAGCATCAGATTCCATTTTGTTCCACTTTTGCCTCTTGTGAAATTTTTAGCACTTCAGTGTTTGTACCAGATGTTTGCATTTTATTGAAAAGAATAAAAGTACTATTTCATGCTTTGTCTTATTATTTCATGATTGTACATTCCTAGAATATTGGAATTTGTATTTTAACAACCACAGTGCCTTGAACATTATTTGCTCAACTGATACCTGATATAATATATAATATTGTAATATATGGGATGGAATCAAGAAGGAAGAAACATTTCTATAAAAATAACCTGTACATGCATCACTTATCCCATTATAATTTCAAAATTTACCTAGAATAATTTACTTTTGGTCATCTGAGGGAGACTCTTCAAATTCATCATCAGTAATTTTTAGACTAAAAGAGCAGTGTTGAAAGTGAAACTATGTCTTGTATGTCTAGAAAACTGTCTCATTATTAGGTGATGCTGAAATTGGTAATTTGAGATGTTTAGATAAATGGACTACCCTGTTTTAGATTACATATTGTTTTTGATTGTTGAAAAGCAGACTGGATACATTGACTTTTGTTAATTGAGCATTGGTTTCTTAGCTTATACCTTATGAGGGCGCAGCGTTGTGCTTAGGAACTATACTGCCATTTTTTGTTTTGAGGGTGTTTCAACAATTGAAAAGAAACTATTAACAATGAGAAAAACTTAAGTTTCATAGTTTCAATAAAAATGCTTTTGGGGCACCTGGTTGCTCAGTCAGGTGGGCGTCCGACTTCGGCTCAGGTCATGATCTCACAATCTGTGGGTTCCAGCCCCGCGAGGGGCTCTGTGCTGACAGCACAGCGTGCTTCAGATTCTGTCTCTGTCTCTCTCTCTCTGCTCCTGCCCCACGTGCTCTTGGTCTCTCTCTCTCTCTCAAAGACATTAAAAAGTTTTTTTAAAAAGATGTTTAACAGATAATATGAAAAATAACCTATATTTTTATATTTGAAGCATTCACTACTATAAAATTCTTGCCAGAAATCTTAGATTATGAACAAGAGACCAATGTTATGAGTTCATGTTTAAAAACGAATTAAGACAAGGAATAAGAAACCCTGGTAACCAAGATTCTTAGCAGTACGCACAGTGGCTGAAGTTTTTATAGACTTCCTCAGTCTTTTTCCTCTTGATACGGTCTACAAACCCTGCATCCTCAGACTCACATGCCATTTTCTGTGATTCAGTTTTCTCATCTACAAGGTGGGGGGATTAAAGGGTCCCTATTTCAAAACTGTGTTGAGAAGAGTACAAATAAGAAGTAATCTGACATTTTACTTCAGGATTTCCCCCCATATTTTTATGATTGAAAATCATTTCTTATTTATAATTTTTAAAAGTTTATTTATTTTTGAGAGACAGAGAGAGAGAGAGAGAGAGAGAGAGAAAGAGAGAGAGACAAGCATGAATGAAGGAGGGGCAGAGAGAGGGAGATACAGAATCAGAAGCAGGCTCCAGGCTCTGAGCATCCAGCTTCGGCTCAGGTAATGATCTCATGGTTTGTGGGTTTGAGCCCCACGTTGGACTCTGTGCTGACAGCTAGCTCAGAGCCTGGAGCCTGCTTCAGATTCTGTGTTTCCTTCTCTCTCCGGCCCTCCCCTGCTCACGCTGTCTCTCTCTGTCTCTCAAAAATAAATTTAAAAAAATTAAAAAATAATAAAAAATTAAAAAAAGACTAAGAGTACAAATGACCTTTGTAATTCATAGCAATCCTGAAATGCATGTGTACTTAAATGCTTATTGTGTGCAGAAATATTTTCTTATCAAAGATCAAATCATTTGAAACTTCATATTCTTTGGCATTAATGTGGAATGTTGAAAGGAAAACATAATAAGATATATTTTGTGGCCTTAACTGATTTTCAGTTAAGTTAAGAGGTAAAACTTAAACATATCCTTCAAGGCTTTAAGCTTAAGCTGCGGAATAGAATGTGTGAGTCTGACAGATGTGCCTCAGGAGTTCCGATGGGATGAGGTCATTGTGTGCCATAGGTCCGGGGGCTTTGTGCAACAAGTCAGACTCTGGCCAGTGCTTTGAAGCCTTGAGTCAACAGGGTATTCCAATTGGAGTGCATCAGAGTGATACCACCAATATTGTTTAGTAATGTGTGTGCTAGAAAAAAACAAGTCCTTAATCTGTTTTTGGATTTGAAGATCTAGTCTTGTTTGCATTTCTCCTAAGCCATAGACTCATGCTCTGGTTACCCAGAAATTCACACCTGTGGCATATTTTTTGCATATGGGTCTGCTGATACATGTGTGTCTGTACAAATAAATTTGAGTATATTATCATATATTATATAAGCACAGTAAATGCAACTATTGCATTAAAGCGGCCTAGTTACAACCAGAGTGGGCAAAACCGTTACTTTTCATCAACAGTGGTAAAGTTAAGAGTGACCTTGTATGTCGCTTTTCTTAAGCAGTTTATTTTTGTAAACTTATGTTATTTTTTTTATATTTTTTCTTTAGCTTATTAGTTTTTTTAAAGTGCCTTTGAATTACGGAGAACCAAAAAAGTGTAGACCTCTTAGAAGAACTGTTTGAGAAATAGCCCAGACTTATGTAATAGACAGTAGTACAAAATTTTAACTGTGAAATCAGTATAATCTTGGATGTCACCTTTATCTTTCTGTGTACAACGTGTGATCAGTATTCCAATGTCTATTTAAAATAATACTTCAGTGTTACAGGCTAGTCTATAAGTTTCATAAATCATCCATAGAATCCACTTAATTTGGAATAATGTTTAAAATAGTTCTTATTTAAGCTCGTGTCTAATCAGGCAGTAGTTTCCAAGCAGCATATTTTCCTTAATAAATGATTTTCCTGGACTCTGTCTTAACTCATTTTCATTTGGATTTAGTATTGCAACATAGTATATATTAATCCATATGCAGAAACAGTAGAGTGTCAGTACTGAGCAAAGATGATTGAAAGCTTTAACATAGCTGAAGGAAGTAACAGGTGAGATCTCTTATCCATGGTCCATTAAAAAAGTAAATATCTTCATTTGTTTTAATTTTTTATTATACTTGCATCATCCCTTGTCTTCGGTCAAATTTGTAAATCAAAAGCTTGGAATGACACATTAACTTTTTTGGTTACACTCACTGGGTCCTTGTGATTTCTTGTTTTGTTGATTTCCAGTCTTTACCAGGAAAATAGTTTTAAATCTCATCCTTTTTAGACATGTTCATCTGGAAATTGACTGGATCTGCCTCAGTTTCTTCTATTTGTCTCTTTTTTAGTGCTATATTTTTGCAAGGCATTTCTTACACCATTTGCCATCATATTCTGGTTAAAACCCCTATGTTGGCATCTGTGTAAGAGGAGTTGCAGGTGTCTCCAGGCTGAGTAGTTAGTAGGAAGGAGACTGGCCTTTTTCTTCCCACTGTGGTGTTTTTTGCACCTTACATGATATACCAAACAGCTCTTGCTTGCAAACAGTCATTTTGTTTATCTATAAGGATTCTCCCTTCACAAATTTACTTTTACTATTTTGAATCATTCAGCATTCAGTGTTTTCTCTGATCTTTTCACCATTAGTTTTTCCTTTGTACAATTTCTTTAATAAATTTTCCAACAGTTTTACGAAGCATAGCTTTTTTGTCATATAATGATAGCAAGGTATAATATGCAAATAAAGTGCAATATAATTGACTTAACCTTGGAATACCGTGGGAACATGTACTGGTGACAAAAGGTACTTAGTTAACTTTAGGAAATGGCTCTGTATTAAGAGAATCTCTTAGGGCCCCTGGGTGGCTCAGTCAGTTGAGCGTCTGACTTCAGCTCAGGTCATGATCTCGTGGTTCGTGGGTTTGAGCCCCGTGTCGGGCTATGTGCTGACTGCTAGCTCAGAACCTGGAGCCTGTCTTCAGATTCTGTATCCCTCTCTCTCTGACCCTTCTCTGCGCCTGTCTCAAAAATAAACAAAAAGCATTAAAAAAATAAAAGAATTTCTTAATCTGCATGGTGTTTATGTATCAACTTTATAGGGATTGAGCATTTTTTGAAGCATTTATTCCATATTTCATTTAAAAATAAATTTGGATTAATAAGCCTCATGGAAACAACTTTTCAATATCAATATATGTATAGATGAAGAGGATAAAAGCCATTTAAATGCAGCAATGATGACACTTTCTTCAAGAAGATCATGGAGAAGAGTTAATTTCACAGAGTGTAGAAAGTTTCTGACTCAAAAGGAAACTTTCTTAGATACAGAAGATGATAATATGTCATGTGCTCATCTTTTCATTCAATATTTAAGAAAGAAACTTTATTTTTTTAAGTTCACTTCAGCCTTGTGGTTTTATAACACTATGAAATATTGTCTGTCTTGTAACACTTGAAACTTTATAGTTCTAATGAGATTCCCTTGGGTAAGATAAATGGATAGGAGGGTAGAAAGGAAAAAGAAAATTCTATGATGGTAAAAGAAGAGGGAAAAAAAACTTGTTAATGTGTGATAAATGTGTAGAAAGAAGTGAAGAGAAGAAGAAATAGGCAGAGGCATGAAATGGGGAAGTAAGTCCGTCAATTTTGTTTAGTAGACTCAATGTATTATTGGCTCCTGGCTAGGATTCCAGCCCTTTCTGGTGTCCTGTTAATGGATGACAGGATTATAAAATCGAAAAACAGTTAAGACAGTCTGTTGTATAGTGACCCTTAAGGCATAGCATTAGATCGATATGAATATATTAATTCAACAAATACACATTGTATGCCTCCTTTTGGCAATTACTGTTCCAGCTGTTGGGAATGCAACAAAAAGCAGTACATGCAAGATCCCTGTTTTCAAGGAACTTATCTTCTGGAGGGGAGAGGAGGGCAATAAAGCAAACATATGTTAGGTAAGATGACTTCAGAGAGTTTTCAGTACTAAAGGAAAACATAAAGTGATGTGATGAGAAGCCAGTGATAAATATAATGAAAAAACTCTCCTGTTCATAAGAACTATAGAATCACTATATTTTAATTCATCTTTAAAAAAATGTGGAAGATGTTTGTGAGGATAATTAAAACTCAGGGCACCTGGGTAGCTCAGTGATTTAGTGTCTGATTCTTGAATTTGGCTCAGATCATGATTTTAGAGTTCCTAAGTTCTGGACCCATGCTGGTGATGGCAAGGAGCCTACTTGAGACTCTCTCTCTCTCTCTCTCTCTCTCTCTCTCTCTCTCTCTGTCTGTCTCTCTGCCTTTCCCTTGTGCGTGAGTGCAAGTGCTCTCTCCCTCTCTCAAAATAAATCAACATTTTTTTTTAAAGATAAAACTCTACTGAAATTGAAGCTGGAGAATTGGTTAAAGGCTATGAATGTGACTTAAAGTGGGGTCGTTGTCTCTTTTGGTCATGGGTAAGAGAACCAAGATTAAGACATTTTAACATCTGATGGTTTTGAGGAATATGGCATAGATTACTTTTTCCACCGTGCATCTGTTACCTTTGGGATGTTGTCACAAATCTGATGTTGGCATTTTCCAGTTGACAGGGGCACAATAGTTGGGTTGCTTTTGCTCATGGGTTTTTATGGGCAGTTTCCTTTCTTTTCAGGAGCTATCATTGCAATTATTCAAATAGTCTTAGAAAAAAATACAAAAACATGTAAATAAATGGGCAGATGAATGCCATGTTTATTGATAGCAAAGATAACATTAGAGTTCTGTAAAATATCCCCCAAATAATTTTATAAATTAAACATAATTTCAGTGAGATTCTGTAAGAATTTCATGGGTTTTGATCTGCTCATCTGAAAACTGATGTAGAAAAGCAAAGGCCATAAGTATTAAGGCATTAAAGCTTATTATAAAGACATAGTAATTAAATGGTGTTTTTGGTACAATAATAGGTAAATAATACAGTGAAAAAGAATAAAAAGATCAGAAAGTGATTCACATATGCATAGCAGTTTAATATATGAGGCAAAGAATGGGGAAAGTCTGGAACTGTATAAAATGTGATGTTTAGATTGGCCCATCCATATGTGAAAATATAAAAAATTAAATAGGAGTCACATCATTAACAATTTTCTTTAAATATTCAGGGGTAAAATATAAAAATACTTTCTGACATTATAAGTTATAGTTTCTTAAAAAAGACACAAACGACTCACAATTTGGCTATTAAAATTAAACTTCTGTGTATATGTGCATGACAAAAACCGTACCACAGTTTAAAAAAATAAGAACCAGCCTTTCTTTCATTTTGTTCACTTGAAAATTTAGCCCAATAAAAGCATATTTGGTGAAATATGTTGACTTGCTAAATTTATTCCTTAAGGAAGTGTGAGATTATCAGCATTCATTTTAATACAGACTTCAAAGGGCTAGAAAACTGGGTACTAAAGAAGAGGAAGATGGCAATTTGAGCAGATTGAGTAGTCTGTATTGAAGAGGATTGCAAGGATGACATTAATATATATTGGGCATTAGCCATGTGCTAGACCATGTTTTATGTAAAATTCATCTCAGTCATATCAAACTGACCACATAAAATGTCATAAACAAAAGTTAATGTGAAAATGATGATATTTTGGGGTGCCTGGGTGGCTCAGTCAGTTAAACAGCCAACTTTGGCTTAAGTCATGATCTCACGGTTCATGAGACCAAGCCTTGCATCAGGCTCTGTGCTGACAGCTCAGAGCCTGGATCCTGCTTCAGAGAGAGACCGTGCATCCTTTTCTCTCTGCCCTTCCCCTGCTCACGCTCTCTTTGTTTCTCAAAAATAATAAAGAAAATGATAATATTTTGAGGGTAACTGGCTAATGAAATGATAATTCCATTAATAGAAATGCAAAAATAAAGTAGAAGAAGCGAGCCCTCATAAATGATCATGAATTTGGAGTAGGATATATTGATGTAAAGGGCCAGTGAGACATTTGAGAATGTGGTTTTGTGACTTGGAAGAGAGTTCTGATCTATTGCTACAGATTTAAAGAGCATAGTCTTACGAAAGGTTTATTTAAATTCAGGAAGTATTTTAGGTCACCAAAAATTTGAGAGTATAGAAAGAAGACTGAGGATAAAATCTTGGATAAGAATCAACTCCAAGGATAAAAGGAGCCAGTGCTAGAGAAGCCAAGATATGTAAGGTAGGAGCGGAAATAGAAACTCGTGCCAGATGATGTAATACAAATGAAACAGTCAAAAGATTGATCAGGAACTGTCTTACCTTACCATTGGTAACTGGTGGTTCACTATAGAAAACAATTTTAAAATCAGTCTCAAACGTGTGTATTGCTTATCTGTGTATTGAAAAATAGTTTGCTTCTAATTTTGTGAGAATTGTTTTTACGGTTTTGTTTACTTCCCCTTGGGTGTTTTTGTTCATTGTAAAGCATTACTAGATTGATCCTCTGTCAGATGCACTGACCTGTCCTTTGCATTTTCAGTGCTGATGACAGATAACCCTCAACTGGCAATGTTTACACAGGAATCATTTTCAGAACACTTTATTTTTGCAGTACTAAAATTTTATTTGGCTTTAAAGTGACAACATGAAAGATTAATTTCCAGATGAACAATTAGTTTTACTTCAGATTAAAAAATACTTCATTTGAAATTTCAAAATGCTTCCCTTTCTTTTTAGTGACAGCTCTAAGTGTCACTAAAACCCCGAGATGAATGCCATCCATAGTATTTAATATACTGCCTTTTTTGTCACAAAACATTTGATCTTCTCGCATGACATCACTTTTGTCAGTGAATCCGATGATTTGATCTTTTTTGCTTGAATCTAACTTTCACATTTTTTTTACACTTGCATGGATTCTTAGCACTACCATCCATTCCTTTGGGTTCAGGGTTTTAATTTTAGCAACTCTGTTTAATATAGGGAAAGTGTTAAAACCAGCTATAATCATATGCTTATAAACAGCAAGAGAGACAAATCATTTCAAATATGAACCTCATGAGGTTATGGTGAATATTTTTCAGTACTCTACACCTCCTCTAGACGACTTGCTGCTTTTCTTAAGGTAGATTTGATAGGGAGCTTCACCTCAATGAAGTACATTTGACCTTGGCCATGATGTTAACATACTAGCTTTCTACCACCTGCATCATCACCAACCACCACCATCTCCTGAAGCAAAAAGTAATCTTAAAAGTTGTGAATATGGAGACTTCCTATGCTTTTAAAAGTCCCTTCGTTCAAGAAGTGGAAGGGTCACCTAACAATATTGCTGAGAGCTTTGTAGTTCAAGTACGTAACGCTTGAGCCAGGACTCCACTGTGGCCGGCTCCCTGTGCCTTATGCCCTTAATCACTAGACAGTCAGTGAATACTTACCTTGTTATTTAGGCATCGTTCTGAAGTCTACGTCTACTTACAGTGTGTTCTGTACACGGGGTGCCTGGGTGGCTCAGTCAGTTGAGCGTCCGACTCTGACTCTTAATCTCATCTCAGGGCATGATCCCATGATCAAGCCCCATGTTAGGCGCCATGCTGAGCGTGGAACCTGCTTGAGATTCTCTCTCCCTCTCCCTCTCCCTCCGCCCCTCCCCTGCACATGCTTACATGCCCTCTATCTCTAAAATCATTAAAAAAGATTGTGTTCTGTACATGATTTACTAGAATGTTCAGCTTAATGCGCATGCTAAAATATTTTATTTTTGACTAAAAGATGAACTTTGTAAGTAAGCAAAGTTTTTAAATTAGAATTTCACCCCTCTCTAGGACTTTATGTTATGTTTTATACTGTCCTCTCATACTATGCTGTTTGTACTGCACTGTCATACTTTTTAATGGGGAGAGGGTACAGGAGCGAAAACAGGGGGACCCCGGTTGATGAGTATTTTTTTCACCCCACTTACACTCTTCAGTAACAACTATTAAAGTGATGATGATTCTTTCATTACATGACCCTGAACCCAATGATGATTTAAAATATATCCACTGTATACCATTTTACTGTAAATTCCTTGTACTATAGTCACTAAAGGACTAAAAGAGAGAGCCTACTTACTGTACAATTATCAGGAAAACACTATTTCAGTTAATACTGTTGAGTAAAAATGTTAATTACATATGTAGAACTTAATGTATGTGTGTATATGGACACACACACACACACACACACACACAGCCCTGCAGTCTTTTAAAATTTTCTTTCCTCTCCTTTATGAAATAGAAAATCTGGTGAGAGATTTCAATTATATCGTTATATCAGTTTTTTAAGATTCGCACATCACAACGTATACAATTCTTCTGTTACTGCTTTTCAAACCCACTGAACAGGCTTTTCTGCTGTTAAAAAAAAAAGTTGAGGGAAATTTCTATTGTTGTCTTAAGTGTCTTCTGAAAATGAATCACTATGAATTTGGTCACAAAAGAAGTGGGATCGAATGAGGTAGATGTTCTGCTGTCTGACCCACCTACCTGGATCCGGACAGCCATCGCCTATTTTAATGTACATGAGCTCCTGCTGGTACTTGTCCTAAGGGTACTGTTGATGACAGCACTGAAAGACCACAGCCTTGTCATCAATCCATGCCCGCAGCTCAGAGCGTCTCCCCTGGTGGGGCCCACATTTGTTATTTTGTTGTTATTGTTGTTGTCAGCTTGGTTTGTGATGCGTTGGTCTAGTTAAAAGGTTTCTCCTTGGTAGAATAGTGATGATAAAGTGTCTCTCACAGCGATGTAGTGAGGTAGTTCATGTGAGTGCCTAACAAATCTAATCCACTGTTAGTGATCAGAAATTGGCACCTGCTCTTGTCCTTTCGACTTAAAGTATTGTAGTCAATTAATTCTTGTTGAAATATAAGAGTGTAATGGCATTATCTGCTATATTCTTTTATGTATATATTCTCTTTTTTAAAGTTTATTTATTTATTTTGAGAGAGATAGAACTCACCTGTGTGTGCATACAGGGGAGGGGCAGATAGAAAGGGAGGGAAATAATCTTAAACAGGCTCCGTGATTACAGCGTAGAGCCCATACGTGGAGCTCCATCTTAAGAACCGGTGAGATCATGACCAGAGCTGAAATTGAGAGTTGGACCCTTAACCTACTGAGCTACCCAGATGCCCTTGTAAATTTCTTGATAAGAAATGTTTAAATTTTCCTTAGAGAAGAGAACACATATTTTAGTATGTTTTAAATTCCGTATTTTAGATACGGTTTTCTAGAAAATATTTAGGAGATTTGATACAGTTACCTTGGAAGTCTGTGAAATATTGTCATTTTTATGTAAAAAACCCCACAATACTTACTATGTATTCATATATTTGTTTTTTTTCCAGCTCATTCCAAAACTCGTCAGTCCTAAAGGATGCATTTCTTTTTTCTTTTTATTTATTTATTTATTTATTTATTTATTTATTTATTTTTATTTTTGAGAGACAGAGAGAGACAGCATGAGCAGGGGAGGGTCAGAGAGAGAGGGAGACACAGAATCTGAAGCAGGCTCCAGGTTCTGAGCTAGCTGTCAGCACAGAGCCCCGCACGGGGCTTGAACCCGCAAACCATGAGATCATGACCTGAGCCAAAGCTGGATGCTTAACCGGCTGAGCCACTCAGGCACCCCTAGAAAGCATTTCTTTTTTTAATGCTTGATTGCTAAATTGGTTATCCTTCTACACTGACTTTATTGTACCAAAGTGGCACTGTATGCCTGATTCTGGAATGAAGAACTCATTGTTTGTTTTGTTTTTATAATGGACAAGTTATTTTTAGAGAAAGTGTTTTTAACCTTGACTTCATAGATAAGAGGGTTCATACATAGTTTTTAGGGGCTGGATGAATACTCTAAAATTGTATGCTATCATGTGAAAAGTATGAGAGTTAGTCTTTAGATATATAATTTTCTGGTTTGAGCACCCAGATCTTTCATCAGATTCTCAAAACTTTCTCATCCCATTGGTTTAAAAGGATTAAGAAACAACAATAACCTACTTCTTGTTTTTAAATACTTGGTTCTAACATACTTGAGGAATTATGAAGCCTAGTTTTATAATTGGAGCAATTATAAAAGAACAGAGGGTTATAGACATTATTTAGCAAATCATATCAAGGTTCGTTTTTGTATCAAGAACTTCCTACATTATTATATTCTCTGTCCAGATCATCCCACTGGCATGCTCTTTACCATAATGCTGCTACTGCATTACTCCACCATACTATAATACTCATATTCAATTCTAAATATTATTACCCTTTATACCTGTCATCTGTCACAGAAAAATTAAAGCATAAGGCTAACTAAAACAAATTTGATCCTGGTATTGTGGTAAGAAAGGGCACTGTGAAGAGAAAAATCTCAAATTTTGTGTTGCTTAGTATATATGTTTGTTTCCAAAGTCTGGGCAAGAGAAAGGGGATTTTCATTTTTTAAAACAGATCTTTAACTTTTGATTTCAGAAAGGAATAATAATTTTCCCTTGAATATTATGCTCTTCAAGTGAAATCTTGCAGTTGTTGGAAGTTTTATTTTAGAAATCATTTCAAATATGAATAATTTAATATAACTTTATTCCGTAGAAACCTATCTGATGACATGCATTAAGCAGCTGGTTTCTGTCCATATAATGTGAGGAATTTCAGTCAATTCTTCTTAAACCTGCGATCTTCAAAAATAACAACAGTCCACTAATAAAACCATATTTCGTCCTTTTTATCTGTCTATGAGATTTTGTTCTAAGTAGATTTGCAGGTGAAACATGGGCTTTATTCCTAGACAGTTCACCTAGTCAGCAAACATTTATTATTTATTGTGTGTGAGTCACTGTGTTATCCTTTCAGGGATTCAATACCAGTAAAAACAAAAATAGTGAAAACCAAACCAAACAAACAGGTAGACAAAATCCATGATCTTTTAGAGTTTAATTAAATGACATACAGATACTTTAAATAATCAAGTAAGTAAATGAATATACAAGTGAGACTTGCATTCATTGAGGAAGATAGTTTTATTTTTTAGTACAGTTGCATGTTCCATAATTTCTTTTAATTTTTTTAAACATATATTTATTTTGAGAAAAAGAGAGAGAGAGAGAGAGAGCAAATGGGGTGGAGGAGAGGGAGAAGCTCAAGCCAACTCTGTGCTGCCAGCGCAGAGCCAGGGGTGGGGCTTGAGCCCAGGACACCATGAGATCATGACCTTAGCTGCGATCAAGATTCAGATGATCTCATCTGACTGAGCCCTGTTTTCCATAATTTTTAATCCTAATTATTAAACATATTCTAAATGATCTCTAAATAAGTGTAGAATTTATTATTTTTAAGGGGTACCGAATTCTGGAAGAATGTTTACAATTATTAGTAGAATAATGTCAAGCCTGTTGTTCTGAACAGTGGAATGGAGCCAGAATCCAGCAAGTCAGTAATAATTGGTCAGAATGTCTCCTGCTTCATTGGTCATATAAGAAACACCTCACAACCCATTAAATAGTAGTTAAACAGAAAAGGTTTCAGAATCACTGGGTTTTTTGTTTGTTTGTTTTAGCCTACCCCGAAACAAAGTACTATAAATGTAGTAATATTATCAAGTTTAGGAAAAGAGAGAAAAAGTTCTACTCAGTGGGCTATGTTGAACAAGGATGCTAATAGGAAAACAGACACTTAAGAATTAATGACATAAGTGTTGAAAGATTTTCTGGCAGAATGAAAAGAGTATAGGATTTAGACTCAAAAGCTCTGGGTTGAAGCTTAATATTGTCATTTTTCTTTAGAGTCATCATATGTCCATATTTTCTGGGGACCACCACGGTTTATATCTGTTCTTCTGACACAATTAATAATACTATCCTTTTTTATTCTTAAAAACGTATTGGTTTGGACAAGAAATTATATGCTCATCTTACTGTGCCAACCAACTCTATTTTCACAGTAATAAAGTTTGCATAGTACATTTGGTTTTTAAGGTTGTGGGATAGAAAAAGAAAGTATAAGAAAACATTGTATACTCTGAAAACCATTCTAAGAACTGTGCAGATATATATATATATATATATATATATATATATATATTACCTTATTCATTTGGGCAGAGTGATTAAGGTGACTGATATAAAATGAGTAGCTTTATTTTAATCAGCCATTCTTGAACAAACTTGGTATTACTGTTGTTCGAGTAGTTGTGTACTAACCGAACTTCCCAAAGTGTGTTATGTTGGAATCAACTTGCAGACCATAACTGCGAAGAGTATTGAAACCTAGGCTTTACTTGTGATAAGGATAAGGGATATATTCTATTTAATTAACATTTTAATACGTTTCTAAGCTGAGTAACAAAAATGGACCCACTTACTTTGTAATTTCATCAGGACTCAATTCAGTTTTGAATATTCTTCCAGACTGTTTCTTCCTTGTTCTCAGGAGGTACCAGTGTCCTCTATTCGCTTTGGAAAATGATACTAATTTTATTGTTTTTATAAGCAATTATTAATAATCCCAAATTTTTATGTTTATCCCTATGAATTTGATCTTAAATGCACAATTTCTCAATTAAAAATTATTTTATTCAGCACTACTCCTGAGCCCCATTACATTTCATATGATCCATTTAACCTCAGTGAAATGGCTATACTTTATCCTATAAATTTCTTCCTGGAAGCTTTTAGAGGACTTGTCTTAATTTGAAACAGAATAAATCATAAACAGTTTTTATCAATGGCAAGTGAATTTTCAGCAACTTCAAGGTCTCCTATATCAGTAGGATGAAGAAACTCATTCTCCCTAAATCTGAGAAGTCATTAACTGAACATCAGGAAGACTACAGAAACTTGGCAAGCAAGAGTCAGCTCACCATATGGAACTGTAAAAAATATAATTTCTGTGACAAGATTTTGGGGGATAATAATTACTTCACAAGGTTGTTAAAAACATTAAATAGATAATGTATATGAAAGCATCTGGCTAGTAACTTGCAGCCTACTATTGGGTAATATTCAATAGATATCTGTTAAGTAAATGAGCAAACTCGGAAAGAATCAAGTCAAGGGAATATATCCTACAAAATAATGCTCTTTCTTTTATTTTTTTCTATGCCAGCCAAGACCCTCTCCCTTAAAGATTGGTACAAATGACCATGAATAAAAGTTCATTTGACTGACTCACATAATAATTTTTACAACCTTTATGTGTCTTTTCAATCACTCAAATTTTTTTACTTCCAAAATCTGAAATTGAAGATTCTGAACCACCTAGATTAGGATGCGAGGTCACCAAAAGACTCAATTTTACTATCTCCATCTACTGGCAGGGAGGAACTATACCCAAGCATCTGGACTGGCATAGAAAAGAGGAGAAAGAACATTTAAAAGGTAAGCAAAACATATATTTTTATTTCCTCTGAATTTTTAAACTTTTCTCATCATGCACTGTAACGTATTCTCACATAATTAAGGTTGATGTGACAAACCATATTAAAGAAGAGAATTTGTTAGGTTGTATACTACTCTTACCTGCTTTTTTCGTCATGGATTTCATAGATTTGAATGTCTTTCCTAATGGGAGTCTTTTCTGTCCTTGAATTTGTAAATTTTTATCTGGTCATTCCAGTGCCCCAGCGGTGTTTTCATATTCCTAATGATCTTCAAACTGTAGTGTGCTCACTGAAATGTCTCTTCTCATTTCTGTGTCCCCTGATATGTTTCTCCTGGCAATTTAGTTTGACTCTTGTGATATAGAGAGCGTAGAAGTGTGTTTCTGACCATCTAATGGATGATTCTGGTATTTCTTAGACATTTTTTTTATCCTTCATTTCTAAGTATTTTCTTTTGGCAAAAAGTAGTGAATGAAAAGCTTCTTGTTAATGAGTACAAGTTTTAAAACATATTTATGTCAGGTTTTTGTTTTGTCTTATTGGTATATTGCCTCCTCATCAGAATTTTTTGTTTAGGTGGACTTGTTTTATTTTGTTCTGGTTGACTTGACAAGGATCGAGTATTGCAGTTGAATTCTGAAGTAGGAGAACTGCTGTAAAATAGTTGACAGTTTGTGTAGATGTACAGAAATAGATCTGTGTAAATTTAAATCATGTAGTTTAGTTTTTCTTATGGTTTATGTTATGCATATCTTTCTTAAAAAGTCCTATCTCGACTTGAGAATAAGAGTGATAGTCGTTTGTTAAGATACTTAATACTGTTAAATGTGCTACAGTTAAATTAAGTATAAGTTTTATTTTCCCCTCTTAGTTTTCTCCTGCTCTCCCTCACTACCCCCCCCCCACACCCCAGACATTTGTTTCTGTATCTTTTTTCCATTTGGAGGGACAGTGTTCCATTTCTCTTGGGAGAGGAATTGATGAATTTATAAGGAATATAGGTGGGGAATTTTCAACCTTAAAACTGGGTTTCGTGCACAAGAATTTTCAGGGAAATGCTATGTTCAAACAGGTCTGTTTACTTGGTGGGAGGTCATGAATGCAGCTGGTCCATTTGCTGGCTGGGGGATTACACTCATGTAAACAGTCCAAATACCATAAAGAAGGACTCTCAAATCTTCTTGTGGCATCTGACAGTGTCCAACCTGACAGATATAGCCTCAAAGTCTTCACTGAAATCAGAAGGTAGGGAAGTAGGTACTTTTCAATATGGTTGAAGAAACTAATGAGGGGTTGAAGAATAATCTCTCCTCACAAATGAAACTTCTAGACTCTTGAAAGTCCAGTTCAGCCTCTATTTTGAATAAAAGTGTATATCCTGATTCTGTTCTCACCTAGGTTCAGCTTCTCTTTTTAGCTATTTTGCCTCAGGAGCTTTGGTTAAGTTTGGCACTGTTGTCATAAAGCTAGCTATTGCTAAAGAATGCTGCTAATGGATATATTTGAGACAATTAAAAATATCATCTCTTTGAGAAGTAAAATTTAGGCAACCTATTTTCCCACCAAAATGATGTGTTTCATTATTAACTTCTGACTTTCATTTCTTTAAAGAACCTCATATTTATATTTTACTTATATCTTAACATTACTTGAAGATTGACAAGGCTTGTTGAGGGTAGTGTGGGGTGGGGAAATGATGTTTTCTATCAGGGCAGAAAGATTAGAACATTCATGATTGTAGTTTGTTTAAACTTATTAACTAGCCTTTGAGGGGCAGTCATGTCTCAGTATAATTGCTCTTCATTTATTCTTGATGTTGCTAGGTGAAATTAACTGCTGAAACCAAAGCTCTTGCTCCAAACGTAAGGTATACATCTCAAATATTGTATATGGAAATGCAGATACTGTATCTCTTATCAACAGCATTTAATAACATTTAAAACATAAGGTAGGAGGACATGATTTGTAAAGAAGTGATTGGATTTATTATTTTTGCTGTCTTTCATATTATGCATAGGAGAATCATAGGCTTATTACACATTATATGCATTCACCTGTGAACATGGAACACTAAACATAAATGGGAAGCAGTAAAGTCTTATTTTTCAGCAGTTAAAAGACCGAAATAAATATATTTTAATTTTTCATTTCTAAGGAATCATTTATTTTGCTTCATTGAAAACTTAGCCTAAAAAAGAATTTTAAACATATTTTAAACAGTCACTTAAAGGCATAAACTAATGGCATTATTTGCATTTGTTTTTCTGTGAGAGAGTAAGTTTATATTGATTACCTTTCCATTATTATTTTCATTTATGAATTTTAAACATCTTCCCATCAGAATGTCCATACAGTATGTAACCATTGTATGTTCCCAAAGACAAGGTAGCTGTTTTCATATTTAAAATTGCTCAGAAACTCCATTCTGAATGTCATAAATTATATGTCCATTGTGGAAAGAGAATGGACAGATGTTGAGTCTTCAAAACAGATGAGGTTCTTTAGTGAATATATTTTCTCTCAAGTAAACTTGTTTGGTTGGCTATATTTTATGAATTTGTGCTTAATCACATTGGCTAGTTTTTGTCATAATTATGTTATTTCACATAAATGTATTCTGCTTAAAATAATTCAGAACTTCTAATAGTTTATGTAAACTTTCTACATTGAATAATAGTTTTAATTCAACAGGAGAGTTGATTAAACATTGAAAATGAAATCAATAGTGAATCTTTGAAAGGACTGTTTCTTTTGTAATGTGAATTGCTCCTAATTTAGTTCTATTCTGTATTCTGGTTTTGGCCTCTTTGGGGTATCTAAAATAATGCACAATTTAACACAGGATAAAAATAATACTATTGCCTAAACATGATTCACTATAATGATATAATCGTGTGTGTACGCATTTGTATTCATTACTAACCTGTGTGTGAAAGGCTTTAAAGAGATTCTGTGTTTGTATATGTGGATATTTATTCTGTGGCATAATAGCTAAAATTATTGCCAGTTTATCTTTCATAATTGAGCCTTCATTTGAAAATTTAGTATTCCATTGTATAAAATCAAATTAGATTATTTTTTACCATTACCTTAAGACTAAAATACCATACTGTTGGGGCTTCTGGATGGCTCAGTTGGTTAAGCAGCTGACTTCGGCTCAGGTCATGATCTCATAGTTTGTGGGTTCAAGCCCTGCATCAGGCTCTGTGCTGACAGCTCAGAGCCTGGAGCCTGTCTTCGGATTCTGTAGCTCCCTCTCTCTCTGACCCTCCCCCACTCATGCTCTGTTTCTCTCTGTCTCAATAATAAATAAAACATTTTAAAAAATTAAATAAATTTAAAAAAATAAAAAATAAAATAAAATACCATACTGTCAAATCTTTACCATTCAGTATCTCATGCCTCAGTACTAGAAAAATTTTATAGGTATTACTGGCTGTTCTTTATGATGTAAATTCAGACATTTTAGATTGTGAAAAGAGAACACTAATAATAATGCACCAGGATAATAGCCCTAACTTAAGGCCACCGAGGCAAACCCATACATGTGCACTATATAATGATTTTGGTTGCAAGTATAAACATTCTAATTCTAATTGGCTTAAGTAATAACAGTGATTTATTTAGTCATGTATCTGAGAAGCCAAAAGATGGGATGAACTCATTGCGTGATTTGAGCTGGGATCTAGCTCCATTTTTCTGTACTACCATTTATCTGACTAATTCTCTGCATTGACTTTTTATTCAGATTGGATTCTATTACAACAGACTTAATGGTGACAGAAGTGTAAGTCTCACTTCTTCACCTTAAATGATCTCAACCCCAACTGTTGAAAAAAAAGCCATTGGATTCACTCTGATTGGCTCACCAAAACTGTCCATGCAGTGAGGGAAATGGGCTTATGTTGGTTTTCCAGGCACGATTTTGGGTAGTGTCAATCCAGCCTTTCTTTTCTAGTAGCTGCTTCAGAGAAGTGATGGAGACATTGGTTAATATGCCCGCCATATTAAGTTTTTCTCATTGCATATCGAAGATTTGCTCTGAACTTCCTGAACAAAGATCCCCTTTCTTACTGTTGCTTCTAATTGGATAGGTGGCTGATGGGTGAATTCTTGTACTTCTCTAAATGCAAAACAATTTAAATTTGTTATTGAAGATAGTTTCAGGTCAAGGAAATGACAAAATTTCTACAAAGATTTTTCCCCACTCCTAATCAACCTGTAGAAGGAAATCAGAAATTTGAAATCACTGCCTAAACATCACTGATTCTTGCTTAATTAAATTGATCTTTGCAAAATTAGAATCCTTGTACATATAACCAATTTTGCATTATCTTACATAGCAATTTCCTATTCGCTGGCATCAAAAAACTTGATACCCAATAGACGTATACAATTCTCTCTCATTGTATTTTAATTAGATAGAATATGATAGACAAGTTTTCTCCTTCACATGCACACTGATTTACAATTATCAAGGTGATTAATTTATACAGTTATCTTTTCATTTAAACTTTAGAACAGCTTGTGATTATCTTGGGCTAAAAAAGGAAACCCTGATATTAAATGTCTTGCCTAAAATAACAGATTTTATCATCAGTTTATTCATATTTCAGAGTTGTTAATGACTATAATTATGGAAATCTCAGAGTGTGGTAAAATTATAGAACATGTTATATTTTCTTAAAATAAGCAAGCATGTTAGGAAAATGGCAAATCTCAATAATGAGTACTCCGTGACTTATCACCTTCAGCTGCAATACATATGTAGGCTATAATAGATGAACTTTGAGTAAGATATCAAATATGAATGAAAGGACCTTAATTAGAAGGAGTGTCAATTGTAAAATTTTCTTATCCTTGTCATGTGCAGTCACTCGGATCGGATCTTAAGAATCAAGAATGGAATGTTGAAGTAATATGGAAATTTGTTTTCTGCCGCATTCTGGGATATCTTTTTTTTTTATAGTATTAATCTGTATTAGGCAGTGCCATGGGCAAGGCACAGAGCTAGACAGTGGTTAGCTTTTGTATCTTAGTAACATTCTTTTTATCTTTTGGAATGAATAGTGTGGTTAGAAGTAAGAAAGGTAAAATCGAACATTATGATTAAAATAGGCAGTCTTAAAGGAAATTACAGTGGGAATCAAAGATGGAATTACTAGTATACCTAGTTTAGGAATAACATTAATGAAGAGTCTTAGAAGTTGTCACATTAAGAGGACAAGGCTTTCTTTTGTGTGTGACATCCCAATCACCTGGAACAGCATAAAACATAATAGGTTTCTAATTTATAAGTTTTTTGAGTATTCATTCCCTTGGGAAATAAACTGATCATCTTCTGGGATAAATTCAAGAACCTCAATTGAGCATATCTTAAATAATTGTATTTGTTTCATGATTTACCTAATATAACAATCCCTTATTTTCCTTTTCCTTGGTGAAAATGTACTATAATCTGTAAATAGTTTGAGGTAGACAGCACTGTTGATTCTTTGTTTATTTTGCTATTGTTTTAAAGGTATAGAAAACAGTAAATTGAGTGAGTCTATGTAGTATATTATTGTACTTTAGTATGAATCGTAAGAACTTTAAATGTTAAATATAAAAATAGGGTAGTTCTGTGTACCTTGGAACTATGGAAAGAGATTTGTTTGCATTGTGGAGCTCAAGTCTGTCTTCTCTCTACAGAATCAGGTAAGAATAGGATGGGATATTCTGGATTTTCTAGGAAAAAAGGTGCCTGCTCATGGAGTCAGTAAAACTGTGTACACACGTATATGTGTATCATACGAATTTGATTATTGTTAAAGTTGAAATTTATTAATTGAGACTTAATGAGAGCAAAAACAGATATTTATATAAACAAACTAACAAGAATAGGATACAGAAGGATTATTATAGACAAAAAAGGAAAAGAAAATAAACTGAACAGAGCAAAGCACAAATAAAACCAATAAATATGTGTACTTATCAAGTACGAATTTGGAAATAGATGCAACCATTAGAGAAATGTTTTTTTTAAAAAACATAATTTCAGAAAAACATACATTTGGAAGAAACACATCAAAAATTTCACAGGCTGTCTGGGCTGTCTACCAGTTTACAGGGGACGTGTTGCTACCGTTGCCCGTCTAAAATAGGAGCACAGCTCTTCAGAACTCTAAAACCAACCAATATTGGAGACATTCGTTGTTTACATTGGGTAAAATGTTATACATGATGAGTTTTATATTATTTACATATTATCTAGAAACCTCTTTTGTTAGTGTTCTTTATGGAAATACTTTTAAGTATTTATTGCTTGTTACATTTCTTTTATTCTTACCCTCTTTATGTCATTGTAAACATATCTTTAAGGGGGCTAATACTATGAAATGCATGGCAAATATTATGAAATTGCTTTGACCTAATGCTAAACTAATTGAATAATATAGATACATGATTATATATAATTAAATTGTATGTACATATGTAGTCAAGAATTTTATAATATTTACATTATTATTTTTATTGAGGTATAATTTATATATAGGATTATATTAGTTCCAGGTATAATGATATGCTGTATACACTGCAAAATGGTAGCCACGATCAGTCTAGTTAGCATCTCTTATCATACATGGTTAAAATGTGTGTGTGTGTGAGATAAGAACTTATTAGACTTATACTCTTAGCAAATTATCAACATACAGCATAGTATTATGACGTGTAGTCATGATCTCGTATGTTACATTACACCCCCATGATTTATTTTGTAACCGGAAGTGTCTGCCTTTTGACCCCTATTCACCCATTTTACTCACCCTCCATTCTCTGCCTTTGGTGATCACCAATCTGTGTTCTCTGTATCTATGGACTCTTTTCTTTTACCTCTAACATTACACATGTGAGATCATAAAGTATTTATCTTTCTCTTTCTGACTTATGTTATTATAATGCCCTCAAGATCTATCCATGTTGTTGCAAATTACAATTTCTTTTCCTTTTTATGGTTAATATCCTATTGTATATATAAAGCCTATTTCCTTTGTCCACTCACCCATCAGGGTACACTTAAGTTGTTTCCATGTCTTGGCGATTATAAACAATGCTGCTGTGAACATGAGGAGATGCAGTTATCTTTTTCAGTCAGTGTTTTTTATTAGCATTTACACTATTGTCTCCCACATCCCTTTTTTGCCCTATTTTTATTCATTTTAGTTTTCAATAATTTTTCTTTCTGAGGGGCTGGGCAAACTAATGTGAAAACGTATATAATTATAATTTTTTAAATTTAGTGTTCATATATATTTTCATTTTTCATGCTAAGTTCAATATGTAAGATGAACCAATATTGATTCCTATTTATAGTACATTGCTAGGAGAATGTTATAAATACTTTAGTGATTTGATTACAACATTGGTTTTATTTCCTTGCTACTTTTCTTTGCGTATACTGTCCATTGAATACCAGAAAAGTAAATTGTTCAGTAAAATGTCACAGAATATATACTTGTCTCTTCCTTAAAATACTAGTAAGGTTATCTATTTAGAAAGATGATTTTTTAAACAACAAAATTATAAATGTAGACTCCAAACTTGGTAGAACTTAATGTGTGTTGCTTTTTGTTTTCTGATTATAGCCCTCATTACTTGAGATTTACATAAAAGTTTTATAATCCTGTGTAAATTGTAGGTGCTTGGTGGCAAACCTCACTGCATTTAGAGATGAGTTTTTGGAAGCAGTAACTTACAAGGAAGTTTACTATTCTTTTACCACAAAGAAGGCCTAGATGTTCGGTCTTTAAATGATGTTAATTAAAGTTTAATGGAAATATAAATTATAAAAGAGAAAAAACATGTAAACACAATTTAAGTATACATATATTTCGGCAATCAGCTTTTTTGACTGAAGTTATAAAAAGAGAATTCAGGTCTTTTAGTAGCTATTTAGTTTTCTAGATTGTATATGAAAAAGTATACACTGCTATATTTGTAATAAGCGTCTTGGTTTATATGAGGCATTTTTTTAGGCAAAATGGAGCAAATAATACACTGTAGTAAATCTAATTGGAATTATCAATTCATTAAAAAGTATTAGTTGCCAAAATGAGGACTTTGAATATAAACTACTACTATAAATATATTTAAAATATGTATGTTATTGGAAGAGAATTGTAGAGTTGGGAAATATTCCAATTTTAAAAGAAATCTTTGAAAAAGGTGGTTAATTTAATGCTAAGTTTCCATCATTTTTAACAGAAAATTTGTCAGAATAGAAGAGAATTCATCTAACTTGAGAGATCCTTCTATGTTCTGAGGAGATAGATAGGTGCTAAATTATGTGCATAAAAAAGTATTGATTATTTCATATAAGTTAATATCGCCAATAGGTGTATTAAATATTAGCATCCAATAAGAGGGAGCATGTTTCTGAACACAGATTTACTAATATGATGATATTCCTCATAATGCACACCTGTATATATTCAAAAGAACTTATATTTGTCTTAATCCTAGCTTCCAAATTGTAAGTTAGACCGTATTTAATAATATTTACCTGATTGATTATTGAAATAGCCAAGTTTAAGAGAATGAAAAAGCTGCTCGAAGAATCATAACTACAACTTATTAAAATTATTTGTATTTTAAGCAATAAAACAGGTTATTCGTTAACCTCAAAATCTTCAGGCTAATACATGACCCTTGATATTCAATCTTTTAACTTCAAGACTTTTCTAAGCATTCTTAAATTGCATTTTATCAATGTGAAGTAATGTAATTTGAATAACATAAACACTCAATGAAAAGTTGCTACAATTACTGTAATTGCTGCCGAAGAACGGGGGCAGATTCACTAGCATTTTTAAAAATAGAGTTATATGCAAGTTTTTAAAAATATGATTCATATTGATAAGTACTTAGAGATTAAGAAATTAAGTCAGCTTTGTTATGATTTTAGAATTCATGAGTTGGTAGTTTGACATTTCAATAATTAAGACCAATGTGTCATGTTCTTTCAAGTATAAATGTACTCAGGTTTTTATTCAGTATTGTTAAAATAATTATTTTGGGGGGCATCTGGGTGGCTCAGTTAGCTAAGCATCCTACTTCAGCTCAGGTCATGATCTAGCAGTTTGTAAGTTTGAGTACCGCATCGGGCTCTGTGCTGACAGCCTGGGAGGGGCCTGGAGCCTGCTTCAGATTCTGTGTCTCCCTCTCTCTTAGCCCCTTCCCTCCTTGCACTGTCTCTCTGTCTCTCTTTCTCTGAAAAATAAATAAACATTAAAAAAAATAATAATTTCTTTCTGGGTGAGTTCTGAAAGAGTGGTACTTGGTTTATGTTGTGTGAGACATACCTACCACTTGTTTGGGTTAAAATATGGATGATAAAGAAAACATTTACTTTGAAACCTGCAGTGTTTGAAATGTCTGTTCTAAATGTCTGTCTATGCCTATATTTTTGTTTTAGGAGTACAAGACCCCCAGCATGAGAGAATTGTTACTGTGTCTACTAATGGAAGTATTCACAGCCCGAGGTTTCCTCATACTTATCCAAGAAAT
Organism: Suricata suricatta; assembly: GCF_006229205.1. NCBI lineage: Eukaryota > Metazoa > Chordata > Mammalia > Carnivora > Herpestidae > Suricata > Suricata suricatta. The sequence continues at coordinate 66,694,838 of NC_043700.1, forward strand.
ATGGTCTTGGTATGGAGATTAGTAGCAGTAGAGGAAAATGTATGGATACAACTTACATTTGATGACAGATTTGGGCTTGAAGACCCAGAAGATGACATATGCAAGTAAGTTACCGTACTTGAAATTCAAACAGAGTGTAAAGACTGTTACAGTCTTTCAAGTTGCTTCATTTTAATGATGTGATTTTAAATGACATATTTGTCTTGTTTGTCTGATGATCCAAGAAATTTACAACCTTATTTAAGCTATGTTTCCTTTAAAATCAGGAGACACATACTGTACATATGCATTCATTGGTTCATCTACTGAAAATAATTTGGAGTAACTTATAGCACAAAGTACATATAGAATAAACAATTTGAAATAAGGAATAAAGAGAGAAAAGTCAGATAAAGGAATGCAGTTGTGCCAGAAAACCTGTTATGATTAGTGCTAAAAATTTTACATTTGCTCTTCCTGATAGCCAAGTGAATAAAATAAACAATAAGTATTTGAAAGAAAAAGCAGTGTCCGTGGGTATTTACTACCTAGATACACATATGGATGCTCACACACACACACACACACACACACACACGCACAAAGTATTAAAGAAATTTGGATATTTCGTCACAAGGAAGAAATGCAATTCTGAAAGCAGAATTAGAAGTTTAGGCTAACATGCTTTGCCAGGTAGAAATTCATCATAATTCTCCTAGAAGCATTCACGAACCAAAGTCAGCTGCAGTATTTCACCCACGCAAAAGACCACCTACTGTATGTCATACAAATATTACTCTTTAAATCCTATGTGAATACACTTGTCAAGGTTGGGTGGTCTTATGAAGACTTTTCATTTCAGTGGCATTTGTATATCATGAAAATATTTTACTTGAGCTTCTTTGTGGGGTTGTTTTTTCTTTGATATACAAGTTAAAAGAGAATTTTCACTTTATGGTATTTTACAGATAAATATTTCAATACAGATGAAATAAACTTTGTACTTGCTGTCATCACAGTTTGTATCTTTCACATTTAGATAATGACTTTTTTTCACATTTCTGTGCCTGTGCGTTTCATGTTATTTTTCCCCTTATATCTGTAATCTTTGCCTTTGAGAACTGGAAGCCATCTAGCTGTCTTTAGAGACTATTCAGCCTTTTATTTTATGGATAAGGAAACAGGCCAGTGAGGTAAAGTAGCAGCCCTGGATCTCTTTCATATTTTATACCTAAACAGATGCTAAAATCCGTTTTTCTTAACACACATGTAGATAGTTTTTCACCATGCTAGACTGCACCTCCCGTTTTATTTTCATATGCAAGATTCCATAATCTGGTTAAAAATTATGATGGTTTTAAGGCTTAGCCTTCCTTGCAAAATCTTATCATGTTAATCGACAACAGTTCCATGCATGCTGACCAAAGAAAGGAGTCTTCTGGGTCGGAGACATCAACAGCTGTAGCTAGAGTGTGAGCCCTTCTTGGGCCGCATTCCCTAGTTCCTGTTCCTACAGGTCAGTGCCAAAGAGGCACCGAACACCTGAGCATCTAGTAGCTTGTTACAAAAGAAGCATTATACGTATGTGTGTGCGATGTATATTAGTAGTGAAATAATCAAAATTAAACGGTCCTCCAGCCTGCCTCCACCTAACTTGAAACTGAGCTTACTCATTATTAGACTCAGTTTAAGAAAAATGACACTTCCCAGTAATTCTGAACCTCCTTCCCCTTGTTTCTCCCTATCATACCTTCTTCTGGCCCCTACAAATATAATCATTGTTCTCAGTTTTATTTTACCCCGCCTCCTGAAATCCTCTATAATTTTACCATTGTACATTTCTCTATGTACTTTCCTATAAGTAGCTAGGTTGGCTATTTTTTCCTGGTTTTGAAATATAGATCAATGGGATAATACTGTATTTAAACTGAAAAATGTGATATTTTAACGTCAGTTCATGATGATGCAGATAGCTTAGATCATTCGTTTTCCTGGATGCATAATATTCCATCGTGTAGTCAACTTTTTTGGTCTGTTCTACTTAATGAACGTTTGACTTGATCTCCTTGTCTGAAAGTGCAAAGAAAAATTTTTGAGTCATAGCTAAGAATCATATTGCTGTTTTCATGCATTTATATTTTCAACTTTATTAGGTAGAGTTAAATTGATTTTAAAAGTGACCAGTTTACACTTCTACCAACAATATGCAAATATTTCTGTTATACCACATTTTCAACAACCTTTTGGTTGTCATTCTTTTAATTTTTGGTAGCATGGAAAGTATAAGCTTGTACCTCAATATAAATTTTTATTCTTGTTTCCTGATTACTAATGAGGTTGATAGATTTTTATATTATTATTGCCTATTCATATTTATTTTTCTCTGACATGCCTGCTCGTATCTTTTGTCCAGTTTTTATTAGACTGCTTGGCTATTTAAATGTTGCTTATTTTAATTTTGAGAGAGAGAGACAGACAGAGCCTGAGCAGGGGAGGAGAAGAGAGAGGAGAGATACAGAATCCAAGGCAGGCTCCAGAGTTTAAGCTGTCAGCACAGAGCCTGATGCAGGGCTCACAGTCACGAACTGTTAGGTCAAACTCACTACCCGTTAAGTCATGACCTGAACCGAAGTTGGATGCTCAACTGACTGAGCCACCCAGGCGCCCCTAAGTTTGGTTTTTCTTATTTAAGCCTTTGATGCATCTGTAATTATTTTTGTCTATGGTGTGAGGTTGTTCATTAGGGTATCCAGTATCCATCATGTGCTGAATAATGACTCTCTCTCCCAGTGATATGCAGAGCCAGCAGATTTGTAATCAGATTTCTGCATATAATTTGATCTGTTACCAGGATCTCTGTTCTGTTCCTTTGCTCAGGTGTGTCCATCTGTGTACCAAAATGATGTTGTCTTAATTATGTAACATATAGAAGCTGTGTGATAAGGAAGACTCACCTCCTTTTCTTCTTTTGGAGCATCCTTGCATTTTTCATTAATGTATTTTTAGAAATAGGTTGTCAAGTTCCTTGAAAACTCCTGTTGTGATTTTTATTATAATAGCATTGGATGTATAGATCATTTTGATGAGAATTGACATTTTATAGAAATAACTTTCTATCTTGGAGAACTTTTATGTTTCTCCACTTACTGGAATCTTCTTTACTGTCTATACATTTTTCAAATACTCGTTTTAGAGATGTTATGCATAATTGTTTAGATTTATTTCTATATTGATTATAGACTTGCTAAAATCCCTTTCTTGGAAAATATATTTCTTTTTTACTTTATCTTTTTAAATTTATAATAGTTTATTGTAAAGTTGGTTTCCATATAACACCCAGTGCTTCTCCCCACAAGTGTCCCCCACCATGACCATCACCCCCTCCTGCCCCTCCCTCTCCCCCTTCAGTCCACGGTTCTTCTTCAGTATTCAGTAGTCTCTCATGATTTGTGTCCCTCACTCTCCCCAACTCTCTTTCCTCCTTCCCCTCCTTATGGTCCTCTGTTAGGTTTCTCCTGTTAGGCCTATGAGTGCAAACATATGGTGTCTGTCCTTCTCCGCCTGACTTATTTCGCCTAGCATGACACCCTTGAGGTCCATCCACCTTGCTACAAATGGCCATATTTCATTCTTTCTCATTGCCATGTAGTACTCCATTGTATGTAAAATACATTTCTATTTGTATATTGCTGACATATAGAAATGAAATTGATTTTTTATTATGGATCTTATATCTGGCAAACTTGGTATAAGCTCTTTTGCTTATTTTAATAATTATTCTGGGAATTGTTTGGAATTTATGCAAAAAAATCACATGACTTGCAAAAAAAAAGATTTCTTTCTTTCTTTCAGTTCTTTTACTCTTTCCTTTCCATCTCTTATTAAGCTATTGATTGTCTGAGTAGGTATCCCTGTTATCTTTCTGACTTTAGAGTTTGCTTTAAAAAAATTTTAAAATTTGGAATAACTTTAGATTTATAGAATGTTGCAAATATAGCACAGAAAATTTCCATATACTCTTAACCTAGGTTCCTCCAATATTAATATCTTACATAACCACGTTATATTTGTACAACTGAAAACCTGACATTCTTGCAATTTTATTAACTAAACTATAGACCTTATTCAGATGTCAGTGGTTTATGCCTTTATGTCCTTTTCTTGTTTTTGGATTCTTTCTAGGATAAGCATATTGCATTTAGTCCTCATTCTCCTCCAGTCTATGACAGTCTTGTCTCTTTCTTTTTATTTCACGACCTTGACATTTTGAAGAGTATTGATCAGGTATTTTGTAAAATGTCCCTCAGATTAGGTTTTTCAGATCCTTTCTCATGATTGCTGTGATGTTATGGATTTGGAGAAAGAATTCCGAATAGAAGATATGTCCTTCTCCTTGTACTGTATCAGAAGTACATACAGTCTACCTTACCTATCACTCATCATGTTAATCTTGAACACTGAGGGTGAGTTGCTCCTCTGGTAAGGAAATACGTTTCACTTTCATTAGCTATTAACTGGAGGCTTGTAACTAAGTCCAGTCCACATTCAAGGAGAGAGCGATTAAGTTCTATCTCTTGGAGGGGGGTTATTTGGAATTTTTCAGTACAGAAAATTTGTGTTTTCAGCTTCCCCATACCTCCTTCTTTCTTCCCTCCCTCCTTCCATTCCTTCCTTTTTTCTTTCCTTCCTTCTTCCCTCTCTCCATCATTTATATCAGAATAGACTCATGGATGTTTATTTTATTACTTGTGTTATAATCCAGTGGGATCATTATTTACTTTGCAATTGAAATTGTACCATCTTTGGCCAGTGGGAGTAAAGAATTTGCTGTTAATATACCAATATTGAGGAGGGTTTTTTTGTATTTTATTTAAATCCAAGTCAGTTAACATATAGTGTAATAATGGTTTCAGGAGTAGAATTTAGTGATTCATCACTTCTATAGAGTATGATGATTAATGGAGACCGTTCCATTTTTTTCTTGTTATTTTACGTACTTCCTTTTTACTTTGCTAAGAGGCATTATTCCCCTCTTTTTTATTTCTTTAATTTTTGCATTTAAAAATAAGTTACAGACATAATGATACTTCATACTTCACCATAAATTGTCTAAAAACAAGGATATTTCCTATGTCATTTCAATACCGTTTCCACATGAAAGAATAATAAGATGAAATTATTACCTAATATATAGTGACTTTCCAGTGTTTCTCCTGATCCCAAAATGTTAACACTTCTTTATTTTCTTTTTTGTTATTATGGTTTGATTCCCTAACAAATCACTGACTGTATATTGCATTTGATTATTATAAGTGTTTTGTTTTGTTTGTTTCTCCTGATCCCAAAATGTTAACACTTCTTTATTTTCTTTTTTGTTATTATGGTTTGATTCCCTAACAAATCACTGACTGTATATTGCATTTGATTATTATAAGTGTTTTGTTTTGTTTGTTTGTTTGTTTGTTTGCCTTTTCTTGGCTTTTATGACATCAATTTCTTAAACAGTCCAGGCCATTTGTTCTGCAGAATGTCTTGGTGTCAATTCATCTGAATGTCTTCATAGTTTAAGTATTTTGGCAAGAGTGTTCTCTAGGTGGTGGGGACTTCTGATTGCTCGTGATTCCAGTTTATTGCATTATCAGTGATGCTAGTTGGATTTCTCAATCCCGTTTTAGTTGTATCCTACCAATTTTGATAATGTGATGTTTTAATTTTAGTCCATTTGAAGAATTTTGTAATCTCTATTGTTTGCTTCTGTTAAACCATTATCATATTGAAGGATATTGTTCATATTTATATAAAACTATGAGATTTTTCAGTGCAGGTTTTTTTTTTTTATAGATTTCTAAATTCACTTTATTTGGAGTAAAAAATATGGCTTGTTTGTTTGTGACTGTCTAAAATTAAGACTTGGCTTTATTTGCTTCAGATTTTTAAGTTTTCCAAATGCACTTGGAGAGAGGGTATTTCTTCAATTTATTATATTAATTTGTGCAGTTGTTCTGATCAAAGCATCAGTATCTTTCTTGAATTTTTTTGATGTGTTAATTACCAAGAAAGATATATTAAATTCTCCTAATTGAAGATAAATATACTTGTTAGTTTCACCTTGTAGACTTACTGTTATTTTTTTGCTTTATATGATTTTAAATTTTGTTAGTTGGTGCACACAAGTTCAGAAATCTAATCTTGTTTAGTCTTCATTAATGTTTTGGTTTTGTGTCAAAGTATATTATGCATAATATTAACAAAGCTACCTCAGGTAATTGCGATCATTATTTGCCTGACATTTTTTTCATTCTTTTATCTTCAACTTTCCTGTGTCTTTCTCTGTGCATGTGTGTGCATGTTAGTACATACATTTATGTGTATTTTGTTTTCTCTTATGGAAGGAATATGAGTGGTGTTAAAAGAAAATTTCCTAAGAAATCTTACATTTCACTTAGGAATTTAATATAGTACATTGATTTTTATTATGCATATAGTTTTGGATTTGTACTCTTTTCTTCAGTTTCCTTTCTCGGATTTATTTGGTCTTGTTCCATTTTTCTTTTCCGTGAATTTAGAATGTATACGCCAATTGTCACTTTTAAATGGAAACCTTAGAAATGCCCATTTAACTTAATATCTAAAGCTAGTCAATGTTTATAACCCCATCCCCAAAACATAAAATTACCTGAGAACATGTTAACTGCTGTGGAATGCTCCCTCCCCAGATCCCACCACACTTGGTTGATAAGACAGCTGTGTTTATTGCTTCCCATGATGACAGAGAAGACCTCCTCCACAGATTTAGTCGTGTCTGGGGAAGAAAAGCAAAACCAGAGTTTGTTGAGAATGTGAAGTTTGGTTTAAAGTGGATCTTTCAGTGTGGAGATTTGATTAGAATTGGGAAAGGCTTATGATATAATAGTTTAGAATCTATTGAAACAAGGCAAGGATTTTCAGGTGAGGGATTCAAGCGTGCTGGATAGTGAACTCTTGCTGCTTTCAGTTGAAGGAGTTAATGGCTCTTTAGGAAAGTTCCATGTAGCCTGGGCAATACTGAAGACAATAAAATGGCAATGTCTTGTTACTGTCAACAGTTAACTGGTTGTGGTTGGTGATTTCTTTCTTATTGTCCGTGCTGGTTGCGTTCTCATTATATTTACCCCCCACTCCTGATGGTATGTGGCACAGTTACTGAGGATCTCAGTTTTATATTTTTTAACTTAGTAAGACATTTTATTGTTTTCCTTTTTTAAAGTTTATTCATTTTGAGAGAGAGATAGAGAAGGAGAGCACACGTGTGTGGAAGTGGGACGGGGCAGAAAGAGAGGGAGAGAGAGAGAGAGAATCTTATCAGTTGTTAGATCACAGCCTAAGCTCAAATTACGATTCAGATGCTTAACCAACTGAGCCACCCAGATGCTCCATATTTTCTATAAGCAATGTTTCTTTACCTACACCCATGTGTCTACTTTTGGTGCCCTGAATATGTCTTCATAGTTAAGTTCTGCTTGCATTTCAGAATTGTTCTGCATTCTTCTTGCATTTCAGACTTTGTTTTGTAGAATTATTTTACTTCCTCCTTAAGTTTAGTGTTTAAAAGTGTCTTAAACTGAAAGCCTATTGTCAGTAAATAGTTAACTCTTCTGTATTTAAAAATATCTTTATTTTACTTGCATTCTTAGAAGTTAGTCAGAGTGGATGTAGAATTTGAAGTTGTGCATTTATTTTTTTCTCAGTACCTTGAGGATACCATTCAACTGTCTTATGGCTACTGAGAGGACAGTCATCAGATTGTGGACATAGTCTTATAGTCTACCATTGAGTGATCCGTTTTAGAGAGAGAGAGACATGTGCATAGCAGGGGTGAGAAGGTGAGAGGGAAGGGGCGGGGTTAGGATCCAGCTCCCCCTTCTTCTCTTGTACTACTTGTGGCTCCTTAAACCTTCAACTCTTGCTTTTATGCACCAGGGCCCAGCAGGTACTCACAGGACTCAGGGCATATTTTACGTCACTGAAATCCTGATGTCTTATACTTGTCTTCCAAAAAATTCTCTTATTTTCCTGACATCTCAAAATTACATTAAAAGCACTTGGTTTTTTTTTTTTTTTTTTAGTTTTAGTTTTAATGTGCCAAGAGGGGATACATTAATGTGCCTAATTATGTCCACCATGTGGCTGGAATGTAGACTGTGGTCAAGCAGAATAAAGTTTTTCCTTAACATGGCTTGGTACTCTCAAGTACAAATTTAAAATTGTTTTTTGTTTATTTATTTATCTATTTATTTAGAGAGCACAAGTCAGGGAGAATGGCAGAGGGAGAGAGAGAGAAAGAATCTTAACCAGACTGCATGCTGAAGCAGGGCTAAATCCCAAGACCCTGACCTTGTTTCTTAATGACAACGTTAACTCTTCTCCATTATAGTGCTATAGAACTAAAATACAAATTTTGGCCCCATCCAAGTGCATTTTAAGAATTTAAATTGCCCCCATTTTAAATATTTTCTCAAGTCTGAAACATAAAAGAGTCTAGAAAATCTGAATCATTATTTTAACTGTATTCTTAGAAGAGGACTGACTCAGGCGAAATGTTTGACTTTTTCCCCATAACCCTACCAGCTGCTCACATCTTCTGAGATGAGTGAGCTGTGGTTTTATGCTACTTAAGATTGATACTATTACAAGGAACAAAACAAGCCAGAGGCAAATTAGGTTTTGCTTTAACAAGCTGACAGGCTATCCGGATGGTATGGTGGCAGGTACTGGCTGGAATATGGAAGGGACAGATGAAGAGAGAGAGTGTGTGTGTGTGTAGTTTGCTGTAAAAGTTGACTAAATATGTCAGTGTTGTGTGTATGTGATTATGTTAATCACATATGGTATACCTAGGAGGACTCATTTCTAATGGAAAACATCTTTTAATTCCTTCTGTTTACTTTTCTAAAGGAAATAATCTGCTTATTACAGATTTTACAAAGAGACAGACCATAATGGATAGCATTTGAGAAAAGATAGGTTAGTCAGTCTGTTCAATTTAAAATATTGCTTCTTTTTCACCAAAATGACTGAGTTTCTTCTGGAGGAAATATTATGCCCCATCATATTAGAAATATTTTAACCATAGATATGCTAAATATGTTAAATGAAATAAACAGGTTCTTTTGTTAATACTTAGAATTTAAGGTGATAAAATGGTTTTTATTTTTTGAGAGAGAGAGTGTGAGAGAGCAAGAGAGCGAGCATGTACTGGGGAGGGCAGAGAAAGAGGGAAAGAGACCCCCAGTCAGGCTCCATGGCCAGCGTGGAGCCCGGTGCAGGGCTGACTTGAGCCAAAACCAAGAGCCACACATTTAACCAACTGAGCTACCTAGACACACGTTATTTCTTTAGTTAAAAACTATCTTTTGAATACTTTCCTCTCTTCCTGGTATTTATAATAGAACTACTACGGAACCGTTATTTGCCCATTTATGTACTCTTACATTCAACAAGCACTTCTTGAGCTCTGTGGGAGGTGTCAGGGGAACAGTGGTGACTAGGAGATGGTTCATGCCTCCAAGGAGCTCACAGTCTGGGTGAAGAGGCAGACAAGTAAATAGGCCATTGTGATAAAATGCCACCAGTTCCAGAATATTAAACACAGAGTACAGTCATTACTGGAACTGGTTATGTTTAGATTGTTGTGTTGACCATATTCTGGTTCATACCCTAACTGTGTATTTTACTAGCAACAGTCTATAAATAAATGTTATTAATTTATCACAGAGAAATTGGGATGCAGGAGTTAACCCTGCTAGGCAGACTTCAAAAACTCAGAGACTCATTTTTGGTGTTTCACTCTAGTAGATAGAACTTTCAAGGACTGTATAGATTCCTAATATCAATTTTACAATAACAGTGCAAGCTGTGGGTGATGAAAGTTTCAGGGAACAACTGTTTTATGAAAATTATGTAAAAATATTCCTTAGTTTCATGACCATATAGATGAAATTAAAGCAGGGCAATATTATTTATTTAGCTGATAATGACTTTAGAGACCCATAAGTATGTGATAAGAATCTGTTTTCCAAGCAAAATGTTTTCATGAACCCCTTAAGAGGACTGAGAAAAGAAAAAGTCACCACTTTTACTATTTTACTAACCACCATTAGTTACTATCGCCATAACGATCTTAGGTTTTAGCATGAGGAGTTCCAACGGTGTCACATGAACCTCTTGACCTATATAGTCCCCAGCCTGAATCTGCAGAACTGGGTCTGATGATAAGTAACCGGGTGTTTATAGCTCAGAGCTTCAGTCCTGTTCATGATGGCAGGAAAGAAAAAGAGCCAAGAATCACAGAGTAAGTAAGGTACACTGTGGGAACCTTTCTGTAAGAGCAGATAGATTTGCCAGGTCAGGTGATGGTTTGGCCACTTTCTGTGACATGCCTGCTTCAACCACTGGCAAGGGAAAGGGGAACGAGGCTGACTTAGGGCATTCATTATTCATCCCCACGACTTACTTTAGGGGCCCTTTTATGCCAAAGCACATGCAGGTTGGTTCCCTGAGTAAATCACTTTTTTTTTCAGGAGCAAGGGGAGGGTCCATGGAAGTGAGCTCTGTAGGTAGACAGTAGTGTCTGCTCTTGTCCTAACTAAAAAGTGATGTAAACATTAAAGCCTCCTAAATTACTTATAATCCAGAAAGGTATGGAAATACAGTGTGAATTAGGCCTGGAGGCATAGATAAGACCTCATTGGGCTGCCAAACACCAAAAAGTACTCAGTAAAAGTCAGTTATAATAAAATAATAGATGGATTAAAGAGGAATGAGCACTCCATATAAAGTAAGACTGCAGGTGACAAAAGCCTGGAATAATTTGGAGCTCCAGAGGTGGTGGAGGTGTGACCCGGGGCAGGCTGGACTGGGGGTAGGATCGACCTCGGAGGGCTTTTTGGTTAGTATGCTGATAGATTTGGACTTCTTCTCTTCCTTCCTTATGCTGTCAGAACCTAGAGGTTTTGCTGCAAAACTGGGTCATGTACTGGTTGATATTTTCTAAGGAAAATACTGACAGAAGCGTGCAAAACAGATTGGAGAATTTGAAGTAGGTTCTAGCTAACAACTGGAATCGTTAAGAGGAATTTTGTTGTTGCTTAAGGAACAGACCTTTAGAGGTACATATTCTCTCAGATCTCCATTTTGCTTAATTATTTCTCATTGATCCAGTCGCAGAAAGCATATATATTCCTCTCTTACCATTCTTCTTTCTGCCTTCGCTGTTAAAGGTCTGTGTGGGTGGGTGGGTACTGGCACACACACATGCAAAGAAAAGCTACAGATATCCCAGTGCTTTTTATTTCAGAGGTACATTCTCTTTTGCTCCAGGGCACAAGTTTTTGGAAGAACAAAATGATCAGTTTCAACATTGCTGACGTAGGAGATACTCATGTGAAATAACTTAGAATGTTAAATGGTCCTTTTATTATGGAGAAGAGATAGATGCGTTTCCTCTTGGGGCGCCTGGGTGGTTCAGTCGGTTAAGCGTCCGGCTTCGGCTCAGGTCAGGATCTCACAGTTGGTGGGTTCCAGCCCCACATTGGGCTCTGTGCTGACAGCTAGCTCAGAGGCTGGAGCCGGCTTCAGATTCTGTACCTCCCTCTCTCTCTGACCCTCCCCTGCTTGCACTGTCTCTGTCTGTCAAAAATAAATTTAAAAAATGTAAAAAAATTAATTTAAAAAAAAGATGCATTTCCTGTTTTCAAGGGTCAGGCCAAGTTTGCATGAAGATCAGATGATACAGACCAACATTGCATAGTGTGTAGGAATAATATTACTAATTCTGCGACAGATGTGCCATACAAGTAGGTAGTAGTATAAGTCGAAAGAAAGTGGGATTAATACATGGAAGTAGAACTTTAAGACTCTTTTAGTTTCGAGTAACCAAAAATAAGTGATCAGCTTAGAAAGGAAATATCTGGGTCATGTTACTGAACATTTCAGGGATAGGCCTTATCTGGGTTCTGAAACATGCCATCAACTTTCTCTCTCTTTTTCTCTGCCTCTAAAGACTTGTCCCCTGTAGGTGACTTGTCAATCTGTCTGTCTTCATAAAATGCAGAGAAAGCGACCCAAGTGCCAAGACTTTAGCACTTGCAGTCTCTGAAGGGTACAAGAACTTTTCCTGTAAAAGCTCTCAGAAGAGTTTTGATTGGCCTGGTTTAAACCAAGAGTCTATCCCTGGGCCAATTAATATAGAGGGATCTGGGAGCATGTGTTACTCTTCTTGGCAAGATTTGGATTACATGCCCATCCCAGGACCAAGTGATGGACTGTGATTGGTGGAGAAACCGTCCCTGAAAGCAAAACAGTTTCTTTTTTTCCACCAGAGAGAGGAAGAGGAGCTGCTGGGACAAAAACAACAATCTCCATTATCAGTATGAAAAGCCACAACGAATTAAAGTGCAGCTTTCAAACTTCTACTTAACTGTTTTTCCTACCTGCATCTCTGGCCTCAGAATAAAACTGTCTTTAGAGTGAAGATCTTGCCAGTGCCCTTTTCAGCAACTCTTTTGAGTGTAGTTAGCTCAATGCCATAATTTATAGTTTTGTTATCCTTTGACCTCTGTAGCAATTACTTTTGTAACTTAAAAAAAAAAATCATTCCCAAGAGGGCTTAAAGTGAAGGGTGGGGATGTGACCAAGTCTGAGATCAAGAGACTCTGCCCTTGGCTAATGAGATGTTTTGGTTTTATGTTTTGAAATGTTCAAAATCAACATTTCAAGTAGAGAAAGAATGTATCCTGCAACTCCCAAACTTGTGTCTGGCTCACCCAGGGTCTGTCTCTCACTAGCCCTTTACCTTTCTTTCCCGGCATCTTATCCTCTCCTCTTCCACTCCCCAAAACCTCCCCCTGTTCTTTGCCTTCCTTTTTCACCTTCTTTGCTGGATCGTTGGCCCAGGTACTACTTTCGTGCATTGATTTCGAAAGAGTCTTACAGTTTTACACTCCGAGGACTTGGGAAGATTGAAATGTCGTTCTTGGTGCCATGTCTTTGCTTTCATTTGCAGTCTTGCTGCCACTGGGGTAATGGTGAGACCTCTTGTTGGAGCTGTCCCTCTGGCACAGGGTCGTCAACATGGACAACTGCTAGGACCAATGGAACACCCATACTGCGAGCCAGCTAGCGAGTCACCTCTGTATACAACTTCGCCCAAGAGAAAAACTAAGCAAGAACCATAGAGCACCAGTCACGAATAAAGGACCCCCACATGTGCAGTGCTCGGTATACTGTTGCAGTTCTGCACTGGCCTTTCTTTTCTCAGCCCTTCCATGTTTTATGCAGTTGTTTCTCCAGTATGATTAATGTTATTTTGCTCTATGAATTTCACATCACACACTTGCGCCTGTTCATCTAGCCCTGGCCCTTGGAGAGCTAGAATGTGTTCAGATCCCCGCTTTCTTTATGGAACAGCCGGCCTTCTAAAGAGGCCAGTCTTGAAAGTGGATGTCTCCTTTGGATTTTAAAACACAGGCAGGGGCTGGCTTAGGATTTATTTTTAATGATTTGATGAAATTGTTTCTAATTATTATTTGATTTCCCTCTGAAGCTTTTCCCAGGGTGACTGCAAAACATCTAACTTTTACAAAAGGATTATTATTTTGCCATGGAGTTAACAAAAAAATAGAGTAACATATTTAACAAAACTTTTCCAAGTTAAGCTTAAAGGATTTCGTTGTGACTGATTCACACGTGAAGGTACAGAATAAAAGTGAAAGAGCACCTCCCCAGCTTCCTTGGCAATGTTGGTCATACTTATACCTCTGTTTTCAGTAGAAGGAGTGATACAGATATAATCTCCTATTCTGTGTTTACTGCAGATGAGGTGGCATAATCATGAGTCACAATGGATGCTTGACCCCCAGCTTCAGAACAAATGACAAGACCTCTGTATAGTCACAGATATTCACTCAAAGGTGGGCAAGGAGGAGACAGGAGACCAAGGTTCTTGCCCTCATGGAGTGAACTTTGCCTTTGTGAATGCCCAATCATAGGGGTAGGATAGCAGGTGATCTGGTAATATGTAGATACTGAAATATGCTCTTGCCCAGAGTAAGGTATACCTTCTTTAATTTCTATCAATAGATATTTCGGGTTACTGGTACATGTAGAAGTATATGTTTCTATTCCATTATTAGCATCCTAGAGGAGACCACAGGAGAGGAAATTTGTCTTCATTGCATCAAAGTGATATCCTGAATACATTTTTCAGTACATACAATATTAGGACTACCAGTTTGGGAAAAGAGAAATTCCAATGGTGCTTTGCTGTGTAGTATACTGATCACTTAGTTTTATTGACAGAATGAATTGGCAATTTATTTATATGAGAGAGTTTAATCTACTAGGTGGAACACTGGCTTGGAATGCTACATGTTTCAGATTCAGCTCTGACATTTGCCACTGGCTATTGACCTTGGTTAGCCTGCTTAATAATTATATTCTTAAATTATAACCAAAATGAGAGATTGGGTTCCACATGCAGGTTCAAGTTACTTCCAACACCAAAAGATCTGTCTCCTTAGAATATTCACAAATATATGGGGGCACTAACGTTTATTTTGCCTTTATCCCAGTAAGAAATAGTTCTATAAAAGTTCTTTTTTGAAAATATTACAGTTTAAGATAATATTATAACTTTTCTGTTTTTCTATGAAAAAAATCACTCCAGATTTTTCAGACTGTTACACATGATCCTTTGAATTAAAATTCCTTTTTTTAAATTTGGCATTGGTTTTACAGTGAATTCTTAAAGTTCTGATAAACTCCATATTATAATCTCTTTACAAAGCAACAGTGTTCAGGGTGCCTAGGTGGCTCGATGGAGTGTCTGACTCTTGATTTTGGCCCAAGTCATGATCCCAGGGTCATGGGATCGAGCCCCACGTCACACTCTTCATTGATCTTGGATCCTTCTTGAGATTCTCTCCCTCTGCCCCTCCCCGACTCTACAAAAAGAAAGAAAAAGAAGAAAAAACAATCTTCTGGAAACGCCGCTGTTTCACATTAGTTCTGTCCATTATCTTGTCATCCCACTGGTCTTCTAAGTGAGTGATGTCACAGATTACCTGTGTGTCACCACCCAACTCCTTCCCATTTTTGAGCTTTAAGAATCTTCTTCCGTTAAATTTGATATTATAAGAAAAACACGTTCACTTCTTAGAAGTCTATTAGCTGCTCAGTTGTTTCTTTTGTCATTTTTAAACTTATAGCAGGGTAACTCAAGCCCACAAAGAATTCCTAAATAAAAGGGAACCAAGAAATTTTTGATTCACTATTTTACTAATAGTTATATAGTAAAGGACTCACCCATTATACACAATACTTTTAAAACTTCATTGCCCAGAGATTTTTCTTCCCCAAAAAAGCTACTCCCCATAGCTGTTTCAAGCACTTGAAAAATGTTTGAATAAATTGTCAAATCCCAAGTACACTTTGCTCCCTGTCTACTGAGACACACAGATGGTTTCCCCATATGGCAGCTGATTTAACCCCCCTACCCCTTTCTCACCAGAAACCCCACACACTAACTTCAAAAACATCATCTACTTCTTGACCTTTCTATCTGTAGCTCTCCATCTCAGTCCGTCAGTTTGAATAAGCAAGCTAGTTCATGATATCAAAATATTTGTGTAAATGGAACCAGTCATAATTTATTGCTTCTAAAATTATTTCATGGGATTGTGGTAGGCACTGTTTTTGCTGAGGCATTGAGGTTAATCTCTGTGGAAATGAGGCCTGCACTGTATGTTATCCTAGGGTATTTTGAGGGGAAAAAATCTCTCTAATCACAGTTTACTTGCTATTTGTCTAGATTAGGAACTTTCAAATAAGTGATTGTAATAGTTGGACATCATTCTGTAAATGGTGACGCTTCTCTTCTGAGCTTACCAAAATTCAGATGCTTGTTTATACTTCTGCAGAACTTTAATATGGGGGATTTCTGAGAAAAGAAAAGGGAAGGTTCAAAGATCTATTCAATGTTTTTCACATAGTGGGCAAAGAAAGGAAAGAAAGAACAAGGAGGGAAGAATGAATAGAGGAAGGAAGGAAGAGAGAGAGAAAAGAAGGGAAGGAAGAAGATGACCAAAAGGTTGTTTTCAGACTGTGGTTCTTTCCTTATGCTCTCATTTACCGAGGCAGGTAGAGAAGCCAAGTTGCTAGGTGCCATGGGATAAATGCTACTGTTTATTGAGCACCTACTGTTTGTCAAGCCTTGAACTAGATTAGTTGCCCACATGAACTCTAATCTTTTATCACTTTTGTTTACGGTAGGTGTAATTCCTGTTTTACAAAGGAGGGTATGGGCTGAGAGAAGATATAAAAATTGTCCAAATACGCAGAGCCAGCAAATAGTAGAGATAGTAATCATGCCTTTGCTCAAGGTACACTATTATATAAGAATAGAATTACCACGGTCTCTGTTAGCTGTTATATTATTTGCTAGACAAGAAAAACATCATTATCTGTCTTACCTGTTCATCATAAAACTAAATAAAAATCACACCTTGTAGAAGAATGCAAATCGTTAAGTAATGCAGTCATGATCACATGAACAGTTTATTTCTTATTTGATGATTTGGATACTAAAGTAGTTACTGGTTTATAACACATAATCCATCCCAGAATTGTTTGCTAATAATAGGAATTTATGGTCATCAATCCTTTACAATTGGTACAAAGTTCAAGTTTAATTATGCTCCAGTTTACTATGCTGCAATGAGATGATGTGAGTTTACTGTCCTATAACCAGAGATTGAAGACAAACTTCATGAATACCAACCAAGTGTAAGGAGGCCTGAGTCACAGAGCAGAAGCCATAACATAATCTTTGTCTTCAGGGAACATCTAAACTAGCCAGAGACACCTATGCTTGAAAGAAACAAGGTAACATGAGATTAAATGCTAAGTTGTGACGAGCAGAATGTATATGCTAGGTGTAGAAGCCTGAACAGAAATGACCAGCCTGGTAGAGGCCAGCAGGGTGACTGCCAAGAGCCACCCAAAGTTGCTATTTAACCTTCATGAACTCACCACTAGAAGGTGGCCTGTAGCTGAAATGACAAAATCTAATCTGAACATTGATCATGCTGAACAAAGATCAGTTTCTCAGTGACAGTCTCAAATGAGCCACACTCTCAAAATGCCAACCTATAATCCAGGATTAAAGTGTTGCACTTAAATGAAAAATATTCACGATTCTGACCTGACAGAGAAGAAAACAGCCTTTGGTGGTGTTGTGCGTGGTATATGTGGCTTGTGTGCCAGTGGATGTTTTCTGGAAGTGGCCTGATAAAATAAGGCCTGCTTCTAAGGTAGGTAAGCCTCCCAGTAGGTGGAGAAATGGTATGTGGAAGGAGGAGGAGGAGTATGGGTGCGAGAGGCTGTTGGAATAATCGGGATTTGTTAATGGGGGCATGAAATAATGAGATTTCAGTAGGAAGAGAGGAACTAGACAAAAATATGTTGAAATAGACAAAAATATTTGAACTAACAACGTACGGGGTGGGCTGTGTGTGGGAAAGGAGATGGGTTATAGACCACTTCATAATTTCAAAAATCTCCTCTTCAGGTAAGCAGGTGGGGAGAGTTAGAGTGAAACTTCTCTTCGGTCCTGCTTTTCCTTCCTTGAAAAAGGTAAACTGTCCAGTCAAAGAGAATGCTTGATGATAAAAATAGGGTTTGAGTTTGCTTGAGAATATGTAATTAATAATTACTTTTCCAGTCCCTTAGTACAGTAACCACGGGCGAGGGTGAAGTGCATGTATCCTAGTTAGCTGACCTTCCTGTGAGATCTGAAAATGCCCCTTGCTGCAGACAGATTTGAAAAAGACACAGGAAGACACTTACACCATAGAGTTAAAACACAGCGAGCTGCATAACCAGCACCAAGCCAGTGCGGCAGGCATATACAGCAAACCAAAATGTTTTCCACGTAGCAGCCAGCACGGGAGATAATGAAGGTTGACTAACAGTGTAATGAATTTCATGAAAATAATATCTAATTCATTGCCCCAAAATAAAGTGTAGTGTCCTGGTTTTTAAAAAAACCACATAATTATCTTTGAGAAAAGTAGACATTCTTATTTGTGAGTAGCCAGAATTAGAGAATAAAGGAAAAAAAATGTTCAAGAGTATTAGTTATATAGGAATATTTTAATATCACATGTGTAATTGTGGCTGTTTGGTAGCCTAGTATGTCTGAATATATTTGTATATAAATAAGTGTATTCGTATATTATGTATCTGCAAACTCCATTCATCCATTCTTCACGAGTCATTTAGTCTCTGCTATGTATGGACCAAATACTGTGCTAAATATAGGAATAGAGAAATTATTAGCAAGGCCCCGGCTCTCAGAAAGCATTGACAAGCAAGGGGCAAGCATGCAGAACATATAATTCAAAGTCGTAATGGGTGTGGTGGTGTGGACCGTGCTGTGAAAACATTGTCAGCTTCCCAGAAAGCTTCTCTGAAGAGGCCATACTTAACTGAAATCTGAAGGATTAGTGAAAATGTGCCAACGAAGTGATGGAGGCGATGCTATTGGTAGTAAGAGACGTAATCAATCAGCTTTTGAAATATTGAGCCTTTTAAAACAAAGGGATCCCATGCTCAATATTTTTAAAGTTCCTAAGTACATCCAGTGAAATGCCCCGCCGTATGTGCTTGGAACCCATTAGTCATGACTTGGTGATATAAAGTACGTTCTTGACCTATGACAGGAATATTATTGCTGGAGTTGCTGTACTAAAAAATGTGATCACATTTGCCATCTGGTGAAACAGCTGTCTCGCCCAGGTTGAGGTTCACAAATGACTAAAGCCCTAAGTAGCCCACAATTACTCAGTTGCCCAAAGGCCTGCAAGTCGAATGGAAAGTTGTCTGTGTTTCCGTGAACGTGTGGGGTGGGGGCGGGGAGAAGAGGCATATTGCTTTCTCTTTTCTTTTCCCTTATAGTCTGAGGTACTTCTGTTCTCATATCAGCCAAATGGAAGGGACACTGTCTATTCACAGTGTCACGTAGTAGAGCCTGGAGACGTGATTGATGATTTCAAAAAGAAGAACCCTGCCTTCAAAATGCTTACATTCTAAGTTTATTTTCAGAATCTTCCTACGCTGTACAATATTTTAAAGACATTTAAATGTGTATTTTCACATTTTAAGCTCGTTAAATGAAAATACAAACAGCTTGGTGATGTGAAGCCAGAGGACATCAATCGCTACAAGTACACAAATCTTGCCCATATGTGTGATCATGAACACAGCTTCTCCAAGAAAGTTTCTGAACTAATAAGGTTTAATTTTGATTTGAGTCTTAAATTACCGAAGTGATGTTAATGAGAGATTCCTCACTCTGCAAAATAATTTGGCACTTGTAGTTTATTTTTACAATTTTTTTGTTTGTCTGTAAAATTAATAAAATTACGAATTGAAATGCGTGATTGATTCTTGGCATTTTCAGAGAGAGAGATTGAAGCTCAGTGGAATAAATAGGTAGATAAAAATATCTGAATATATGGATAAAGGTGCTGAGCTATTTCTAAAAAAAAAAAAAAAGAAAGAAAAAAAGAGAAAAAAGCTGTCCTACCTCTTCTGTCAATGAGTGAGAACCCTAAGAAAACATCTGGAGCAAAAGAGGAAATGAAGTGAGTGATAAATTTGAAACTGTTAAAAACTGCTGAATTTTCTGGAAGCACAGGAACCTATTAAAAGCTATGGTAGGAATCCTGGATATTAAAGCACCTTGAAGGGGTAATTTTAACAGGATAAGGGAAGAAGTAAATACAGAGCACAAGGAAAAATGTTAAAAGTGAGAAGAGGAAAATAAAACAAACCGAAGTTCCAAAAAAACCCTGCCTAGGGATATTGCCCAGGAAGGCGGATTTAGCCAAGTGGGCACTAAGCCTAGTTTTTCTTATTTCCCCTTTCATGCCGCAAAATATGAAGTAATCGCCTTAGCAGGACTTATTACAGTGATCAAACCACCTAACAATCTGAAATGTTTCCTTTAATATGAAGATTGTGTTTTGTTTTGTTTCTGGAAAAAGGACAGTCTTCTTTTTTTCTCTTCTTTACAGTTTTTTTTTTCTTTTTTAACTCAGCCTGTAATCAGATTATACACACACACACACACACACACACACACACACACATATGTGAAAAACATAATCCCATATATTGCATAAATCCTTTGTCATTGCAAATGAAAGTGATGATCTTAGACAAACACAGAAGTCAAACATTTTCATATATTTAATGTGTAATATGAATAGAATGACTTGTTTCTCTGATTTCTGAAATGTTAAATTTCCCATGAAAGAGGTTAAATTAATTTTCTTTTGTCAAGATTTGCAGTCTCAGAAAATGTAATTAATGTCTATCACTAAATTTTTATTAGTTTATTTTAGTCTCCACAGAATCCTGTTCTCCAGTGAAGATTGATTGTTTCAAAATTGCTAAGTGAATTTTCTACAAAACATGTTTATACCAGCTTTACTTAATTCTGTCTCTGGAGTCTACATATATTTTTATGTTTCTAAAGTATTCCAAGACATCAATTGCGTGCATTGATAATGGACATTCCTAAAGTAAATGCATACTTACTTGGGGGTAACACAAAAATGAAAGTGATATAAGTAGAATTTTCCCTTTTCTAACTTTACTGTAAATATCTGCACTCTATACCACACACCTATCCACCTATATTGTGTGTGTATATGTATGTGTGTGCATACTCCCAAGTACACACACACACACACACACACACACACACATGCATAGGCATACAGATAGTCTATATAATGATCACTGAAGAAAAGATAAAAAGCAAACAAAATAGCAGTAAACTTCCTGTTAGTTGTTTGGAGCATTGTTGTAACTTACATAGCACAGGTGAACAGAAAACCTAGAAATCTAATAGAAATTATTAGATAACAAAAATGTATTCCATTTATTAGGCACCCTCTTTATGCCAGATTCCATTCTATTATTACTATTTGCACCACTCTGATTGGTATTATATCTGAGAAATAATAGGGATATATTTTTTATCAGAGGAGCCAGAGGGAGCCTGTGTCCAATGAAATGTGGTTTCATGTTCTAAAGGTTGACCTTTTAAGGTGTGATTTGTGCTGTGCAGTAAATAAAAAAAATAAAATAAAAAAGGATTTACCCTGTGGGGCAGCAATTCTAGTCTATGATAACTGCAGGCCTCCCTCATTACCAGTTGGCATTTTGGAAGAGTTTTGTCAAAGTGACATAATTAGGAAAAGGAGGCAGTCACTTTCCTTGATGGGATTAGAGCTTCCCATGGTCAGAGGGTAGACCTTTCACAATACAGGACTCAGTGCATTTGCTTGGTCTTTCAACACTCCTGTTAGTAAGCATTTTTGTTTTTTTTTTTTCTCATTTCACAATACACTGCTATTTAGAGGTTGGTTTCCATGGATATTGCCTGTAGACAGTTATGATATTTGGTGATAACAGTTCTGTATAGACCTTGGAAAAAATAAAATTTTCTAGAAAATATTGCAATGGTTATGTTCTAATAATAACGTTCTATGTATAACGTGCATATTTTTTGACATACTACACACACAAAAGGAAATGTGATTGATTTCTTAAGCAAGGGGGGAAAAAGCTAAGATTTATTTTTGAAATGACCTTTACTGCCTGGTTAATTCCTTTATTTTCCTGAAGAGGAACCTGAAGCCTAGAACCATTTTATTTTGAAACCCGTTTCCTTAAAATAATCAGTCTATCAATCAGGATTAAAATGTTCTCCTCTTCTGTTTGTGTTTATAAAAGTATAAGTCTATGGATCTTTTCTTAAATGTCAAATGTTGAATGATGAATTTTTCTGAATGCCTAAAATTTCTTTTAATCTCTGAGACTATTTTTTCAGATGCACTAACTATAAATCCTCTCATCATAAATATTCAATAAGTATAAATGTTCAAAATAAATACTTAGAAGTGGTTTTTTTAGCACTCCTATTCAGGAACTGTACCTGAAATTCTCCAATGCCCTAAAAAAACAGATAATTTCATTTCCCTTTGGACGTATTCTAAAACAAACTCATTTTATCATTTTCACAAACATCATCACCAAAAAGTAAATTTATGTATCTAAACATATGAGCCTAAATGCCTTATGCTGCTGATCAGCCATTTAAATATTTTCTTTTAAAATCAGCCCTGACGTTGTGATAATGCTTGGATAAGCATTACATGAATCCTGTCCAGATTTTAGCATCACTCTCCTTCAATATTTCTCTTAACCTTAGATCAATCTGTATCTGGAGTATCTTGGCATTTGCAAGTGTAGCAATGATACAGCACAGATAAAAACTGACAGAACCAAACCTACAGCCAAATCCTTTAAAGATGTCTTGATTAATGATGTAATGGCCTTTTATAAATGTGTTTAAGCAGTGAAATTGAGCTATTCACAGAACATGCAAAAGGAGCCCCCGTAGGGTACCTTTCGGCGCAGTTACTTGTGGAAACAATGCTTGGAAGTGTCTAGGTGTTAGGGAGATCAGAGAGCATATTCCCAGCCCTTCCTTCGTATCGTAAACTTTGATGCCCTTTAAGCAACTCTTTTTATGTGCATTCCCATTTCAATATTCCTGGATATCCTAGGCTCCATAGTTGGGAAGTCCTCCTTTTCTCCCTATTCCTACTTACTTCTCCTGGCACTCTCTTCCATTATTCTTACCCCTATTCATTGAAAGAAGAAGAGACAATGGCAAGATGGTAAACCACCAGAGAAAATTTTTGCTTTAGTCTAAGGAGAATGAATATTAATTCCATTTCTTAAATTTAGTCTCTTGAAAATCTTTCAGTACTACAGCGGTTCAGCTGTTGACACACGTAATAAAGGTAAATTGTTGATCATCCAGAAGAAGTGTTACTGAATTATTAATAATTTAATAGTGAATCACTCAATGTATGTTTAACAAACAGCCACACACCACAGGGTATCACACTAGGTAGGCCTAAATGTTAATGAGATTTCTTTTTGTAAAATTTAATACAAGATAGTAATAAACAGTATGAGAAGTGTTCTTCAGAGTCAGAGGAACATGAATCTTACTTGGGCGGCAAGACTTCCATAATATTTGTATGAAACAAAATCACCACAATAAAGCAAACATTTTGTAGCACATGCTATGTGCTCTGAATTGACATAGATTTAGCCACCTGCATCTCTGCATTATTTCAGTAATAGTACAATGATAAGAGATAATGTTTCTGTAAAAATGCATATGTACATGCAGGTGATAATTGAGAATAAGTAGCCACATATTTCAATGGCTAATCAGTCTTAAAAAAATTCTGAGCAAACAGGTGAGTGCTTTTAGTATATTACGTCATTTAATGCCCACAACAAGCATAACATCATGCTTATTTTATAGATTATAAAATACTGATACAAAAATTAAGTGTTTGATATTTTCAAAATCTGTTGATCAGTCTATCTTCTACTACAATGAAAAGAGCAGCTGTTAATAATGGTAACAAATATATGTGCTTATATTGTTTTGGAAGGATGGAGCCTGGACTGTTACTTCCATGTGGAAGAATGCCCAAGGGAGCTGGTTCTGGGGTCTGCCATGAGCCACAGTAGGGACCCATGCCACTTAGCACTAGATCAGGAGCTCTGGAGTCTGTTCTTCCACAGGGTAGAGTCTTCCATGATTTACATTTATATGGCTGCAGTAATAGCAATTATTTACACACACTGACTCTCACACACACACACACACACACACACACACATACACACACATACACTGACCACTCATTGAGCATCTTATTTGTTAGGCACCATTGTAAAGACTTACTATACATTCCCTCATTGGATCCTCACAACAGTCTTGAGAGTTAATGAATAGTTTCCACATTTTAGGGAAGAGGATCTGGAGAGTTTAAATCAGAGTTCTTAAGAGTGGATTATGAACACTGATCTTGAGCTGGATGGTGGTAAGTCTCGGTTGCATTGTTTAACCAGGGGCATTATGGTATAATGATCCTCTTGCAATTCCATTACTCTTAGCTGTAATGACTTTTGCCTTGTTGTGTTACTTCTTTGTACCTCAGTTTTCCCATTTATAATATGGTTATAATAATAGTAGCTATGGATAGGGCTGTGTTGTAAGATTGAATGAGTTAATATTGATTAAGTGCCTGGTACATAGCATGTGCTACAAAATGTTTGCTTTATTGTGGTGATTTTGTTTCATACAAATATTATGGAAGTCTTGTTTCTTAAAACTTGTAGCAGAGGCATGATTTTTGGCATTTAGTAACATTATGTGCATTTGCTCATGTAGTGTTTACAATTTATTATGAAATTTATTATTATGTATTTTTATAATTCTACTGTGAAAGACATGTCCCCTAAGTAGTTTCTGGCATTTGTTGTTCTAAAAAAAGACTATGGATCGTTGCATATTGATCCTATATTTAGTCACTTTACTAAATTCTCTTCTAGTCCTGAATGGTTTTTAAAAGCCAAAATCTTTGGAATTATCTTGGACACCTGTTTTTCTCACACCCTACACCAACTAATATGAAATGTACCTTAAAAATAAATACAGCATCGGGGCATCTGGGTGGCTCAGTCGGTTGGGCGGCCAACTTTGGCTCAGGTCATGATTTCAGGATTCAATCCCCACGTCAGGCTCCACACTGACAGCTCAGAGCCTGGACCCTGCTTCAGATTCTGTGTCTTTCTCTCTCTCTGCCCCACCCCCACTTGAGCTCTGTCTCTGTCTCTCTCTCAAAAATAAACATAAATAATGTTTAACTACGTACAACATGTAGCCATTCTTAGCCTCTAACCCTCTACCATGCTATGAGCCACCCATCCCGTAACTCCTTATTTCCAAGCTCTTCCAGGATCAGTGCTGACCCTATTGTAGTCTATTCTCAAGGTAATTTATTATCAACTAAGGATCATTTTTCTCTTCTCTTTTTATTACAACATTTATTTTCTTTTCTCTAAAGCAGCTAGAGATCCCGCTCCTCCTCCCCAAAATTGTAGTGATTCTAACTTTAATGAGAATGATTTTAATTTTACTTAATGTAAAACTTGAGGCTTCCATTAAATAACTTTTTACCATGACTTGAAAGTGTACTGCTATTCACAATTTACTCATTTTTTATCACATAGTTTCAGTATTTGTTAATATGATCCTATAGTTTTTCTCCTGTTAATACTAAAACTTAATTTTTACATTTGCCTTTATGTTCATAATCTAAACCCATATTCTCTCATGAATTGCTTTATCTTTTAATACTATGATGGTTGATATTTCATGACATTTTATTTGGTATTTTTGCATTTCCCTCACTTTGTATGCAAAATTGGTCCTGATTTTACCTGTTTGACCTGCCATTTGTAAGAACTTTGATACAAGCTGTTTTTTCCATTTATTAGATATTTTAATTTTAATTTATTTTTCCAACCTTATTGAGATATAATTGGCATGTAATATTGTGTAAGTTTAAGGTGCACAATGTGTTGACTTGATACACTTCTATATCTCAGTGTTCTTACCACCAGAGAGTTAGCTAACATCTTCATCAAGACACATAATTTCATATCTTTTATGTGATAAGAACATTTAAGATCTAATCTCAGGGCACCTGGATGCTCTAGTCAGTGAAGCACTGACTCTTGATTTCAGCTCAGATCATGACTGCAGGGTGGTACAGACCAAGCCTCTCATCAGTCAGGCTGTGCTCTGGGCATGGGACCTGCTCAGGATTCCCACTTGCTTGCTCTCTCTCTCTCTCTGAAAAAACTACACCTAATATCTTGGTAACTTTAATATATGTTTTAATATATAATATAAACTATATCCGCAAAATTTAGACTAGTTTATTTTGTTATTAATTTAGGTAGATATCTGCCATTTTCTTTTTTTTTACAATTGCTCTTATAAAATTAGAATTAAATGTTTTCTTAAAGTCAAATAGAACTCTTCTGTAAACCTCATACCATTATATCTTTTCATTGACAAGTGTTTGATAATATTTTCAGTTTCTCTTAGAGTTATTAGTTTACTTTTTCTACTTTTTCAGTCAACTTTGAAAATTTACATTGCCCTGGTAAGTCATCAGTTCCATTTAGCTTTCCAGATTTCATTGGCATAAAGTTACATAAAACATACCTACAAATTTTAAATACTTTTTTTAAGTTTATTTATTTTGAGAGAGAGAGAGAGAGAGCATATGTGTGCAAGAGAGGCAGAGAGAGTGGGGGAGAAACAGAATCCCAAGCAGACTCTGGGCCGTCAGTGTGGAGCCTGATGTGGAGCTTGAACTCACGAACTGTTAGATCATGACCTGAGCTGAAATCAAGAGTTGGGTACTCAACTGACTGAACCACCCCAGGCACCCCTTAAATACACTTTTCTCAGTGATCATTATCTTCTTCCTCATTCTTAATTATATAAAGTCTTGGGCCACCTGGATGGCTCAGTCAGTTAAGTGTTGGACTTCAGCTCAGATCATGATCTCACGTGGGTTCGAGCCCCACGTCGGGCTCTGTGCTGACAGCTAGCTCAGAGCCTGGAGCCTGTTTTGGATTCTGTATCTCCCCCTCTTTCTGACCCTCTCCTGCTCGCACTATCTCTGTCTCTAAAAAAAAAACAAACAAAAAAAAACAAAAACAAAAAAAACCCCATCTTGATTCAACTCCCTCTCTCTATCTTTCTTTTTTCTGAGACCAAGCTTTGAGTTTTAATTCTAAATTCTAATTTTGGTTTCAAATATATCTCTTATACTTTCTCTTTCCATTAATTTTCACCTGGTGCTTTATTTTACTTAATTTTTCTACCTTTTGAAATCATGAGTTCTAGATTTGCAGTGTTTTTATTTAGAAAGAAGATAAATTTAAACTATTAATTTCCTTCTGTATATAGCCCCTCCATGTACAGCCTAACCATTTCTCTGGAAATTCCTTCCTCATGTGTTGTCAGCCCTCTGAAGCATGCTCTGTGGTTTGACTTACATAATTTCTACATAGGTTTCAAACTATCCATACAGATATTAGAGCAGCTAAAAATAAATACATTAGTACCTTCCTTATCCGCTGTTTCAGTTACTTGTGGTCATTTGAGGCTTGAAAGCAGATGATTCTCCTTGTGCTGTATCAGCAGAAGGTCAGTAGCACTTAACACGACTTCACAACGCCTTTGTCATTTGCCTTCCCTCATCTCGTCACGTAGGCATTTTATCATCTCACTTCATCAGGAGAGGAAGACAGGTGATTACAGCAGTAAGATATTTTGAGAGACGGCCCACATTCACATGACTTTTATTATGATATATTGATATAATTGTTCTATTTTACTGTAAGCTGTGGTTTTGAATCTCTTACTGTGCCTAATTTATAAATTAAGCTTTGTCATCAGTGGTGTGTATGCGTAGGAATAAACAGTAAATAAGGGGTTTCGTACTGTTTGAGGTTTCAGGCATCGCTGGTGATCTTGGAACATATCCCCTGCAGATGAGGGAGACTGCCGTATTACCAAATTGATTTAGACAAATACTTGTAAAATTTATATGCCCACATTACCAAGTTGACTGATCGGTTTTATTTGAATGGCTCTGAATGTTTCCCTAGCCATTGAATAAAGCCATTTAGCCAATTTGAACAAAGACACAAATTCTCTTTAATGAAGCCTGAAAATAAAGCAAATATAATTATGCACTCATATTTCAATTATAGTACATAGTGTGGCTTAGAACTGAAGGGTTCTGGAGTTAGCTCTGGGTTCTAGGGTTCCACTGCCTTGGCTCTATGTTTAGTTGCTATGTGACCTTGGCCAGGAACCTAGGTTTCTTGTGTTTTATAATGCAGAAAAATGGACACAGTAACAGTATCAACTTCTTGTGATTTTTGTGAGGATCACATGAGTTTATGTACAAAAGGCAATTGAGATAATGTAATTATTATTTTAAAATTATTTTCAGTATATTAAAGTGTATGTAGATATTTTGGTATCCAAATAGGGATCTGAAACCTCAGTCTATGAGTAGTACTCTTCTAAACGGAAGTATAATCCAATAAACACTGCAGAATAATTGTCATCTTATTGACTTTATTACCTTTCCCAGCAAACTTGTGCTCCGGGTGATACTTGCAGAGCTGGGTCTTTTAGGATCCACGAGTATTTGTTGGCAGGGTTTCACACCATCATCAGATTCAGTAATTCCTGAGGTAGATCTAATTGACAGGGTTTTAGTTAATTTGAACGAGAAACAGCCTATTTTGCAGGTTTGGTTTATTTTTGTTGAAAGAAGCTGGGTGTCTGACAATTCTGTTTACCAGGGAATTTATTTCTTTGGTGTACTCCTTGCAATTCTTGGGAGTCAGAAAGCTGTCCTCATGCCCTCACAGTTTTTAAATTCCCACACGGGAACGAAAATTTTGTCTACAATACCAGACTTGTTTGTTAAACATAAAAGAACATAAATCCTCCATGGGTCCCCAGGGATATGTTAGAGAAAGGGAGTGATCATTATAAACCACTTAGCGCTGTGTGCTCTGTATCATCTTGCCGTGAGAAAGTGATGTTTGATTGGCTCATAAAATAGGTTTAGTAAATCCTTTAAATACTGATGTGAGCACTTGTGCGTGTTGGAAATTAATACCTGATCGTGTATTATAAGGATTACCATGTCTCCAGAACAGTGTAGATCATGTGTAGATTTCTGCATTTAAGGAAGATTATGTTTTGTGATTTCACTTTTATGTGTCAAATGTTGCTTGGTTTTATCATCTTCCATTCCTTTGACTAAGGCCTAGAAATGGCTTTCGTCATCGTTTTCTGTCTTACTTGATGCTTTGAGCAATGCTAGAGTCTATAAATCAACGGACTTCCGCAATAAACTCCCATCTGCAAATATTGCTTTATCAGAAAAAATAAAAACTTCAAATTATTGGGGAAGATGATTGGATTTATGCATTAGTCT
This sequence comes from Suricata suricatta, assembly GCF_006229205.1. NCBI lineage: Eukaryota > Metazoa > Chordata > Mammalia > Carnivora > Herpestidae > Suricata > Suricata suricatta. The sequence continues at coordinate 66,723,844 of NC_043700.1, forward strand.
TTTTCCAGCCGTATTCTGTATTCTCAAATATTTAAAGGGCGTGTAGAATCAAGTGGCAGTGATTTTTACTTTCATTTTTTCTATTTTGAAGATTACACATAATACTGAGGCATGGGGATACTTTACAGCTGGATCTCCACTTGGTCTATTTTACCTGAACTTGAATATGATTTAAGTTTTTCAAAAATGCTGTTTTTATAACCATATCCTTTAGCAGGAGGATTTACCATCTTAAGAGGGAAAACTAAGCGTTAGTAACTAATGATGGTATTAATATTTTTCAGTATCAGAGACAGCTAAACAACTGTTGAGGATGACCATAAAAATTGATGGTAGAATAGTTGGGTGAAATTTAGAATTATATTTTTATTGAACACCACTTGTGAAAAAATATCTTAGGAAAAGTTTACTATGAAATAATTCGTAGCATATGTTAGATTCTGCTGTTTTATAGGCAAAAAAAAAAACCAAACCCAGTACTTTTTTAGATGTTGATTTCACTTAACCTTCATGGAATGCAAAACTATGTAGATTTTTAAAGCACTGTGGTAAATGTATGCACCAGGCTTGTATGAGCATGTAATATTAATTGCCAGCTGTCTACTGCAAATCCAGAAATTGTTATAAAGATTAGTCAATTTTTTTAATGGGATCAAATTCAGTAGAAAATCTTCATGAAGAAGTAATAATCTATGTCTAACTCTCGTTTGCAGGACAGTGATTTTTGTTTCAGGACCTAAGATAAAACCAAGTTTAAGACTTATAAGTTCTTAACATGTATAATCCAAATATTTCTATGTAGTTAAAAACTCCTTTTAAATATTTCTGAAGAGCTTACAAATCAGGTTAATATGTACTGGTGCTTATTTTCAAACAGGTAAAAATTATATAATAGAAAAATAGTTAATGTGAATTGTTTCCATTTTCTTGCGTATGCTCTTTTCTCGTATGAGACTTCTGTTAGATAATTCTGAAAATGGACTGAAGTAAATTTTTGATGCTTTGTGTTCTGCCCAACCAGTTTATTGAAATGACTTCATAATTGCCAAACCCAAGGGATACTTTCTGGTTTTCAGTGTCTTTCGCCTGTGTTTGCATTCGGTACCACAGGCACCATGGATCACTTCTGCTTCCGGTCGATATTTCCCTTCTCTCTTCGCTCAGTTCTGTGGCATCCCTCGCAGACTGTGTCTTTACATGTGTTTGTTACAGGATCTTTTCTTTCTACCCACGCTTGTCATGATATCGTTTCCTGGCATTCCTCAGAGAGGTGGCGATTCTGTGCCCTGCCAGTGTTACTCCCTCACTGAAACCTCCGTGGCTGTGCCTCAGAGGCGCATGGGGGCAGAGCATGTGAATGAATGACTATCTCTGTGTTAAAACAACAACAACACAACAGCAAGAATGGCAACGGCATAGAAAGTAGTAGATGGGGATCTTTTTATTTATTTATTTATTTATTTATTATTTATTTATTTATTTATTTATTTATTTATTTTTGAGAGACAGATTGCGTGAGCAGGGGAGGGTCAGAGAGAGAGGGAGGTACAGAATTCGAAGCAGGCTCCAGGCTCTGAGCCATCAGCACAGAGCCCGAGGCGGGTCTTGCACCCACGAACTGTGAGATCATGAGCTGAGCCGAAGCCAGACACTTAACCGACTGAGCCGCCCAGGCGCCCCAAGACAGGGATCTTTAAGGACTTAGAAAGACCATGTCCCATCTGAAGCTCTTTCCCCTTGGTCCCAGCCTCAGTTGCTATGAAGGAGTGAAGGCCTGATGTTCATTCCTTCATTCACCGTATACTGATATAGTCTGTACTGTGTTCCTGGCACATGGCATTAGGGATAAGGCAGGAAATTAAAGATCCCACCTCTTCTGGAGCTGACACCAATTCCAGAAATCTGAACCCTCATGGAGTCGCCCTAGGGCTAATGATATTAGTACTACTAGATCTTCAAACTTAATTAAAAGAAAAAAAGCCAGAAATCCAGATATTCTGTGCAATTCCACTTTTTAGAATGTTGACTTAATTTTTTAAAAGAAACAGAGCCTATTAAACCTGTGCTTCCTTGTTTGCTACATTGGCCTACAAAATATTCTAACATCTGACTCGGAAGTACCAAAGGCCTTCCTACTTACACCTGCTTTCCAGCTTGATCGTCACCTACTTCTTTGTTCCCCACTTTCTATTCACAGCCGACCATGCCTGGCCCCTTCTTTCTTCAGTCGCGTCTTACATATTGTCCTTCTCGCTACAACGCATTTCCATTTCCCTTCCTTTCACCCCCGCTCAGTCAGTACTCATTGACAGCCCAAATGTTCCTTTGTAAACTGACCCTAATCTCACTGTATAGAATTACTCCTACTCTGCCAGTCTTCCACAGTATTTCCTACATACTCTCATTAGAGCACTTACCCAAGTGTTTTATGGGCCCTGAGCCCAAAGAAGCTATAGTTTCATCTTTGTATCCTAAGAATCCTAACAAAACACTTTGCACCAAGTCAGCACTTCATAAATGCTTACAGAATGATTGATCAGGTCTAAAATCTGGCTCTCTTCAAACTAGCAATGGCGGTAACCCACATTATGTAGGGGAAAACCTCCCAAGCACAGAACAAATAGCTTTGTTTCACGTGTAAACTATCTTGATATAAAAATTACCCTTTCACATAAAATGGAAGTTAGCAACTTTTATACCAAGGAAATCTGAAATAACTACTTAGGTCTGGGTTTTTAAAATTATTTTAATGTTTATTTATTTGTGTGTGTGTGTGTGTGTGTGTGTGTGTGTGTGTGAGTGAGAGAGAGAGAGAGAGGAGAGAGAGAGCGAGAGAGCGCGCGAGCAGGGGAGGAGCAGAGAGAGGGAGACACAGAGTACAAAGCAGGCTCCAGGCTCTAAGCTGTCAGCACAGAACCCAATGCAGCACTTGAACTTACAAGCTTCGAGGTCATGACCTGAGCTGACCGAGCCACCCAGGCGCCCCTACTTAGGTCTGTTTATCCAAGTCCTCTTACTCTGACCCCACCACTTTTCAGTCCCACGACGCACACATACACCAAACTCCGAGAATAATTACACTGGCTGGTTTTACACATTTGTCATCGATGACCCCTACCCATCACATAGTATAGCAGGTATTCTCCCCTTTGTATTTGAGTTTTCTGATTTGTTGCTTTCAAACGCCCAAGGTTATATTAAAAGTTCATGAGGAGGTGGGGGCAAGGGATGCAGGATGGAGAAGAAGGACAGCTTTATCGATGGCAACCGTGTGCCAACAGGGTTTTAGGAATTACACATGTATCCTATCCTAAAACATCCCTGTGAACTAAATAGCATCATCCTTAATTTAAGACCAAGCAAAAATGAGGCTGAAATAAGTTGTTACATGTCATAAGAGAATTCTAGATACTTCTTCAGGATGAAGATTTATAAGTAGAATTTGCCCGTTATATACTCTGTATATAATTTTCAACCTTTTTTTCTTCTGTACATTCACTACTGCGTAAAACATATTATTTTTAGTTGTCTAGTATTTACTGAATTTAGATTTTTGAAAAAGCCTACCAGTGATTCTCAACCATGTCAGACCTACCTTTTAAGAAAAGTTTTCCAATGTCCTCTTTAGTATTCTGAAAGGAAGTTCATAGAAGTGACCATCTATTTATATACACAGTTGTTTAAAATATAAATATAATGGCATGTGTGCTATATAAAGCTGAAATAACATAGTAAGTTTTATGAAAATAATGGATTTAAAATCATAAATACACATGCACAAGTGCGTGAGGAAAATAAAAGGAAGTAGATGTTTGTGTGTTTAAGCAGATTCATTATGAATATGACAGTTCTAAGTATGCACAAATGTGTATATTTTTCATTGTTTTAATTGCGATGCAGACAATATAAGTGTTCTGTTCATGGTATGTTTTTCCAAAACAGTAATTCTTGGTAAGTTCCAAAACATAGAACCTTTCTTTAGTTTATTTGATAGTTTGAATTTCTGGAAAATTTGGTTTTAGCTAAAACTGCAAAATACATTTGTGCTTACATGTGAGACAGTATTAGTTTCCAGACTCAGATGAACTGTATCAAAAATTTCACCTCCATAAATGTCCAGTGGACTGTGTGAAAGGCATGGAGAACATGGGACAAATACTCACTTTCGGGACTTTCCATCGCTGAACATTGTTGCACCGGGCCCGCCACGTGGCACTATGTCCTGGTGCCATGCTCTCCCCTGGTCTCAACGTAAGCCTCAGTGCCTCTACAGATTTCTGGAATGTTTCTTAAGAGGCAACCCTGTTCCTGATGAGTACCACTGATCTAAACCTTCCAAACCAAAATTAACATTTGATGGAAACATTATTTACTCCTTATGTTTAAGATACTGTGTGTAGTGCAATGTAAACTAGAAGTCTATAAAAACTGATTCCGTTCTTCAGGGACTTAACAGACTATGAAAACGGATCACTTGCACATATACAGTGAATATTGAAAATATGTGTTTATCAAAAACAGAAAGATGACGGTGAACTGAGAACACCCAGAAAGGTCTTGCAGAGGCAGACTGGTACAAAGTGAGATTTGAAGGATGTGTATATAATGATGTGGTTCTAGAGAAGCTTGCATCAGAGAGGAAGAAAGGGAGCCAAGGAGTCTGACTAGAGTGAAAGTGTTACTGCCAGAAAGTAATGGACAGTGATAATAGCAGTTGAAATTGGAGTAAAACTATAATGTTCAAGTGGAAATGAAATTGAATAATTCATAATTGAATGTCAGATATGGTTGCTCCATACAAAATATTTAAGCATTGAGATGGCTATTTTTAGTGAATTTGGAGCTCATCAACAGTAGCACTGGAGGGCTTAAAATAGAAGATACATTTTGCCCTAATTGAGAAGGCTTTTTTGATTATGCTTCTTCTTTGAATATTTGAATATATTTACCCAGCTAAGTTTGGAATGGACTCCTGGCTCTGGTTGAACCATAGATCGATCCACTGTATCCATGAACATGGAATTTGAATTGCTAAAAGAACAGATCCTGTTATGATTATGTTATGTCTATTTTGCCTTTGTCTCTTGCAGGTATGATTTTGTAGAAGTTGAAGACCCCAGTGATGGAACTATATTAGGACGCTGGTGTGGTTCTGGTACTGTACCAGGAAAACAGATTTCTAAAGGAAATCAAATCAGGATAAGATTTGTATCTGATGAATATTTTCCTTCAGAACCGGGGTTCTGCATCCACTACAACATTGTCATGCCAGTAAGTACCACTTACAGATTCCCTTGTTTAATTCGGTCAGTTACTTGTTTACTTAAAAGAAAATCAGGAAAAACAAAAAGCAAATAACCTTTGCCTGCCTTGATTTTTTTAATTCATAAACGTCACGGTAGTTATCACAAATCACTTAAGTTCCATCACTGCAGATCATTGATCATTGGCCATGTTAAACATTCTTTCAGAGGAATGAAATGAAACATGTTTTTTACAACTTTTAGGAGATTGTACCATACCCAATCCCCCCTGCAACTCACTGTCTGCTATTTTAATGTTTGTGGGAAGTGACATAAGTATATAGTATTTTCTCTTAAAAAAAAAAAAAGGAAAATCTGTGTCTTTATTACTCTTCCCATTTAGATAACCATCAAAAATTGGACTATAGAAAGTCTTCCTGAGGGGTGCCTGGGTGGCTCAGTCAGTTAAGCCTCAGACTTCAGCTCAGGTCATGATCTCATGTTCATGGGTTCGAGCCCCACATCAGGCTCTGTGCTGACAGCTAGCTCAGAACCTGGAGCCTGCTTCGGATTCTGTATCTCCCTCTCTGTATGGTCCTCCCCGCTCGTGCTCTGTCTCTCTCTGTCTCAAAAATAAATAAAACATGAAAAAACAAAGTCTTCCTGAATTTCAAGTTTGAGTCATAATAAATAATAAAAGACGATTTTAGGTTTCTAGCATTTTTGTAGACCTTTCTTATATGATACTCTTGCATTTTGCTAAATGTTACTGTCGCTTTAAAGAGATAAATTTTGAAATTTCCACAGGATTCCAACAGTTCTAATATTCAAATTAATTTATATATTTTGAATGAACACATTGCAGAACTAGAAAGCCAGCACTGTTTGATATTAATACCATTTTAACTAAATTCATGTCTCTAATTGCCCTTAAATTTCGTGTTCTTATGTGATGTTTTACTTTTTTTTCCCATTAAGGTGGCATCTTTCCTTTTTTTGTGCCTGCCAAAAATTTATTTTTCACATGTGTTGTTTATGAATATGTACATAACATTTTGTACATGACAGTTTTCTTTTTATTGAGAGAAGTAAGCTTATTAGTTATTCTTTTAAAATCAATGTTTTAGTAAAATATATTTTAAAAAGTAGTCCTCTCTATTATCCTACTTATCCTAATATTTATCCTGCTTGAATAATACTTAATATCTTTATGTTTCAATAAAAAAGTTCTGAAATTCTTACTGGAATTTAAGAAATCTACTTGGTCGAATTGTAATTGTTACTGTAGTTTTGGTTATAGTCTGATGGTTTGTATCTTTTGTTTTACATATTTTTCAAGCATTCATACCTATTTGTTGCACAACAGAAATGTTAAAAACCCTTTCACTAGTTTTATCACATTTCTTATTAGTAATTCTGAAGTACTCCTATACATATGATGATGTCACCTAATATACCTTTTAAATATGATCAATAATATCACCATTTAAAATAATATAAAAATTGATACCTTCAATGCTTTTGCCAGGAGATGTAACAAATCAGCAAGCACTCTGGGAACGTGACATAGTAAGGGTTACACGCATTGACATCTGTGTTCTTAGTGGGCATAAGGACAATGCTCATAGCAGGCTAGCAGTTCATGAAGCCAATTTGAAAATATGGAATCAATAATAAACATTACATACTATATTCTTATTGTAATGTTAAGTAGAACTTTCTTCTTTTGGTTGCCCAAACTCATCTGTGGAACACTAAGGATGCGACAAATTAATAAATTTAACTATTGTTGGAGATATAGTTAAGAGAAACCATAAAGTGAAAACTAAAGTTTGAAAATGGCCTTATATTCATTTAGTAACAGTAGAATCGTTTATTGTGTAAAATCAAAGTTAAGGGAGATAGATAGCTCTAATCTATATGTCATAAATAAATTGTGAATCTTGATCAGTTACCTTATATGGGTTATCTAATATCCAAACCTCTGTTCCATGATGAAATATTTTTTGCCAATATAGATTCTCTACCATTTTTAGTTAATTTCCAAAGTTTTTCTTACTTTAATAATTTAGATTTTTTAATAGTCTATTGTCAAACTGGTTTCCATATAACACCCAGTGCTCTTCCCCACAAGTGCCCTCTTCCATCACCACCACTTCCTTTCCCCCCACCCTCCCCCTTCAACCCTCAGTTCATTTTCAGTATTCAGTAGTCTCTCAGGTTGTGCATCCTCTCTCTCCCCAATTCTCTTTCTCCCTTCCCCTCCCCCGTGGTCCTCCATTAGGTTTCTCCTGGTCTCCTGTTAGACCTATGAGTGCAAACATATGGTATCTGTCCTTCTCTGCCTGACTTATTTCACTTAGCATGACACCCTCAAGGTCCATCCACTTTCCTACAAATGGCCATCTTTCATTCTTTCTCATTGCCATGTAATACTCCATTGTATATATATACCACATCTTCTTGATCCACTCATCAGGTGATGGACATTTAGGCTCTTTCCATGATTTGGCTATTGTTGACGGTGCTGCTATGAACATAAGGGTACCTGTGCCCCTGTGTGTCAGCACTTCTGTATCCCTCGGATAAATCCCTAGAAGTGCTATTGCTGGGTCATAGGGGAGTTCTATGGATAGTTTTTTGAGGAACCTCATACTGTTTTCCAGAGTGGCTGCACCAGTTTACATTCCCACCAACAGTGTGCAACAATTTCCTACTTGACACATCCCCAAAGGCAAGGGAAATGAAAGCAAAAAACAAGCTATTGGGTCCTCATCAAGATAAAAAGCTTTGCATTGCAAAGGAAACAGTCAAGAAAACTAATAGGCAACCGATGGAATGGGAAAAGATAGTTGCAAATGACATATCAGATAAAGGGCTAGTATCCAAAATCTACAAGGAACTCACCAAACTCCACACCCAAGAAATGAATAATTTAGTTTTTTTCTTTACATTTATTAAGATTTAAAACTTTTATCTAGAAATGAGAAATGTTAATAGTAGACAAGAAAGAACATTTTCAAAAACCACTATTGATTGATAAGTAATACTGTTTTAGTAAAATATATTTTAAAAAGTTGTCATCTCTATTATCCTACTTATCCTAGTATTTATCCTGCTTAAATAATATTATGATGATGTCTTTAATAAAACCACTAAGAATCTGTTAAACACACTTTCACAGTATCTTACTTAAGAGAATTTATGAATTTAAAAATTTCTAAGCATAGGGAAATAGGACTACACTTTCACAAAGTTATGTAGTCCAGATTTTCAGTATGAGTTTTAGCATATGTAGTGTTCTTAAATATATAAAGTTGAAACAATTAAATTTCACTACAACATAATGATAGGTGTTATATCACAACAAAGGATTTATTGATACCTAATCTGTGACAAAAGTAAACTTGAAACTGAGAAGGTACTTATATCTTAAATAAATTCTCTTCTTCCTATTATATTACTTTAAATATGTATACCAATAATCATGCTACAGAGTAAGACATGTAAGCCAAAATATATATATGCCACCATCAGGGGTTGTATTTGTCTAATTTTATGACTGCATGGGTTAGCTATTTGTATAACCCAAGGAGTTGTGTGGATTAAATAAAATACATAAGGCTAAAAAAACAGGAAATTTATAGTGTTGTACTCAGTTCTGGGGCACATTATAGGTTCTTAATAAATCCTTGAATGCTGAGTTAGTGATACCATTCACTTGCTCCAGCTTATCTAAACAAAAGGTTCACTGACACCTGTATTTTGATCTGTCAGAGGATACCAGGTTCATGAGCCTTAAGATGAGATAAAGCCTCACAGGGTTTGGAGTAAGCACCATCTATTCTCTTGACTCAGAAGGGTCCCGCCACCTGATTTTGACCTAGTCCTGGAGATTTACTGTGATAAGATCAGAAATTGCATCTGAGAGACTTTAGATGAAAAGTGTATCACCATTGGCATCATTAGAATTAAATTAAGTGCATTTTTAAATAGTTACTGAAGTGATTTGATAAACTGTAAATATGGGAATTGGCATTCTCCTGGCATCTATTGAGCCACATTTTGTATGGCACCTGAGTTGACCTGTGATGGGCTGCAGAACATGGAAATGTGTAGAGCTATACATAGGACATCATCTATTAACTTGCCTTATGCTTAGGAAAACAGCAGCCATTGGATTGCAAGAAACAAGGGAATTTGATGTCATTGTCCTTGTTGCCTAATAAGTATGCCTTGGTGATTTTAATTCTGCCATATTGTCCTCTGGGGTGATCATTGATATATGACTTTTACAATCTCACAAACTTAGGTTCTGTTGGGTTTAAATCTATTTTGGCAATTTATCTGCCATTTCATCGTCTTGGAATCCTTTGTCTGGGTTCCTTGTCTGTCCCTTCTCCCACACAGCCACCCTCCTGTTCTCAATAACTCCCTGCAGAAGGGTGAGATTTGGTTAGTGAAAATTTGACAAGTGAATATGCTGTTAAGTCTTCCAGAATGTTTTGAATTATCATTGTGTATTGCTAAATGACATCCCTCCCTGCGTGCCCCTCCTCCCCACAACATTATTACTAGCCTGGCAAAGATCCATCAATCTTATCTGTGTATCAATGAATGAAACCCTAAGGGAAAAATGTTTGCCTTTTCAAGAACAGACTTAAAAGTTTCTGTGGCATTTGCTCAAGGGCACATGCCCCTCCAACCCCTGGATCATCTCTAATATTTTTTTCTTTTTTCTTTTTTTTTTTTTTTTTGCCAGAGATGCACTTCATAATTAGCACACCCAGCCCCTTACAGGCATTGCTCTCATTGGCTGCAAAACCATCCTTGCAATATAGGACTTTGCGGACCACTGGCCACAGTGGTCTCCCTTAATTCTGTAATGATAAAAATGATACGAACCATAGATCCTCAGTGGACTATTAGCTTTCTGAACTGAGGTTTGCTACTGAGTGCCTAGCACACCCTGCAGCACCTGCTCACGAGTATCTCCCATTCCCCTGGGAGTTGTCTAAACCCCCTTGGAGTTGTACTGCCTTCTTATTTACTATGTGCTACCTTTGTCACTGTTGTATACTAGTGCTGTTTCATCAGTGAGAGCACTAAGGAATCACACTAATGACACCAGGTAGTCTCCTGGTCCCGATATATTGGAACTAGTTTCTCTCTCTGTCTCTGTGTCTCTCTGTCTCTGTCTGTCTGTCTGTCTCTGTCTCTCTCTGTGTAGGAGTGGAACATCCCAAGCAGTTCAAGAAATTGGTGCCTACTTATGACATTATAACCATTAATGTGTATAATCGTACTCCCTAGCTTTTTTATAATTAACTCAATATTTTGCATCTGCTCACACACCAACAAAAACTTTGAGTTTAATCAGTTTCTTTTTTTTTCTGGGACAATTATGGAGAAAGTTTATTTTAATATTCTTTGTAGTCTACAAGTAAGGGAGACCATTCTGTAGCCTTCTTTGGGAGTATGAATTTGGGAGTATGTTTGATTCTAACTAACCTTTAAATTTGGTTGTTTCTATACCAACCTTAGATGGTATGTATCTTAGCGGTAGAGTTTTAATACATCAGTTAAAATTTTCAGAAACTGTGTTACCGTAGATGTTGCCATTAAAAACTGTGTTCACCTGTGTAAGATGGCTTACCTACTCTCTTCCCCTCAACTAATGAATGAGAATGCATATAGGTTAAACAAAGGATTACTTACTACGTGGAATAAAATGATGATTTAATATTTAAGGATTTTCCATATTCTCTTGTATATGGTTATATTGTTATTTGTAATATTAAGATTTTAGTATCATTTTCTTGATTCCCAGGTACCTTAGAGTAAGACATAAATAAAATTTATCTTTTAACTTTACTATTTTAAGTTGATATTATAGGCTGAGTTTTACGTTAGGAAAAACTTCAGCATGAGATGTTTACCTGAAATTACAGCCAGTTGTTTATAGCTTTAAAAAAACACTAGGTTTACTACATAAATTTAAATGTTAGCATGTCAGTGTTATTTTCAAGAATTATTTATGGAAATATATACCCCTGTTTGGCCCCATTAATAAATACTGAAAAATAAATTTGTGCAAATTGATACCACACAATATATATTCAGCTTTTATGATTGTGCATAAGGAGTTAATAATGTCTTCGATTTTTTTCTCCCTTCATGCTGAAAAAAAATAGGCCTGGTAGATTAGCACTGAGAGATTGTTTGGGAAGAAATGAAGCAAAACTGAAATAAAACAGTGCCAGCTTGTTTCTGTTTGGAGGCCACACACACTGAGAGCCCGGCACACACTTCGGATCTCTTACAAAGAAAAGGAAATTTCTTGTTTAATTTTAGAGTAATTTATAATAGATTATGTATGTTTTACTCTGTGTACTGTAGCATAAGCACCATTATTTAAAAATGTTAAGAGACCTACAAAGACTGAAAATAGCATCTTTTCTTCCAGCATCAAAAGTTTATTTATAAGAAAATAAGTCTTCATTTAAAAATATCAATTACATCAAAAACCCATACCTATTTTTGAAATAAAATATACAGATCCAAATATGAATGTTTTAATGGTTTTATTCTTTTATAGAACTACTCTTGTTGAGTATAATGTTGTTTGTAATATATCTGTTTTAAAATAGTTATGACATTTGAGGGTTTTTTCTCTCCAACCTGGTTAACATTTCATAGGATGATTAAAATACTATTGATTTTTCTTTTAAAACAGTGTTTTTGAATATTGTATTTTTCAAGAGTTGTTTAATTTAAGCTTTCTGATCAGAAGTAATGTGTAATATCTTCAACAATTCATTTACTCTCATTTTTTAAATTTAATGCATGGATCAGTTTAGATTAAGTGAAATAGATTTTATAGCTACCAGTCTAATTGACCCCGTATATTTTTATCTTCTTTTCCTTTATTGCCTGAAAAGAGTGTGGAGTGATGAATGAACTGCAGACACCATTAACTCACAACAATCTGTGAAACTCATCTTTTAAGTTGTTTCTAAAGCTTTTCTATTATTTATTTTCTATTTTCTTTTTTCACTGAGTAGTAACAGTTGTTTGGTTATCACATATTTTTTGGTTTTTTTAGTAAAATAATATCCAGCGATGAAATAATACTAGAGAGTGGCACGCAAGTAATGTAGCCACTTTATAACCCCAACTTTGGATTTTCCTTAACAGTGATTTGGTAAATGACTTGTCCAGTGTTAAGTCGGGGTCTGGCCAGTGTGCACTATAGAATGGTGTATGGTTTCTGTGGGGAAGGCTTAGAAGGACACTTGATGCCTGAGGTGCCATTAAGGAATGCATGACTGATTGCCAAAGTAGTTATTAATTATGCGGGATACAGAGAACAAAGCCGCTCAGTGAATATTGAAGTTGGAGAGAGGAAGGAGAGAGGGGGATATTTTTTCTGTCCTTTCTGGTATGTGCCAGTAGATTATTTCACTCTTAATATCATGTAAAGAAAAGTCTTAACTGAAGGCCAAATTTGCTTTTATGTCTAGGTTAAGAAACATTCCAAGTAACTCTCAAACAAGGTATCAAGTTCATTTTCTTAGAGGGGAGAAAAAAAAGTAGCATACCTGAAATTAAAATACCTAGAGCAGTATTGTAACCCTAATCCCATAAGAGACAAATTCAGTATTAGAATGTCAAGATTTTTAAAAATTATGAATTTCATAACAAATTGCACTGCATGCCTATATTATTATATTAAAGTGATTTTAATGAGTGAAAACTTTAGGTTTTAAACCTTTAAAATAAATTATTATTTACCTTAAGAGAGAATTAAGAGGGAAAAAAAAGTTAGAATTTTTTGGTTGTATTTAGAGAATAAAAGAAGTTATTTCAAATACTGTATGTCTATACTATAGTATGATTTTTTGAATGATTAGGTTTTATGTAAAATATACAGTGTAATTGTATATTTATGGAGAGAGTCTAGAGATGACAGTATTTTATTACATCAAAGAAATTATACAATTGCTACAAAGACTAAGCTTTTACTTGGCTAAGAGCTGTTTAATGTATTTTTCTACCAACTCCTACCCCATGGGCACAGTGCTCCCTTTCATGTGAAGATCATGGTTTCTCTTCCATTTCTACTGATTCTTTTTGTTCCAGTTAATTCCTAGCTATCAAAAAAGAATTTCACAGATGGTATGATTTGTAGTTAGGAAGGAAAAGTCAGTTGGTCTGCAGAAAAGGCAGACACACCACTTTGAGTTGATGTGCAAGGGATTATAAAATAAGAACTTAGGAAACTTGGATGTTTGATTGATTCATATTTTCTGTCTCAAGCCACAAAGATTTAAAAGCTTAGAGTTAACATGACCGTAAACCTGATAGAATCATTCTCTAGAAGTTTGTTGCAATTTACAATGAAAAACACTTTTGCCTTCAATATCCCCATCCATTTTCCTGTTAAGTCTTTCAACATGTATTAAAGAATATTTGATGAAATATTTCATCGTGAGAAAAAATTTAATAGTATATAGCATTGCCCTGAGTCTCTGAGAACTCACCTTGTTTTGAGAGAAAAGAAATGTATACACAACACACACACACATACACACACACACACACACACACACACAGACACATACCCATATAAATATACTACATGAATAAATATAATAGAAATGGTTTGGAAAGATTTGGAGAAGAGAGGCAGTTGTTCAGAGCAGATATTATAACTCTTAGATTAAGGGGAAAAACAAGCAAGCAAACAAAAACCCTGGAAATTACTTAGTATAAGCTTGATGTCAAATATAGCGTAAAAATTTTCTAAGGGCCCCTGGGTAGCTCACACTTAGGCATCTGACTTCAGCTCAGGTCACGATCTCATGGTCTGTGAGTTGGAGCCCGGCGTTGGGCTCTGTGCTGACAGCTCAGAGCCTGGAGCCTGCTTCTAATTCTGTCTCTCTGTCTCTCTGTCTCTCTCTCTACCCTCCCCCCACCTAATGCTCTGTTTCTCAAAAGTAAACATTAAAAAATTTTTTTTAATCTAAAGACTTTAATAAAAATCATACTATCAGATATCAGAGATTGTGATTCTTTTTATCTGGAATGGTGCCCAGTATCTGCATCTTCAGACGTGCTTGGGGATTCTGATACAAGATGTTCTCACATTGAACTTGTGGGTGAGAAACTGATTTCCACTATAACTGAGCAAATACAGAGAGTTTTACTACAAGATGTTGGGGAAATGCTGTTCATATTCAAACAAACATGAATATTTTTTGGAACAGCTCAGAAATTTCACATGAATGTTATTGCTAACATACCCATGTGTTCTCTATACTTCAGGATTACAAAGGAATGGAATCTTCTCATAGAATTAAATGGATAGATTTCAGTCTTTTAAATTTTTTATGTTTATTTTTGAGAGCGAGAGAGGGCATGAGTGGGACAGGGGCAGAGAGAGAGAGAGAGGGAGACAGAATCTGAAGCAGGCTCCAGGCTCTGATCTGTCAGCACAGAGCCTGACACGGGGCTCGAACCCACAAACCGTGAGATCATGACCTGAACCAAAGTCGGATGCTTAACCGACTGAGCCACCCCGGCTCCCTAGATTTCAGTTTTTAATGCTTGCATTTGTTGTACTGACTTTTCTAAACTAGGTAGTGAGGCTTATCTGTTTTGTCAACTGTCAGTATCTCTTACCTATGCAACCAGAATCAATGACAATCTCCCTTCTTTTCTAGTTCAGCACTAAGCTTGGCTGATAATTCACATATGGCATAGATCCATCACTGAGGCACACTTCTAGACTGGATATTCATTTGTTTTGTTGTGTAAAGCACTATTCTTAGTAAAACAAGACAGTTCCAATCATGAAAATATACGCTTTAAATCTCCTCATACTTTTTTCACATGTAATTCTAATTTTTGTCCGAGTTATACTTGCAGAGTCTTAAAAGGCAAATATTTCTCATAGAATTTTACCAAAAAAGCAGTTGTCCCCAATGCCTCTGTCCAAACTATTTTCCTACACTTTGGAGGCAAGTACTTCCACTTCGTTTAACTCTTTTAGGATTGACCTCTATACCTTCATATAATACGCTTCTGTTGCTACTTCTTGCTTCTTTGGTTTTAAGAATTATCTATGATCTTCTCTGACTTCCCTCTCTGGAAGGCGAGGCTTTCTCTTTCTTTCTCCCTGTATTTACACACATGCAGACACATCCCATCACTGGCTTCTCTAGTATATCCTGATTATATCAGGATCCAAATCCATTGTGTACATTACGGTGGCCATTTAATCATTTTTCATAGCTGAGCCATGAAGTATACTATGAGCATTTCCTTTCCTGCCTTGTTGTATTTTGTTTTCTTTACAGTTCTGTTATTTTTTGTTTGCTGCTTAGCTTTCTATGTGTTTATCACATATTCATCCCAAACTGTTCCTCAAATTGTGTGAATCTCCTCTCAATTAGTGTTCTCTGCTAATGTCATTGACCAGAAGAAATCTCTGCTGTGAAACAATCTAGTCTACTTTAATTTGGATCGATTTCCCTTTAGACCTCTCACACAGCTGTCATCCTTGGGTTGCCACCCACCCTCCACCGCCACTCCATCATTATCCTGTGTATTCCCTTTGCCATTTTCTTGCATTAGATCTCTTGTTTGCAGGATCTTTTGTCTTCTCTCATTTACTTCCTTTTTGGGAAGAGAGTAAATGAATTTACTGTGAAAAAGGAGCATCAGAGATAAAATTTTGTGTGCTTGAATAACTGAAAATTTATTTACTTAAGCATCAACCCCAAATGAATACATGGCTAAATCTAGAATTTGAGTTGGCCACTTAAAACCTGACTGGGCTTTCTTTGCGTGTGGATGGGCTTGTTGACTACGGTCTTTGCTATATTGTGAGTTGGCCAGGTCAATTCCTTGAAAGCCCCCTGATTCCCCTAATCTCTTTTCAATGGGTATAATCCTGGCTGCCAGTTCTCTGAAATAAGAGCAGAGTGGATTAAGACAGAGAGCTTCAGCATTAAGTGTAAACACATTGACTCAACCACCGCCGTAACTCCATATTCAGAATATCACTCAACTCTGCTTGGGTTCCCCAGTCCATAAATCCTCAATTTTATTTTATTCAGGGAAAAACTTGAACGAGTCAGTCTTCTGCTACAGTGGGGAGATACATTTGGAGAGCCTGACAGCTTCATGAGTTTCAACCGGTCTTGCTGTTTTTAGCTCCACTGTCCTTCCCACTTTCATCAGTACCTGATGTCAGTAGATCCCAGAGCTTTTTGGTTGCTCTTTCATGTGAGTCAGGTTGCTTCTTGATTTTTCCCCCTGATGAATTCTGGTTCACCAATTCAATGACTGCACACCTACCTACTTCTCAGTTTCTAAAATTTTATTGCAGTTGACTCCTTTCTTTGGCCTTGCAGAATTCTGCATTTAAAAAATACCTTCAGAATCAATCATACTAGGAGAGAATAGAGTTCAAATCATTATTTTCTTTATTCATGCAATGATGTTTTTATCAAACACTAAGTTTATATTTGATCAAGAAAATACTCAGAAATTATGTTTAGTAGTTTGAGGGCATGGTATGTGCCAGATGCCATGCTCTGTAATTGACTTTCAGGAACAACTCCATTATTTTTCCATGCCAGATGAAATAGGCCCATATAGCAGTTGCTTTGCATTATTATGCTAATATTCCATTTCCCTTTTTTAATGTTGGGGAGGCCTAGATAGGACTTGACATTGATTAGCCACTTAACATATCCTGAACTCTGTTTTTTTTTAATATTTAACATTTATTT
This sequence comes from Suricata suricatta, assembly GCF_006229205.1. Lineage (NCBI taxonomy): Eukaryota > Metazoa > Chordata > Mammalia > Carnivora > Herpestidae > Suricata > Suricata suricatta. Next base: position 66,740,888 of record NC_043700.1, read on the forward strand.
ATAATTGAGAGACAGAGAGAGATACAACATGAGCATGGGAGGAGCAGAGAGGGAGGGAGACACAGAATCTGAAGCAGGCTCTGGTCAACAAACTGTGAGATCATGACCTGAGTCGAAGTCGGACACCCAACCGACTAAGCCACCCAGGTGCCCCTCCTGAACTCTGTTTCAATACTAGTATTATGTCCAGTAGTATCCAGTAGCATAACAATCAAGGCTCATTCATTTGATGGGTTAGTTATAACCAAACAATTTACCATATGGTCTATACCTTTATGAAAAAGCTATCCTCCTAGTCTTCAAGTAGCTATCTGAGTAATGCTATTGATGTATTTGAATGCTTTGAATGTTAAAACTAGAGCTTTGAAAGGTTTACTCATCTTTTTAAGATGACATACTTGTTATTTAAGATTACTTTGAAATCACATGAATCTTATTTTATATACAATATAACTATCAATTCTTACTTCCTCTTAGAACGAAAGTAAAAGGTAGGTGCAATTAGCATATATTTTTGAAGAGGTTAAGTTTTGAAAGTCATATATATTGTAAACATATTTTGGAAAGGAAGTGCTTGATGATACCAACTTGGAAATAGTTGAATTAAGCAGAAGAGAATGCTGAACATGTATTGAAAGAAGTACTTGGTTTGATGGGTGCTTTTATATCATCTATGGCCGTAATGCATTATTATCACCATTTGATAGATTCAAACTCAGAGATGGTAACATATTTAGAAGTGAGGATATTAAATAGGGCTTTCCTAATTCAAAGTAAAGCCAGGCTACCTCTGGACTAGTTTGGGAAGAGCTCTGATGAAGGCAAAACAGATGTAAGGTTGTCTCTCACCATCTTAGCTTTCTTATTCTATTTCTATTCTCTATTCCATTTCTGTTTTTGTCTTTGTGTATTAAAGCACTTAAGTATTATTTCTATTGATTATGATGTCATGGATACTTTAGAATTTACCTGTGGTTTTTTTTATATAATTGATAGTGGTGATTAATATTGAAGATTAAATTTTACTTTCTCCACACAGTTACCTTTAAAATGCAAATAAAAGACTTAGCTCCTTTAAAAGTTACTTTTGAAGTAGGGGCCTCTACGTGGTTCAGTCAGTTAAGTGTCCAGTGTCCAACTTCAGCTCAGGTCATGATCTCATGGTTCCTAAGTTCAAGGGCTGCATCAGGCTCTGTGCTGACAGCTCAGACCCTGGAGCCTGCTTTGGCTTCTCTGTCTCCCTCTCTCTCTCTGCCCCTCCCCAGCTCATGCTCTGCCTCTCTCTCTCTAAAATAAATAAATATTTTTGAAAAATTTAAGTTACTTATGAAGTAAACACAGTTTCTTTTAAAGAAGGTAAAAATGCATATGGAGTCAATATTTCACTGATTACATTTCATTACCAGTTAAATTTCATCACTATTGAAAATTATCCCAGTTACCTATGAATATATTAGCAGTCTTTTCAGCTCCAAAGAACTTTTCAGAATTGTGTCATTAAGGAGACTTTGAAGGCTAAAATTTATACAGAGAAATAAGAAACTGAAACTAGGAAACAAGCATAACAAAGAAAAAGAGACTTAATTGGGAGTCTTCTATCAAGTGCCTCCTAAATGTAGCTCTGTGGAGTATACAAGACTGCTATCATTTCTAGTCTGGAATGAGGCAGTTTGTGCACACTCTGAAATATAATAGACATTTGATAATCTTCAAAATGAATGGAAAAGGAAACACAAATCTTAAGGACTCATATACAAAGAGAATGCCCTGTCACAGCTATTTACAGGGTGACGCCTAGAGGCGAAGGCCCCAGTGAACCGAGGGAGGAAATTCCGGAACCCGGATGTCTCTGTGTCAGTGCCCCCAGGCAAGGGTCTTATATCTGCCTAGGTGTTTCCACTCCAGTTATGTCAAGTCTGCTTTTGTTTAAGTGTGAATAAAAGCTGGTTTGGAAATGCCTGTCTGGTACCTTCCCTTGTGTTTCTCCACTGTAAGTAGTTATTCAGAAGAGAGATTAAGGTTGTCATCTGTTGCCTTAAAGGACAATATGAATTATCTTAAGCACTTCCAAAGCAGGTGGCTTCAGAAAGCCAAGGTTTATGTTTAAAACTTTTCCTCCCATTTGGATGCATAATAGGAAAGGTAATGAAGTGGCAATTATCTAAGATTCTAAAATAAGATCTGAAGATGGGAATTGGAAGTAGGTTTGGATAGCTCCAAGTGGCCTACTCAGTGTCCGCTACGTCTTCCAAAATTGTGCTTTTAAATTTTATAGCACTGCTAAAGAGGAAATGCCTTTTTCCAGAGGAATAACATTCTGATAGGGTGAAAAAAGAGAGGGAGAAAAAAACAAAAAACGCTTTCCTGCCGGGTGTAAGTTAATGAAATAGCATTAAGTGTAATTAGTTGTTTTAGGAAAAGACAAGTGAAAGACAGTGAATTGTTAGAGAGGCAGAGAAACCCTGCATGCCGAAACTTGACTTCCAACACCTGAAAGAGGCAGTATTAAAATATATGACACATCCTTTGGATCAGATTCTTTAGAAGTCATCTCAAACATTCTGACACAAATATTTTCCTTTTTTTTTTTTTTTGACTATGATGAATGACGCTTTGTGGTGTTCTGGTCGCATTACTGATAAAAACGATAAAAAGAACTGCCAAATCTACCCAGGCGTCCAGAGTTTTGTAAAGACGGGGGATCCCTTTCAGACCTGGTCTGCTGCAGGATCCTGCATTCTCTCTGAATTCAGCGTTTACTGCTGGTTAGTCATCTTTTGGAACTCAGAAAAGGCTTAATATTTTATGCCTAACTGTTGAGAGGGGTGCACTTGACTCAAGTTTGTCAAATGTAACAGTACTGAATGGGAAGATGTTCATTGCTACTGCATATTTCAGTGGCTTTCCCGAATGTTGGGATCGTGCTTTGCATTTATCCACAGTTTGTTTTCTCTTCCAGTAGGATTTCTAATTACATAAAAGGGCTTCACTGTTTCCTGTGGCTCGCCACAGTCTTTATTTGGCATAAATGGCAGGGGATAATTCCATGTCACTGAGCAATTTAAGGATCTTAACTCTTTAAAAGGAAGTATAGTCTTTCAGTAGAATCTTGGACTTTCTGGCATGGCGCCTTTGCATTTAGTTTTTACTCCTTTATGTTGCAGGCCTGTAGCAAGGTGCAATTTAGCATAAGTAATAATTCAGTCATTTGAATTGGAGATACAGGACATTTATATTTTAACTATAAGTTTGTATTAAGCTGGGAAATTTAAAAAAACAGCCTGCTTAATAAATAATAATATACACGTCATTTCTTGAACATCTGCTACTGTATTGGGTTCTTGATATCTATCATTTAATTTATTCAATACAGTACCTCTGAGAAATTATTCCTCTTACCAAGAGGTATGTTCAGAGAAAGAATGCAACTTGTCTAAGGTCCAGAACAAGTAGATAGGAAAACTTATAGTCTAATCATGAATTTCAGCTATAGCGTATATCTCCTCATCAACTTTTGTTCAATAAGAATTTTTTACCATTTTCTTTGAGATAATTACAAATTGATGTTAATTTGTAAAAAAGATCATGTATTCCCTTCTGTCACCTCATTTTCCTCAATGGTAATAACATCTTACACAACTAGATGTAGTACAATATCACAGCCTAGAAAATGACCTACAATCCAGCAACTTCAAAAATAAATTTTTGAATAAATAAAAATATCCAGCACCATAGGGGTTATGACATGAAAGTCTTTATGAAAAGACTTTTGTAAATAAAAATTAGAAGGATATTTGATGAGTACGTAATTTTTTTCAATGTCTTAATCAAGAATAATGAGACAGCATACATTTCTGCATCACAAAATGGCTTCGGCATGCCAATTTGGGTCAGGAGAGAAATTTCTCTTCTAAACTAGATAATCTCATAATCTTCTTCATCTAAAATTCTGTGTGGTGCAAAACCATTTTTGCAGCTTAGAATAGAACATCTATCATAGATTAAAGATTACAAAATACAAAATAATACCACAAATCACTGTTCTTGATGTGGGATTCAAAGTGAATGTGTGAAACATAAATAGTCACTATAAATAAATCCATGAATAAGTCTTTGCTGCCTCTGAGACAGAGATTAATGAAGCTTTAGGATCCTGAGAGCTCAAGATATAATCTATAGCTTTAAACTGATGTCAAGATTGAGAATTGATTGCTTAAAAAGCCCTTCATTTCTCCAGGAGAGATTAATGATTTTAGTGCTACTCAGTCTCTTCTCATGCAAAATTTATATGATTTAGTTTCAGCGGGTATGGTATGTGTGTGTGTTGGGGGAGGATTTACATATTAAATGTTAATTGTATAATATGTAAAAGTTAAGCTAGTTTAAAAGCAAAAGCTAGTACTGTGTGTGATATTCTCAGGATATTTTTAAATTTTGGAATTCAGTGAAAGCCAGCTCATGTATCCTTGGAGGCCGAGAGCTGGCCTGTGAGCTGACTGGAATGGTTCAGATGGAGAATCTTAAGAATGATACACATAGTTTGTAAGTTTGTAAAATTTTACTTTAATTTCCCTAGTCTTCATTTAGGGCCAAGCCCTTTGCTTTACGTAGGAATGTGCTAACCGGAGTCTTGTTGTATTTCTTCCACAAATCATAGCCATAATGCCTTAATCATGACTTTCAGTTTGGGTTTCCTTAAGTAAAACCAAGAACTCGAAGATAAGGATTTAAAGCAATCTAAGTGCAGAATTCCTTTAGGAATGTATGAGGTTCCCCCTCCTATATTTTGCATTGGTCTCTCTCATACCTACTCGAACAGCAGTCATTTTAATAGTAACTCCTTTTGTATGAAGTCCTTCCAAAGCATTCATCTTCTCTTTCAAAGAGGCAACAACTCATATTTGATTGGGTTACATAATATTTAAATAGGGACAATTACAAAACAAGTAGTACTGATATAAGGGGCTTGGGGAACAAATACAGCTGTCTCTTTGTAAGTGTGAACTTTGACTCGGGGAAGCAGAAAGGATGCTGATCATATATTCCTATGTGAGCTATGGGTATCATCTATTGCGTGCTTGCCTGTGTAGGAAAGGTAGCAAAGCCAGGGCAGGTGAGTGACAGTTGGTTAAAATAATGACCATTCTCCTTTGTTCAGCTTCACTATTGATACAGCCTGACAGTGTGTCATTGAAATACTGTAAGTAAATCAAGACTCCATAAATATATAAATAATGAATATATATGTATATATATGGAATGAATTTTAAAATATGCATGGCCATATTTAATAATTGATCATTGTGCCTTGTTATGTATGTCAAAATGGCTAGCGATACGCCATGGCACAGTGTAGACGTTTAATGCATTTTTATCCACTTCTGTAGTTCTTCCTGAAGAGACTTAACTTCATTACTTCTCAAGCTGTAGGGCATAGCATGGCTACCTGGAAGTCACTTAGAGTTCAGAGGAGTGTTTTCAAGTAGTGAGATATTCTTTATACAGAGCTCCAGATGAAGATGTATGGAGAAACATTTTTATCTTCTTGAAAAAAGCAAAATGGCCCACAAAAGGTATTTACCAAAATAATGGAGGAGCAGGATTCTCTTTTCTTCTTTTTCTCCCTCCTTCTTTCTTCCTTTCCTTCTTTCCTCCCTCCTTTCCTTCTTTTCTTCCTTCCTTTCCTCCCTCTCCTCCCTCTCCTCCCTCTCACTCCCTCTTTTCTTTTTTCCTAAGGACTCCCCTATCCTCAACTACTTCATGATTTCATGGTTTTCAAAGTTAATTTTGCAGAATTTTGTCTATACCACCCTGTGCTTACATAGAAAAATGCCATGTTTCTTTGCTTTTCAGTTTTCCTTTAGGTTAAATTGACTTCTCAGTTCAGATCAGGTATTCTACTTTCCAGTCTATGGCACGTGCCTCTAATGTAGGGCATGCTCTGATTTGACCATCCCTTTACACAAAGGACACAGGGTGGTTGAATCTGAGCTATTAACAGCTATGGGGCTTTAGTTTCCGCGCGTATCAGCCTCCCCATGACTGTCAACAGATCAAGATGAACAAATACGGTTTAAAGGGAACTCTGATTTTCTCTACAAGCTACCATGATCCACATAAACACATAGTTGGGAATGCTGGGATAAAACATTTTTGTGTTTTGTGATATGAATTACATCATCTATATTAGCAATCGTGTTTACTCCTCCGAGTTCTTGGACATTACTGAAGCATCCTTAGCACCTTGGTTACTGACCTTGATTAAGATTCTTAACTGAGGCCTCAGTGCAAAGGGGTTGTGTTACTGTGACTCTGAGTGCTACAGATCTGGCTTGAATTCTCACCCTTCCACTAATCTACCTCTATAACCTTGGGGAAGTGTTCCTACCCACAGAATGTGAATGTTGAAAGTTGCTGCCTTATAACATTGTTGTGAGGATTATTAGCTCAGTGTTTGGCATGCAATCAATAAATATATGTTACTTCTCTTTGAAAGGTCAGATTTTCTGATTGTTAGCCACTGTCACTCTAAACGGGTGTTCTTTAAACTTTTTGGCCACCACCCCACCATAAGAAAACATTTTAAAGTGTAATCATGCGTGCGTATGCTCACACACTCGCACATTTTAAAATAGGATATATAGGGATATGTATGTATTATTAAATAATAGTTAACCTTAATACATGAAATCAGTGTTATGTTTTCTGTTTCTTTTTTTTTTAAGAATCCTAGTTATGATGTACTAAATTGATTTCACAACCCACTAAATATGTTACAGCTTGAAGTTGAAAAATCTGATCTAAATTGTAAATGATCTATTATTTATAAATGAAAGAATATACCTGTTGGGCATTTTACTTGCCCTTTTGGAAGAATATCATATTCTACTAAAATGTAAAGATTGATTCTTAACCATCCCCAAGATTGATACCAAAAATCATTTTCCACTATAACCTTCAAAACCTAAAATAGATTTTAGAAAATCTGGATTCAGGGTCTTCCACCAATGTTGACTTATTCAAAACTTACTCCTTTTTAGTAGATTGTCCTCAATGATCACTTTTCAGAGTGCTCCTGATACCTTAACGATGATAGGAACTACTTATTGAATGCCTACTTCACACTCTTTGAAACTAAATGGGCAACGTGATTGCAGTAAATACACTGTTGGTTTAATTTGCCCTCCCACTTCTTTTTTAAAAATTCATTGGTCTTTTAGTGAGGGGATCAACTAACAGCTTTGGAACCAACAGTCCAGAGTCCACTTGGCCCAGTAACTGTTTGCCAGTGACCATGAGCACAGCCGGAAGAGATGGCCTGCTTCATGCCCTGGCTATCTTTATGTTTGCCATGAAACCGTAGAAGAGGCTAGAGCTACTGTGTGTGGATAGCTGTCCCGTGGTGGTACTTACAAATGTGGGAGTGTGAAATTTGTTCTCCTTGCTCTCCACGGTATCATTGGAAACACAGATTAAAGGTTTTGGAAAGCACAGTTTTTCATTGTTTAGACAGGTCTCTAGGCTTCCTGAACTATGCATACTACATGAAATGGGGCCTTTCGTGGTATTTACTCTTTCTGTATTAATGGCATTTCTGCCGGAAGATAGAGCATTTTTGGTAGAAATAACTTGTCACTCAATTGAGATGTTTTGCTTGGGAGATACTGTAGTTTCACAACATATCTCTGCTCGCGCATGCTCTGCTGCTTCCCTGCTCTTCTTAAGCTTTCTGATCTTGACATGTTTGCTTTTGTTTTAAAAAATCGACTCTGTGATTTTTACCTTTGTATTGCATCTGTGCAAAGTTACCACTATTAACATGTTTTATTACTTTTAAAACAAATCTTAGGGATATTTGTAATGCTAAATAACAGATGCAAAATATTTTTCATGGAGTGTGACTTTTAGGTTTTAATTCAGTTCCTGATTGGCTCAAGTATTCCACAAATACTCTGTCATTCTATTCATATAAAAAAGCATTATTAATACAATTGTATTTTCCTTCATATATTTGGATTGTGGCTCCAATGAAATCTGTACTTTTAAAATTTCTTATCCACTTGTGAATCATACAGATATATTAGTAGTTAATTAGTCATTTTCCTCCTCACCCCCACCTCCATTCCCAGTGCTGTATTTTTGAGAACATAAAGAATTTCGGTCTGTTGTTACATTTGTTTTAAACATAGACAAAGACGCTAGACTTTTTTCTTGACCCTTGGGATTGAGAGAAAATATTTACAGATGTTAATCATGGTGAAATTACTTTTCATATGTCCCTTTGATCTCTATGAATAATAAACGGGAGGGCTTCATTAGGCATCTCAAAGTCTCCAGGCCTTCCTAGAATAGATTTGAAAGTTGATGGCCAAATGGAGATTAGGCTTTTAAGCCCATGGTAGACCGGGTGTTTCATTGTTGCCACCATACCTGTACATATTAGGCGGTGAGTACATGTTTTTAGTTTATTTTGAGACTCTCTTTGTATTGCATCTTTGGAAGATTAATGCTACTACACTTTTTTTTTTTTTTTGATTTTAGAACAATTTTGTTGGGGTATGCATAATCCGAAGTAAAGCTAAATAATTAATATGTAGAACTTTGTTTTTTAAGACTTATTTAACTGCTGTAAAATCTTCTCATGACTTAATGTTTAACAGAATTTTCTTCAGTTAATGCGCGGATCAGTTCTTTAGACTTCAAGCCCTATTTTAAGTAACTCCTTCTTATTATAATTCATTTTGGTACACTTTTCACATTATTTTCTGTTTTGCTTCTTGATGTCATAAAGCTGTTTTGATTATATTCTTGATAAAAAAAAAAAGAAAACCCTCATTAATCTCAGCATGTGGCTGGCTCAGTCAGTGAAGCATGTGACTCTTGATCTTGGGGTCTTGAGTTCGAGCCCCACCTTGGGGGTAGAGATTACTTGAAAAGAAAATTTATGTTTGAAGCCTCTTCGCCTGGATGTATGAAGGACATTTCAAACTTAATACGATCCTTTAAAATTTTTGAGTTCCTGATAAATGTATAATAAATTGAATATCATAAACATTAATGATTATACTTTTTTTACAGGGATCACTACAATTCATTTAAGTGCCTTGCCATACAAAACTGCTTTATTGACTATCATATTCTCACTTCTCAGCAGAGCCCCTGGCACATAGTAAGCACTCCAAAATTCTAGTGATCTCGAAGTGAATGAGTGAATGATAAATAACTTTCATGGGTACCCTGGTGGCAGATCTCTCTGTGATAGCCAACAGCACAGTAATAAGTAGCAGTGTCTGGAAAATTGCCTGCCTCCAGATTCTTTTGTGGTAAACCAAAGTCCTAGAGCCCCAAGCTGGGGAGCAGCAGCCCTGTGCTTATTGTGGATGTTAATCCTGGGAAAACCCTTAGCGGTTTGCCTGAGAAATCACCGCCACCATCCAGATGTGAAATTGATGCTTACATAGGAACTAACATTTAAAAGGGAGACAGAGGGCACGGGGGACACCAGCCTGGCTCAAATAGAACATGAGACTCTTTATCCTTGGGGTCATGCGTTTTGGGTGTAGAGATTACTTAGATAAATGAAACTTAAAAAGAAAAAAAAAGTAAAAAATGAGACAGGAAAAGAGATGCAGCTCATATAAAGTAATAAAAAATGTCCAAGTTCCCTACCTTAACCTTGTTAATTACATTACCTATTTCTTCCTGTAGCATCATAATATCTATACCTAAGTTTGTGTTCTGCCTTCAGACTACACAATACGTTCACATACATTAACATGTTTATTAAATAATTTTGATTTTTAAAAATCTCAATGATCATTTGATGCAAATTTCTGTGTTTGCTTCTAGAAAATTAGGGGAGGGTAGGATTTGCAAAGCACAAAGCAGTGTATCCTGGTGGCCAATTCAGGCTCATGGTTCGCTTTGTGTTATTTTGACTCTGTCCAGCCAAGTTCATAGAGTTTCAAGATTGGAAGAAACCTGTAAATTATTTTTGCATATCTTCCATCTGATTCACAATCTCTTTGCTTCACAAACAAAAGTGACTTTGGCATAAAACTCATGAATTCATTTTTTTAGCTGTTGAGGCTACTCTGTTTTTAACCAATACTGTTTTTAGAAATCTCTTTCTTGTATTTAGCAAAAATGTTCTTCTCTTAACACCCTCTCACTGGTTCTAATCTTCCCTTTGAAACTGCATGCCGTGATTTTACTGACTTTTTCCATTATTGGTAATGCGTAGTCACTTGGTACCTTATAAAATATGGTTATGCACATCATCTTATTAGAGCTTCAGAACAACTCAGTAAATTAGGTAGCTTATTTATTGTTATCTTTGTCCTATAACTACTCTAACCCATAGAGAAGATAAGTGGTCTGCTGTGATCACATGCCCACAAATAATAATGTTGGATCCAGGTCACTGCCAAGCTTTTTCTCATTCAAAAGTCCATGTGTTTTCCATGGTACAGCATTGTCTCAAATATCCCTTCCAGTTTAAGTGATGCCCATAATTTTTTACTACCTCAGACTAGGTAATGTTCTAGAACAACTTGTGTGGTTCCGGACGGGGTGTGTGCATATGCACATGTACATATATGCCCATGCAGAGCTTGGACTACATTCGTGGCCGCCCGCTGATGATATATGTAAAGTATTTGGCAATGATAACCAGTCATTGTACCATTTCGGTTTATCTGAGTCTCTTGTCTTAGGTTAAATTTTACATAACTATTTTCTAAAACAAATGCCTACGTCATTTAGCATTTCAGAGTACATAGTTTTCAAGTGAAGAATTGTGAGCCTCACCCTCATGTTATACATTACTGTTTAGTGAAAACAGAAAAACGATTTTCTGGGCAGCTGTTGAAGATTCCTAAGTTTTTCTGTCTGCACTTGGTGTGTGATGAGAGGGAAAAACCTCCCGTCTTACCAGCTTCAGTCACTTTGGCTAGCACAGAAGTAAACGCTTTCAGGTTGGAGCATTGGCCTCAGTAAAACACAAGTATTTCCAAGGCTCACTAAGGAGCTACTTTACACAGTTGGTACAGGATTATACCATGCCCTGAATATCAAAGGAAGAGGTTAGCTCAGTGTCAACAATTATATAACTCTATACTTTAAACCCCCGAACAAAACTAACCACTTCCTAGATCGTGAATAGCAACAGCACAAGCTGAAACCACAGTTGATCAGCGCATCTAAAAACCACAGTTTCGCTGGGACTAGGCTATAATTATTTCCATATATTCTGCATAAAATCATCAGAAGTCAGAAACCATTTCTACATCAGTGAACAGGAAAGACATTTAGGAAGATAAATTATTTTAAAGTAACCATTTGTGAAAAACAGGAAATAAAAGCAGCATCATATTCATTGCATGAATATTCATATTATCAGACTTGAAAGAGTGTCTTTAAAGCTGATTCGTCTGAAACTATACTGCTTCCGTAGCAAATTGCAAGTTTCTCATGAAGCTAATACTTTTAACCGAATACTCTTCTTTTAGTCTAATCACTTAGGAAAAAAATGATTAACAGTAGATTTTTAACTTGAGCATTAATGAGAAGTAACATTGAATTCAGTGTGATGACTGAATTAGCCAGATACTTGATTCAAGTGGGGATTTAGGGCCTGGCTGGGTTTCTGATATTTAAATTTAACCCTTCTCTATAACAACCTTTATATATAGGTTTGTCTTTAAGAGTCTCTAAAAGTAGATTAATATAGACTCTTGTTGGGTCTCTCATAGCCCCTTACGGGGCCTCAGCATCAACATGCTGGATGACCTCCTTAATCTCAGGACACCTTGGAGATTCTAGTGATGCTCAGTGGACCCTGTGACATTCTTCCCTGAGCTCATCATTTCTGTCTTCCTACATGCCCAGTGTTTGCCCTGGGCTTTTCCATGTGCCCATCATGGCAGCATCTGCCTACTGTGACCCCTTGTCCATGGGTCTCCTCGCCTGAGATTTTTGGCAAGTGCACCTGATTTAAGAAGTTTCTGGAAATACTGAGTCACAAAGTTCCATCCCCACACTGTGGATGGTGTCCACAAATGAACTCCTGTTGTCATTCTGACTGACACCACTTTTATTTTAGATTCAAATGTTCTGTAGTGCTGCTGGATACTCGCCCTACAGTTTCTCCGCCCGTCCTCTCTCCCAGTTCCCACAACTGCCATTTTACCATTCATTCTCTCTTTAAACCTCCCGTCCTTACCCTCAGAGAATTCTGCTTCCTGTTTCATAAGAATACAGGCAATCAGAAGAGGACTTCCACATGCTCTCCCTATGCTCTTCCTTATTTCTCAAATGTATCTCGACACCTGGCCCTCCTGTGACCTTGGGTCAACCTTGGAGAACTGGGTTATCTTCCATCTCTTCCATATCCTCTTGTCTCATCTTCAAGGGTGCACCTGCATGCTTCTTTCCCCCCACCACACACACATGCACCCACACGCACCAACCATCTTATTATTTTTTTACTCTATTGGTTCATTCCTCTTGGCATACAAACATGCTACTCTTTCTCTTATCTTACAGAAAAAATATGTCATTCTTTTGATCCCACATCCCCATCCAGCTTCCAGAGCTGCCGTCTGCTCTCCTGGTCGGCAACTCCTCAGAACAGTTCTTCGTGTTTGCTGTCTCTGACTGCTGTCCTTTTATTCTCTCCTAACTCATACTCAGCAAACTTTTCACCCCCACCATTTTACCCAAGTTGCATCTGTTAAGGTCTCCTATGAACACATATTGCCAAATTTAGTGGAAGCTTCTCAGTCCCCTCTGCTTTGACCTGTCATCAGTGTTTGACACAGCTGATCCTCAATTCCTTCTATTGAAGATTTTTCCACCATGTTCTTAGATCATCACATTCTCCATTTTTCTCCTGCTGTACTGACTGCTCCTTCTCAGTCCCCTCTACTGATTCCAGCTCCTCTCTCTAGTCTGGCTTTGGTGACAGTATCCATAGGGTCATTCCCTTTTTGAATCAAGACCACGTCATCCAGACTGGGAAACCATGATACTCACCTCTTCCTCAACAACACCCATTCATTTGCAGTCACATCCAATCCCATGGCTTCGGTGCTGTCTGTAAGCCATTGGCTCCCAGGTTTATATAGCCAGCCCCTACATTTAATCTGAAGTCTCTTCTTGGATATCCAACTGCCTCCTCAACTTTCCATTTGAATTATTGGAACTGCCTCTTAAGTGCCTCCCTGGTTCCACCTTTGCCTTCCTACAATGTCTTTTCAGCACAGCAATATGGTCCCTTTGCCTGAAACTCTCTAACGATTCCTTTCTAGGGTTACTGGAATTAGCGAATAAATATATAAGATGCCCAGTTACACTTGAATTTCATCTAAACAATGAATGACTATGTAACTTTTAGGTCCTACTTACACTAAAAAAATCATTCATTGTTTAGATGAAATTCAAATGTAACTGGACATCCTTGGATATTTTATCTTGCAACTTTACTGCCTGCTCACCCAGAGGAAACACTTAATCCTTCCAGCGACCTACAATCTCCTATATGATCTGGCTCCCTGCTACCTCTGATCTAGCTACAGTGTCCCATCCTTGCTATTCTTCCAATAGACCAGACATACTTCCTCCCTCAGATTATTTGCCCTCCCACTCTGTATACCTAGAATAATCTTCCTCAGAGAGCCACATGACTTACACTCTCTCCTCCTTTAAGTTTTGCTTGAATGTTACCTCCTCACTGGACCATCTCTGTCTGTCTTATCCCCTCCCTGCTTTACTTTTCTTCTGATATACATCTCACTATCCAGTATTCCCTTTGTTTCATATATTGTACTTATGGTCTGTCTCCCTCCAGTAGGATATATGTTTTATAATGGCACATATATCTAATTTGTTCATTACTATATCTTCAGCATCTAGCATAGCATCTAACCTGTATTAGGTGCTCAGAATGTTGAATAATTGAATGAATTTATATATCATGTAAATGACCTTTGGATAATGAAAAACCTGTTCATTATGGATGTGGCTGTTAATGTATCAGGTAGCAGTTACTAGTTCCACATGTTTAATCTCCTTAATATCTTATCTGAACCAGTGGAAACAATGAGGATTTTTATAAAGCAAGATGGGGGAAGGAGAATGAAGATGACTTCAGAGCATCGGACATTTGGGGCAAAGGGTGACAGAGAGGCAGGGTACAAAACAAGACAAAGAAGGGGTGCCTGGGTGGCTCAGTCAGTTAAGCGTCCAGCTTCAGCTCAGGTCATGATCTTGCAGTTCGTGGGTTCGAGCCCCGCATCAGGCTCCGTGCTGATGGCTAGCTCAGAGCATGGAGCCTGCTTCAGATTCTGTATCTCCCTCTCTCGAACCCTCCCCTGTTTGCACTGTCTCTCAAAAATAAATAAAAAACATTAAAAAATTTTTTAAATAATAAAATAAACAAGACAAAGAAAAATAATATGCAAAGACAGCTATAAATTGACCTTGAACTTTATTAAACTTCGCCATGACTTTGCATCTCCCGAGTGTATTTTAGCTCTCCCCAATCCATGCATTAGATTTTACATATAGAAATGGCTGTTATTTTTATATTCCATTTAGTTGATGCTGGTTGATAGAATTTTACCTTCTTTAAATAGGTGGAAGTTACACTTTTTAGAATTACAGCCCAGTCTTCACTTGTACTGACAGAGCTTTCCAGTAATCCCTTGACTTAATGCTGGCTGCTCTCTTCCAAGACGTAGGTAGCCAGTAGGCGCCCTGAATATCCAAGTGACATCTGAGGAGTCTATTTTTAGGTGTTTATTAACCTTAAATTGGGGAACAATGAACAAGATGTTAGGCTGGTTGTTCTTCAGTCTCTTTGCACAGTACAAATGCAGGAACATAAATCCTCTCATTTGCTTAATAGTTTAGCTCAGACGTAGTTATATCACTAAGCTCTTAGGGCTCATGTCTACCCCATTCCAATGGACACTAAAATTAGCAATGGCCATGGTAATACATACATACATTATAATCATGTTCTTAACAATCCTCTTTTTATGAACACTTAGGTTTTCATTTTATTTTTACTCTTCTCTATTAATAATGCTACAATGAATATCCTTAGATTGTAGCTCTGATTATTTTCTTAGGGTAAAATTCTAAATAGGAAATGTATAAGATCTTAGAAAGTGAACATTTTAAGGCTTGTGGAAAATAGTGTCTGATTGTCCTTCAGAATTGCTGTGACATTTTACTCTTCCACACAGTTTATGAAGACGATGGTCTTGCCCTGTCATGACCTGCCGTGGACCTTAACTGTCCCCTGACTTCAAATTCTTACTGTTTTCTTCATTAGGCCTCGTCTTCACTGATTGCAAATGCACACAGACTCCTCCCCATATAATATAGAGGAGCCCTTCTTGTAATCAACCTTCCCATAACCAGATTAACCTGTGTCCTTCTTCCTCACTGTCAAGCTTAGTGAAGTAAGTTCTACTTGCTTCCTACGCTTATGCTCCTTTTTCTTAACAGTTCTTTTTCTTCCTTACCCACTTCACTGACACTTCTAAGGGTATAAACCACCTACTTAATAACTCCAGGGACTTATCTGTATCCCTCTTCCTTCTTGATCTTTCCATCACTTTGAGGTTGCTATCCATCTCCACTTCTCAAAACTCTCCTCTCCTTTGGCTATGGAATCACTAATGCCTCCAGGGCCTGCACTCTCTTCTAGGCCCTTTGGCTGATCTATTTCAGGCACCATTACTGGCTGCCTGGTATCTGAATATTGGGAATCCCGGTTTCCTGTCTGTGATTATCTTCTCTTCTCATTTTATTTATCTTCTTATTCTGTGGCTCTAACTAACCTTAAGTATGTAATGACTGTAACTCTCTATCCTTATCCAGCCCTTGGTCTTTAAGGCCGTGGAAGTATTTGCACTTGTCCATTGGACATTTCCATCCCAATACTCCAAAGGTTCTCTACTTAAAATGACCCAGCTTGAACCTTTTCCTTCTTTCATCCTTACCTATTTTGTCACTCAGCTCATTGTCTCAAGCTAGAAATAGTTCATACCTTGCTGGGCTCTTCTTTGCTTCATTCCCTGTTCCATCAGCTGCCAATTCCTATGGAGTCTACAGTGACAGACTTTGACATCCTCCCCTTCATTTCTTTTCCTCAGTGGTGATCATCAGATTATAAAGCATACTTTCTTTATAAGAAAAATTTTTTTCATATTTTGTCTACCAGATTTTAGAAGGGATCACAGTTACCCAGGAAACATAAGACCTTTCTCCTCTGCTCTGAAATACTTTATGGGCAAACGGGAGAGAGAGGTACAATAATTCCATTGTACTGGGTAGGGATGTTGCAGAGGATGAGCAAAAGGCACTCAGCTTAGCAGTAGTGCTCTGGAGGTGAGGAAAGCCTGGTTACTGAAAGCCTACTGGAGGTGTTGCCTCCTTACTGATCAGTTGCCATTGGCCCAATGAAGAAGGGAGAAAGGTAAAACAGCATGGGCAAAGGTTCAAAGCCTTTATGGCTTCCACTAGATTCTTCACACCTCTTTCCTCGCTCCTCACACAGAAGAGAAGTAGAAAACCAAAAATAAAAGCCTGATTATATCCCACCTTTCTTAAAGTCTCTTTGGATTCTCCTGCCCCTTGCAGATTCGATCCAAATTCCATAGCTTGACGCACACACAGGCTTCTTAATCAGGCAGACCCTCGCTCTCCACGGCATCTTCACCTCCCGGCACCTGCCCTCCCCTGCTTCTGCCACCACTACCCTCCCCACCCTCACACTCCCAGCCACGGCCATGCTGCAGCCACACTCTTCCTCTGCATTTTACCCCAGCGCTGGTTTTTCTCCCAGCTCTGGTTCTTCGTAAGTATCAGAAGTGCTTCTAATCTGTGTAAGTACTTTCTTCTCTGATCCCAACATTAACTTTCACTTCTTCATTGTAGCCTCCCCTTAATTCTTTCAGGTGGAATTAAATGCTCTCACAGCACTTTGTTTTTAACCTCTGTTGTAGTCCTTACCCAAGTCCTTACCTTACCCAAGGGACACCGGTTTATCCGTCAAGAGATAAGAAGAGAACAATGGCAATTTATCTTCATCACCTCAGTGCCAGCACATTAATAGTCATATCACATTTTGTGAGATGATTTCACTTTCACCTGCCCCCAATTTCAAACAGTAATGTTCCTTATAGCAACAGAAGGAAAAGACCTCAGGTGTGTTTGGGGATAATGGTAGCAACTTTCACAAGAACATTCTATGCTCTCTTTTGCCTTGGTGATTTCCCTTGACCTGCCCAGAATTCTGACCATGTGACACGCCTTCATTTTAGTGTGGTGACCAATGTGAAAGGACATAAGGAAAGAACTTATAGTTTACACTTTTCTTTTTCGGAAGTGTTTGGATTTGAAGATGAGCACTGAAGACTTTATGGCAAAGTAGAAAGGGATATCACAGAGTGAGTAAACAAGTAAAAGGAAGTGACTTAGCACTTGATAAAATAGTTGTCATTCATATCGCCCTCTGTCATTGAAATGAAATTCACTTTTCGCTGAATAGTTACTTTAAAGGAGATTGTTTCAGTGCAATCCCGCACACTGTAGTTAACAGTTACACGGGGGGCCTGACTAGTGAAATCTTGCATTTTTGGTGGGGTTTTATTGCTAATTTCATATAAAGACTTTATAGGCAAGGAATAAAGATTCCAAAATCTGAAATCAGAGATGTGAGCTAAAGTGAGCTAAAGACATTATTTTATATATATATATATTTTTTTTTTTTTTTAAAGTTCCTCAGGATAGAGTTCTTCCTGGCCACAAACATACCTGGACATGCATTCACTTACCTTGCTGTTGTGAAATTCCTTTTTCTCTCCTGAGAAGAGCTACTGAATATAAATCTGCTGTAACAGAGAAAGGAGTTTGAACAAGGATTTCCCCTCTGGGGCAGGACAAGCTCTGATTTGCCGTGTTGGTGTTATAAGAATGTTGGGTGGGGATATCAGTGAACATTGACTAAATAGGTAATGTCACTCCATATGGCACACACCAACATAAATCATGAACTAAATTTCTTAAAATAATTTTGTATCTTGACTAAAGCTGATATAATGTGACTAATGAAATATACAATAAAATCTGTGCTTGAAAATGCCTAATACATATAATGCTCAATTTGGTTAAAATTTTAAATTATACTGTTTTACTTAACCCTTAAAACAGTTTTCTGAGGGAGTGCGACTGTGTGTGCTTTGAACATTTATCTACAGACACACACGTAACTAAGATGTGCACCGTGTAATTTACAGAAACACCCAATTTTCTTGGCTGGTGGGCATGACTGTCCTAGTCTGAAGAGAACATAATCTATATCATCTGTAGTCTGTAGAACAATTACTGAGTGCCTTCTGTACAGATAGAATGTATCCCAAGGTCGCATTAACTGCGACTTTCAGAAGGTATAATGAGTGAAGAGAGGTTTGTAAGATCTGTACCAACCTCTTCCATCAGGTTTGACTATGAGTTATCAATAGAATGTTTAAAATAAAAGCCATAATTTTAAAAATGTGAAATTTAAAAACAGACACATGTTTCTAGAAAAATTAAAATAATAAAAATATGATGTCTACCATTTGTGGTAGAATGCATACAGCTCTACTATTTAATTTATTCTACAAAGGCAAAGGCAAAAACAGAGAGGCCAGTCAGATTATTGCAGGTGGTAGCCTGGATTATAAAATAGTAGCAACAGAGGTGATGAAAAGTGGTCAGATTCTACACATGGTCTAAGGTAAAACCAAGATAATTTGATGTGGGATGTAACCAAAGGAGAGGCACAAAGAATGACTCCCGATGATGGAATTGCCATTTGCTGTGATAGCAAAAAGGTGCTGGTTAGACGTAGGAATCTGATGGCAGTCCCCATGTAAGTCACATATAATGCTTTGAAACAATGTTAGATTGCTAAAGGAAAGAATGGAGACAGAAATGAGCCTTGGAACATTTTAGCATGTAAAGGCAAAGTGATCAAGATGAACCAGTAAACAGAGCTAAGGAGATGATCCATTGGGATTGGAAGAAAAGTTGGAGGCTGCTCTTAAGTTAGGATGAAGATTGAGAAAATGGACCGTTGGAGTCAAGCTGGGTGTGGGGACAGGCAGAAGTCATTGGTGACCTTTCTACTTTATATACATGTGAACTACTTCCTTTAGATAGTCTCATTTTACTCCTCACAGCCATGTCCTGAGGGTTTTTTTTTTAATCAATGTCTCCAGGTTCAGCTACTTGCTCCCACAATCTGACAGTATACTGTCAAGTGATCAAAAAATACGTAACTCTGTACCATTGTTTCTTACCCAAAGGAAGGTCTTCCTCCCATACAAAGTTCAAATGAGGTTGAGGGTCTTCTCTAACTATTAAATTTATTGAACACCTAATTGAAAATATCTACCAATCTAAGGCATCATTTCTCAGCTAGATCTTCACAAAGCATTCCAAAAATTTCCCTTATTGGTTGTTGAATTAAATAGATTGAATTAGAAAAGATATTGAACTATAAGAGACATTTCTATAAAAGTCTTAGGGATTTTGGTTCAAGGTGAACAGTAATTCAAGTGTTTCAGTGAAGATGTGTTTTTCTTCTAACAGTTGTTAGTTTACATTCTCTTTCAGTTGAAGTTTCTTACTATTGACCATTTCTCGAGTACTGTAACAAAGCAAATTTATAGGCATTCAATGTAATAAGATTAGGAAAAAAGTCATGTGATGTTTTGTTGTCAAACACTTGCGGCTAGTAGATGTTGTTCAAGCTTTTTATGGCCTGTCACATTTTTTGATTCAGGGGAATAATTTTTAAACTCTTAGTAGGAAAAAAAAGCTTACTTTTGGCTTCCCAGAGATGCCAGTGTGGAAAATGGGCTTGGGAGTATGTTATTTAGTTGTCCTGTGGGATTCTAGTTTTCAGTATAGATTATTACTTTTAATCCACAGCTTTACCTAGGAAGTGGAAAACTGTGTGGATGCTGATTCACCAGCCCACAGTCAGCCTGCTCCCTGGCAAAGGGCTGACTTCGTGAGACTTTCCAATCTAAGGCATTAGCAGCAGGGTGAAATGCTTTAATTGGGGCACCTACAGACCAGAAACATGTTCGGTGAGAAGGATTTGAGGGTAACCATGTTGGAATTTGTCAGTGTAGGAAGATTGTGGTGATTCTCCAGTTTCATACACTAATAGGACAATGGGGCCAGTAGCAATGATTTCCTCCACTAGTTTAGTAAGAAGCTGTATTTATGAACATCGGCTTTACTTTTTTAAAGACTACATTTTCAACAATGCTAGTCACATCTCTTTTTCCATATTTGGGCCCCGGCAGAGTACTGCTGCTACTCAGGGTTTGCCCGAAACCACAAAGCTCTTGGCATTTGAAGGTCAGTGTCAGGTTTGAGCCTTGAAATGACTCCTTTTAAAAAAAAAGTCCTGGGTGTTGAACATTTCTTGCTTTTCATACTGGCCTGTCACTAAGATTACTTCTATAGATATGTCAAGTTTTATTCAATTACCATGCTCCTTCAGTCAGAACTTCTCAATATTAAGACTTGACATGAATGCAATCGACCCCCTTCCCTAGGATTCCTCACTTAAATATATAATCTGCATTACCCACACAGTATTAAACCATCTGTTCTCGAGTAGGAATGCAAGCACTTGCTTTTCTGTGCTGGCTTAAAAATAATTTAAAAACATAACCAAGATAACTTTTTGGATGAATTCAAATAAGAACAAGGGGCAGGACAAAGAAGCATGGTTAAATGAATTGTTCCAGGGCATTCTTGTGTCTTTACAGAACCTCCCGTCACTTGTTCCTGGCAGGCATTTTGGTCTGGGTGCCCTGTCTGCTTCCTAAGCTCTTGATGTCAGACCTGTATACGTTATAGCAGCTCGACATTCTATAAATGGCATTGAAGTCACATTTACGAAGTGGTGTAACAAGACTGAAGGGTGTTTTTTTCCTTCTCTTAGAACACCTGGGTTTTTATTTTGTTCTCTGTATTTAATGACTGCAACAAGAATAAAACCTAATCGGCTTTCCTAGCCCCTCTGTTAGGTATGAATGAAGTGAAAGGCTCCTTATCAGTTTGAAGTGTAGTGAATGCAGAGGGCTAAGAAAGCCGCCGCATAAATCTTTGTCCGCCCTGAAAGGTTTGCTATGCTACTTGCTAGTTGCTATGCTACTCAGAGTAAACATTTTTGTGTGTGTATTTGTCCAGGAAGGCTCGTTGTAAATGTTGTATTTTTAAAATTGCACTTGCCACAAAAATCCTAATAAAAAGACAAGCCATGTTTCTTTTAGAGATATGTAACTATTTATTGTGAAATTATAAGCAATTCAGATAGTACTGTCCCAAACAGGAAATCAGCTTTTTTTCTCTAAAAAAGGAAAAGATGATAATAAAAAGATTATAATAAATGCATAAAATATTTAAAGTAGCCATAGTAAAATACAAAAACACTGAAATGTTGATTTCTCCACAGTTAACATGGGAGAAGTCAATTAGAGGACTTATTCTTGCAACCAAACTTTCTGTGTTGAGGTTGTGACACAGATTCTCAGATGGCCATAACTGGATGTGAACCCAGGTCTGCCTGTTACTTTTCAATGATAAAAGTAGAAATAGATCATTTTTCAGTTATTTTTTCATGTTAAGTTCACTTTGAAAAAAGTTTTTTAATGTTTATTTTTAAGAGAGACAGAGCATAAGTGGGGGAGAGGCAGAGAGAGAGGGAGACGCAGATTCTGAAGCAGGCTCCGGGCTCTGAGCTGTCAGCACAGAGCCCAACGTGGAGCTTGAACTCCTGAACCGTGAGTTCATCACCTGAGCCAATGTCAGACACTTAACCGACTGAGACACCTAGATGCCCCTTAAGTTCACTTTTTATGCTCCACACTCACCAGGATTTGTATGATACTTCAGTTACTTATGTGATTCACCACAGCAAATTCTCAGGTTGGCTTTATTTTGGCAAGGAAACATCACACCTATAATAGGTAAAGAAATTCTTTTTCTTTAGGGAGATAGAGAATATTTGACTTATAAACTTCACCAGGGCAGGTGGTTTGGTTTGTTTTGTTTACAGGGCCTACCTCATGAGCTTTTGAATTAATTTAAGTAATTTAATGGTTATAGTATAAAATTAGCCTTTATTTGCTGCTGTGATAGATACTAAGAAGTAGATGGCACCATGCTTTAGTTCTCAAGGGCTACTCTTTAACAAACTATCACAGATTGGGTGGCTCAAACAGCAGAAGTTTATATAGTCTCACAATTCTGGAAGCTAGAAGTTCCAGATCAAGGTATCAACAGGATTGGCTTCTTCCAAGGCCTTTCTCTTTGGCTTGGAGATGACCATTTTCTCCCTGTATCTTCTGTGCATGTCCATAAGCACTTCCTCTTCTTAAAAGGACCAGTCATATTGGATTAGAGCCCTCCCAAATAACCTCATTTTAACTGAATTACCTCTTTAAAGGCCCTGTCTCTGAATACAGTCTCATTCTGAGGTACTAAAGAGTATAACTTCAACATAGGTATTTTAGAGGGACACAATTCAGCTCATAACCCAACATGTATCTATATGTATTTGAAAACATGCTGATATCAATTTTCTGAACATGAATCTATTTCCTTCTGAATTTTAGAGCCACAGAGCTTGCATTTGTAAGCTAGATATGTTTGCCTTTCTAAGGACATTCAGTTCTTAAAAGGCAAGGTAAACTTGTATGCACTCTCAGGACAGTGAAAAAAGAAAAGAAAAGAAAAAAAAAAGAAAAGGAAAGGAAAGGAGAGGGGAGGGGAGGGGAGGGGAGGAGAGGAGAGGAGAGGAGAGGAGAGGAAAGGAAAGGAAAGAAAGAAAAAAGTCAAATTATGTTAGTTGTAGCATAGGGCAGTGTCTCCCAAAATTCACTGATAACCTAAAGCAACAAGGAAAATTTAAAGAAAAAAATAGAGTTCAGCCTCATCACAAACTTACTAAGGAGAATGTTTTATTTCTTAAGCTTTCCAAAATTTTGCTGAAGCTGTATTGGACCCTTTTTTTCTTTTTTCTTATTCTTTTTTTAAATTGAGATATAATAGACATACAACATCATATAGATTTAAGTTGCGCAGCATGTCGATTTGATACATTTCTATACTGCAGTATGATCACTGCAATAGCATTAGCTAACACCTCTATCACATCTATCACCCCACCAACACTGCCTAAGGATTTTTTGGTAATAATACCAAAAGCACAAGCAACAAGAGCAACAATCAATTAAGTAGGACTCTATCAAACTGGAAGTTTCTGCACATCAAAGAAACAGTCCGTCAAATACAAAGTCAACCTGTGGAATGGGACAGAAAAATTTGTAAACCATAAGTCAGGTAACGGTTAATATCCAAAATATACTAGGAATTTATAAAACAGTAACCAAAACAAAAATCTGATTAAAAAAATGGGCAGAGGATCTGAATATACATGTTTTGCTTTGTTTTTGTTTTTCCAAAGCAGACATCCAAATGGCTAATGTGAAAAGATGCTTAACATCATTAACATCAGGGAAATAAATATCAAAACGACAGTGAGATGCCACCTCACACCTGTCAGAATGACTCTCATCAGGGAGACAAGAGATCAGGGGATTGGCGAGGATGTGAAGAAAATGATCCCTCTTGTACCTGATAATGACATAGAATTCTTAAATTTAAAACCCGGAAAGAAGCTTAGAGGTGACTGAGGTTAGTAGCTAGCGCTTTACAGAGGAGGAAACTGAGACTCAGAGTGGTTATAGTATTTGCCCAAACTCTCTTCCATAAACGGGAGCATCTTCAGGATTAGAGTCTAGACTCACTGACTCTTGATCAGGGCTCTTCTGTCATTCGGGGTAACTTTCACCAAGAAATTTAAAAGCCCTCACTTTGTTTAGGATCCTTCTTCTTAGTACATGGCACTGACATTTTAGAAACGCATTGTTCAACAGGACACTTCACTGCATAGAAATTTCAGATCTCTTTCTGCTCTTTCACCATCTATCCTTCCAAGTGACATACCCAAACATCTAGGCTGGGATTAGAGAGTCACCTGGTTGTCATTGCTGCACTGCACAGAATGGCAGAAAAAGCCTTTTTTCTGGTTTACTAAAGAAAGGGTGTCGATTTAGTTTATGTTACAGCACACCGAGAAACTTTGCTTTCCATTACTGACTATTATCATCAATTAAATATTCTTAGGATGACCCATAACCTAGTAATAAGTTCCTATTTTCTTTTTAAAATGTTTTTATTTATTATTGAGAGACAGAGAGAGATAGAGCATGAGCATGGGAGGGGCAGAGAGAGGGGCAGACACAGAACCTGAGGGAGGCTCCAGGCTCTGAGCTGTCAGCACAGAGCCCAACGCAGGGCTCAAAATCACAAACCACGAGATCATGACCTGAGCCAAAGTCGGATACTTAACCGACTGAGCCACCCAGGCGCCCCAGTAAGTCTCTGTTTTCATGGTGAAGAGAGAGTGGAGGTTGTGCAAATTCAATTCAATCTAAGGCACTTAGTCCAACATTAGTATTTTTAAATAGAAGATAGTGTTAGAATTCTTTAGACACTAAATGTTGAAGGAAAGGCTATAGCTTACGCTGAAAAGAGTAGTTTTTAATTAGAGGAAAAATGAAAATGTAAAGGGTCAGAGGGCATTTCTCCCCTCTAACTTCTTTTCTCCATTGCTCTTCCTTTTCTCTGAGAATCCTGTAGACAACTTAGGGAAGCAGAACTACAGAAGTGAGCAACGTGGTTGTTCTTGAACCGGTGGGTGCGGTTAAGGGTCATGAGAAAGCCCTTATATAAAAGCATGCTTCATCTGTTCTGTCCAATGGCTGCGTCTTTGAACCTAGGGAAAACAAGTTCATTATCACCTCTTGTGTTGGGATGGGAACTGCGTGTATCATTATCTTTTCTTTTAATTTATCTTATTTTAATTTAAATATTTAGAGACTTCGAGGTTTATAACAGCAACTGATACAAGCATGCAGTCATGTACTCCAACTTGGTTTCTCCCAGGCTTTGTCCAATAGTACAGCCTTCATGCACCCAAGGTGTGCGGATTTTGTTTGTCCAATAGTACAGACTTATTTTGTTTTGCTTTCTTTTGTATAAATACTTTGCACTTATTTCAGCAGTGTTGATTTTAATTGGAACTTTTTGTTGCTTCAGAAGTAATGCTTTATGCAGAGAGGCTCAAACAAATGTGGAAGCAAAATAAGCCCTTCTTGTATTATGGTCTAACTGAAAATGGCTTAAATAACAATTTTATATCATACCTAAAATATACATCTGCACTCTGACATCTTAACAAATAATATGTTTTTGTATTAGCTTTCTACATTTACTCTCTGTGTGCAGATCATGACACATTTTATTTGTTTTATATCGTCATAATCATGAGTAATAACTCAGTTATTCTTTAAGTATTACTGGCCCTTAATTTCACATTATATAAACATACATTTTGGCTTATGTTTTAAAATTTTTCACATCTGCATTAACCTTTTCACATTATAAACTTAATCAATATTAACCAAATTGATTATATTAACAATGAAAGCTTTTATTAGACAATTGTTTATTTATATCCATAATATAGTTATAAATTATAATATTATTCTCTATCAGCGGTTTTACATTTCTTGGACAACTAAAAAAATACTGGAGATAAACAGAAATGTATTACATTTGGGTTCTACTCTCAAAAGTTGGATTGAATAATTGAAAACATCTTTGTGCTAATACTTTAGCCAGACTCTTGACACTATTGAAATTAGATCTTTAAAATAAGAATGAAATCAGTTTTGACCCGAGACTGCCACAGTCATTTCTGCTGATTCTGCTTTTTAAAAACGCCCGTTTTCCTGTGGACAGAGAAGGGTCTGCACCATAGGCCGTGAGCTTCATCAGGGGATATGCCTACTGCGGAAAACAGTGGTTCTTTCCTTTTGTTTTCTCTTTCCTCTCCTCTCCTCTCCTCTCCTCTCCTCTCCTCTCCTCTCCTCTCGGCTTCTCTTTCCTTTCCTTTTTTTCTTTGTCCTTTTTCTAATTTATAGAACAGCTTCTACTCTTCAAGCCATGTGCCCGCAGGATAGCCCAGAGAGAGGATCTTTTTCAAATTGACACAATTGAGATATATGGCCAATGATGGCCCTGTTATTAAGGAAGTTTTCATGGATGAATCATGTTTCAAGAAAGGCCATTATAAATGGTAAAGATTTATTATGCGGATCACAGGAGAGAGAGCTTTGCATATGGAGGAAGGGGGGCAGTATTTAACATGAGTAGAGATACAAGGTCTGCAATGAATATGACATGTGCAGTAGTTAGTGAAGAGACTGGATTGATTGAAACAAAATGTGCATGTCTTTGATGAGTAAAGGATTAAATGGGAAAGGTGAGCCGAGGTCAGATTGTGAAGATCCTGAATGCAGGGTGAGGAATTTGGATTTTATCCTCCAGACGAGAAATCACTCTAGGCATTTGTCCAGATTCATCACATGATCAGTGATAAGTTGTTTTAGGTAGATTAACCCGGGGTTATGCAGCACAGAATCAAGGGAATAAAGAAAGACTGAAGGCAAGGAGACATTAGAGTCTGCCGAATAGAATAGATTGTCTCCAGTATCCAGCCCAGGATCCAAGTAATAAGGATGAAAAGGAAGAGCTTACATTTCAGTTTTTATTTTTTAATTATTACAACAAATGTTATTTTTACTGGATCTCTAAAAAGAATCCCATATTTATTATAAAAATGTTAAAAATATAAACACACATATTATATATTTATATATATTAAATCAAGGTATATTTATATACCTTGGCAGGTATTTTTGTCATTTACTACATTTACTTTTGTTAATAAAAACAGGACTAAGAAGAAGACAATGTTTAATGATGGTACACTATTTCAGTTTGAGTATAGTGCATAACGTTTTCAATACCATAAATTTAGATTTATTATCCATTTTATGCTATTGTAAACACTACTGAATGAACAGCAGCCAACACAAATGCTTTCTTCCTCTCTCCTCCTCTGCAAAAATAATAATAAATAAAAATAGGGGTGCCTGGATGGATCAGTTGAAAGAGTATGCAAGTCTTGATCTCAGGGTTGTAACTTGGAGCCCTGCATTGAGTGTAGAGATTACTTACACAAATAAAACTTTTAAAAACTATAAAAAATAAATAAATAAATAAATAAATAAATAGATAAATGATTGGGGCGCCTGGATGGCTCAGTTGGTTAGGTGTCCGATTCTTGGTTTCAACTCAGGACACAATCTTGCAGTGGGTGAGTTTAAGCCCCACATCGGGCTCTGTGCTGACAGTGTGGAGTCTGCTTGGGATTCTCTGTCTCTCTCTTTCTCCCCCAAACTCCACTCTCTCTGTCTCTCTCAAAATAAACTTTAATAATAATAATAATAAATAAGTTAAGCGTTTGTTCATGTATTTATTTTGCCTATTTTGATTTTGGTTCTGATATATCACTGCCTAACTGTAGTTCACTCTAAAACTTGGCGGTTGCATTGGCAGGTTTGTTATTGAACTTTTATTGAAATTATTGCCTCATTTTGGTTTACCATTTAAAATGATGTCTTTTAATCCATTGCTCGGCCATGGGCATTCAGATTACTTTGAAGTTTTCTCTGTTTCAGGCAACACTGTGATGAATATTGTTGCACATGTCTCCATGTGCACAAATAAAAGGATATAAACCTTTTTTAAATACAAAAGTGAATTACAGGGACATGCATCATATAAATCTTAGCTCTAATATCCTGTGTACATCCATTAAATCAGCTGAAGTGGATGTAGCAATTTACATTCACTTCTGCAGGCACAACGGAGAAATTTCAATTTACCCACATCCTTGGCAATCTTGAATCCCTGCCAATGTCATGTATGTGAAATAGTATCTCCTTTTTTGTATGTGAGATAATACCTCACTTCATTTTGCACTTCTCTGATAACTAATGAATTTTAGCATGCTTTTATGTGTCTATTGGCCATTCAAGCTTCTTGCCTGGAATTTACCCATTCTCTATCAAATTGTTGGAGGGGTTTTTTTTGTTTGTTTGTTTTTTGTTTTTTGCATACTCTGGACAGCAATCCTGTGATAGTTCTGTCATTTATCAAGGTGTTCTGCCAGTGTCTGTCTTTTAATCCTGTTTATTTTAAAAAAAAAGGGGGGGGGAGAATTAATCAAAGTTATTTTTTATGGAATATGTGTTGGCTACATTGACTAACAAGTTCTCCAGTGTGAAAGTCTTTTCACCTATATTTGTTCTAATTCTTCATGGGTTAATTATTTTATATTACATTTTTAATTTCTCTTACACTCATTTGCATAAGTCCCTGTTGATTTTTTGTAGATTGAGGAAAATGAAAAGTGAAAAGCAATAGAAAAATTTGGTAAACTGTGTTATAGTTTCCATTATAAGTCCCTAATTGAACTATAAAAACATTTTCTTCTTATTTAAGCAACAGATATCCACATCTGCCATGGTTTGTGATAATGACAGTTAATGTCTTTCTCACTGACTACACAGAAAATTTGTTGGAATTCATCGACGTGAAGTCTTTGCAAAGCAGTTATCATTTATGTTGAATACAGGTTCCTTTCCCTTGCATTTTCAGCCTTAGTTTGCCTAACTTTGTGCCTAAGTCCAGAGGAAATACATTGTCATCTTTAAAATAGTTAACAGAAGATTCATTTTACTTTCAGCAATTCACAGAGGCTGTGAGCCCCTCAGTGTTACCCCCTTCAGCTTTGCCACTGGATCTGCTTAATAATGCTGTCAGTGCCTTTAGTACCTTGGAAGATCTTATTCGGTATCTTGAACCAGATAGATGGCAGTTGGACTTGGAAGATCTATACAGGCCAACTTGGCAACTTCTTGGCAAAGCTTTTGTTTTTGGAAGAAAATCCAGAGGTAAGTTTTCTCTTCAGATTCAAGCCTCATTTGATTCTCTTAACAGCCAATGTTTCAAATTCTTCTACCTTAGCTTCTAATGAGTAGAGTTTGAAATTCTTCAATGATATATTTAACCCATTTTTGTAACATTTGAGCATATTTACATATTAAATAAGAACGCATACACAGAGAAGCAATTATAATTCAGTGGGTTTGGAATACTATAAAAGGATAGTTTTGCTGAAAATTCTTGACATTTCTTTAATTCAAAAATACCATTTTAATGAAGTCCTCTTTTACATTTCATGAGAATTGGTGCTTATTCAAATCTAATTTTGGGAGGTATATTGATTTAGAGACTCAACAAAGATTACCTTAGCTGCTAAACCAAGTTTGGGCTTTGAAAAGGGAAAAAAAAAAATCAAAATTGTTACATCTATCATTTCCTCGTGTGTCAGAATTATACTAATTTCTGTCTCCTAAGCCTGGGAATTTCTATAAATAATATGGAAAATAACAGTGGCTCACCACAAAATAAGACTAGTAGTTTCCAAGATAGAATTCAGAGCAAGAAAAGAATGACCTAAGGTAATTTACCACCATGATAATTTTTCTCTCTATTAGTTTGCCTCTGGAATGATCCACTTGACCATATGAGCATATCTCCCTTCAAGAGTGAAAATGTTGATAATTAAACTTAATTCCACATGGTCAAGAAATTGGAAATAATGTTAACTGAGTCATCTCTAAGGTTAGCTAATTTTCCTAGTGACGTCAGGATTGGAGAGTATCCATCCTGTGTATCAGACACAAATGAACACGCAACAGAAATAACTGGCTAATTATAATGCACTCAAAAAATCTCTTTCAGGTTCTCAGAAAAAAGCATTGAAATCTTACTCAGGATCACTCTAGAGAATGGAACGACAGTCTGGAGAATTCATAGAGAAGGAACATGGTTTAGTTAGTTTGAGCAATTCACAAGGGCAGATTGCACCAGACTTGTTCTTCTAAATCTTGTCGAAAAGAAACCCGATTCCTGCCCTTTCCTGCTAAGAGTTGCAGCCCTTCTGGATCAAGAGCTTTAATCTCAGCAGGTCATGTTCAGACTTGCCCAACCATGATATTTTGCTATGCCAACAGACGTGGTTTCCTTTCAGCAATATTTGAAATTGGTGTTAAAGTACACGGGCAGCAGAATCCTGTCCAGATGCTGAAAGCTCTTACATATTTATAAGATTGGATCTTGATGAGTAACTTATGAACACTTCCCTTCCCTCCCACTTAGGAACAGGAAAAAGATTTCCAAGCTTGGCTGAAACATTTGTGAATAGAGCCTTTGTTAAATTTGAAGTCGATTATCATGTTGATCTGGAAGAAGCAAAGGGAGTAAACCAGGTTCTAAGCTCAGATCTTGTTTTTGACAGCCGATCTCAGGATTCCAGCCTAAAAGTCTCCCCTCTAGCCATGCCTTTAGGCCTGCACTTCTCCACCTGGTGCGCAGTAAAGATTTGGCCGGAGGCTAGCATGTATTTAAAAGCATCCAGCACTGAACCAGATCTTTCAAATATTCATTTAGCACTTTCCAAATTGATGTCCTTTGCAGTTTGCCAAAACTATTAACTTTTTAAGCATACAGTAAGTGTGAGAAAATGAGTGTATATTTTTGGAACTCTACGTAAACTAAAATGCAGGTGTGGGATAACATCTATATAGACAAAACCAACTCCCCTCCCAAGAGTCTTTCTACAAAAGAACAAGGAGTAAAACGTTTAAAAGCATCTAATTAGACATCAAAATTGATTTTCCACAGAATAAACATATCATAGTGTTACCACATTCATCTTAGAAAGACCACCCTCAGATTGCATGACAGTAATAGAATATCCTTGGGCTGATTATCTTAAAAGAATGAACAACGAACAAAGTAAAATATAACCATGATTTGTTTTCAGTTAGTATTATCCTTTTTCAGTAAAACCTGCAGTATGGGTGAATCTGAACAAGAAAATTTTCAGTAGGAAAAACAACTTTACTTCGTGCCATGCTCAAAATCTTCCTTCTTTAGAAAGACAAACTAGTTTATGCCATGTATTATCTTAGAGAGTAGTTATGAAATGGGTATAAAGGACCTGAACACTGATTTTGGTATTTTAAATATTTTGCAGAGGGAAACTTCCCATAATACTATAGTTACATTATTAAAAAAAAAAAGTATGTGTTGGACATGATCTTTCTCTCTCTTTCTTCTCCTCCTCTTCCTCCTTCTTCTTTTCTTCTTTTTCTTCGTCGTCGTCATCTTCTTCTTCTTCTTCTTCTTCTTCACAATGTTTGGAGAACTCATGACATCAAATTATAGTCACGTGACTTATTTTAATGACACTTAGATGATGAGCATGAAGCCTTAGGAGTGGGTAGCTTAAATTTCAAATAAGATATGCCAAACTGAAAATCCTTAATTGTATTTTATAGCCCAGTGTGGACTGTGTTAATGTTTTTCATTTTTTCCCCGTTTTCTTCCTCTGGCTTAAGGTTTTCATTCATACATTGCTACTGCGGAAAAAGAAAATACCTTATTTTCTAAGTCAGGCTTACTTAAAAAGGGCTTTTGACTTCTGTGTCAAACATGATAAATGAGTGGAAGCAAAGTTGCAAGAGTGTTTAAATTTTCACATTACAGCAGGTATCATAACTCAGTTCACTTGGGAAATCTATCTAACCTTTTATTGTGGTTAAGTAAACATTTTAAAGTGAACATGTACAGTCTCATTTTCTAGTTTCATGAAATAGTGTGTTTAACACTGAGGTAGATGAATAGCCTTTGAAGGCTAAGAGCTTCATTCACATTCTAAAGAGGTATAAATCTTAAATCAGCGTTGAAAGTGTTGGCAACTGGCTTTGTATGTTTGTGGATGTTTTAGACTTTCTAAACCCTTCTTGCACAGATATTAAGTTCTAGAGAAAAGATTCAGATAAACCCAGATATAGCTTTCGCAGTGAAAAAGCGGTATGTACAAATACTATTAGTTCAGCGAAATGAAATCAGGTGAAATGTGTGATGTCATTTAACTCAATTATCTCATTACTTTTATTAGAGATAAGTTGGTCTTTTATGACACTCAAAAGAATGAACTCATTTCCTTGTAAATATTTAAAAGCTATCCTTTCACACGATCAATTTTCAGTTGAAAGGAAAATCTTTAAATACTCAAAAGAGTGGTTATCTATTGAGTTGGAAAAAATAATTTCTTAGCTAAGTAAGATTTTGAAGTGGACCTTTAAATTGGCATTTCCTTGGTGTTTTCCTATACTTGACCAAGGTTTTAGCCATATAGTTTACATGTGCTTATAATTTACAATTGCATATGCATGATTTATAATACATTTAGGTAACATTCCAAATTTTAATAAAATCTTTATTTTTGAAGAAAAATTTCTGATGAATGGTATGTTATCCCAAACTCTTCTATTTTATTGGAACTGCTATTATTTGACTATTTCTGGGAGGGGGAAGGCAAAGTTATAAGGCAGAAATTAAAATTGTAGAGAGATGCTTACCCTAATAGTTAAGCAGTATCTCATGTTATATATAAATTCATATTAAATACGACATGCTATTTTGATATCATTTAACTGAGGCAAGCATCATTTTCTAATTGAAAACAATGATGCTTTGAGAATTTGCTCCAACAATCTGATGAAAGAATATTTTGTTTCGTCTTCACAAGTAGGTATTCTTTTAAAGGATAAAACACTATATAGTTAACCAACTTACTAAAAGAATAGAGACAATTGTTACAAATTAGACGTCTCTTCCCTTCCTTTAGAAGGAGACGAATAGAAATCTGAAGGAGTGTGGTTAAGCTGAATTTCAGACACTATGAATTACTCCGTGCCTCGGAAGCAGAGGTTTTAAGGAACTTGAGCCCTTTTAAGATGTCAGTTTTTTCATTCCTGGTCCACTCAGTTGTCCTCAAAAATGCGTTCTCTTCATGCCCTTTTTACATTTTCTGACTCTTATTGCCAGAAAAGTTATATAAAGTTCTGTTTGCAAGTTTCTGTAAGTTGTTCTTCATTAATTGCATGAGCTTCCAATCCTTTTTAAAAATTCCATTTGTTTTTTAATCAGAGCATTCATCTTTTTACATACTAGCCTTCCCTCCAATGCTCTCCTTGTTTACTTTTTTACGAGGGTTAAAAGGTGTAGCCCTCTTTTTCTCTGTAAAGTTTCCTATTTATAGCTCTCCATTGTTTTGCTGGCTCTGTTCTTAATATTGCACAATGGCATCAATAAAGTTATAATGAAGCTTTGTTTACTATAAAATGAAAGTCCGACTTTCGAGCTGCAATCGCCCTAAAACCTCGTTAAAATAAGAAGAGATATTGTTGGCCGTATTGTTTGTGAATCAGATAGGTTTCTCTGTGAAAAGAGCCTGTTGAAATGAAATCAAGCTCAAAGCATGAACATGTATTTTTCTTTGCTTCCTTTTATGCCATGTAGTGGTGGATCTGAACCTACTAAAAGAGGAGGTAAGACTATACAGCTGCACACCTCGTAACTTCTCGGTGTCCATAAGGGAAGAACTAAAGAAAACCGATACCATTTTCTGGCCAGGTTGTCTCCTGGTTAAACGCTGTGGTGGAAACTGTGCCTGTTGTCTCCACAACTGCAATGAGTGTCAGTGTGTCCCAAGCAAAGTCACTAAAAAATACCATGAGGTAGGTGTATCATTTTCTTTTTGAGTTCCTCTGCATCTTAAAAGATAGCAAAACTGTGTATTTAAAATGGACTGTCATTTCAAAAGGAGACGTAGCATTCATAGGGGAAATATAATAAGGTTTACAAATGAATTCATGTCTTATTTCTTAAAATTAGGACCTTTAACGCAAACACCTAGGCATTAAAGATGTAGAAAGCTTGTCCTCTGATAATACAATATGGGTGCTTAGTGAGGTTTTTAGCTATCCAATAAAAAGGAAAATGTGTTCTGCAGGAGAGAAAATGGGTGAAACTTTTCAACTTTCAAAATTTCAAAATATGAAAGGAAAATATTTTAATTTTCATTTATTTTTGAGACAGCAGAGGGGCAGAGAGAGAGAGGGAGAAGCAGGCCCCAGGCTCTGAGCTGTCAGCACAGAGCTCAATGCAGGGCTCAAACTCACCAACCACAAGACCATGACCTGAGTTGAAGTCAGATGCTTAACTGACTGAACCACCCAGGCACTCCTAAGGGAAAATATTTTAGAGACAGACTTAGAGAAATTTTTGTCTATGTTGGAGAAAGGAGATCTTTGATATTTCTTTTCCCATTTGAGGCAATATGGACACATACATCCCAAGTAGATATATGCATAATTATACCAGTCTTCCTATTATTCATGTTGCCCCGAAGAGCATGTGAAGCCTTTTATGGATTCTTTGCATCTCTTTATTCTGTGGACTTAAGGAAAATATAAATATTAAATGTTAGCAATGATTGTTTTTCAGAGCTTTGAGAACCTTATAATTTACACACTCCATATTTATGTTAGTGCTAGAATATCCCCAATTATACCCACCCTTTCTCCAGGAGCATCCTGTAGATTCCTATATCAGGAAGCAAAACACTCTTTTTTTTTTTTTTAACTTTTTAAAAATGTTTTTATTTATTTTTGAGAGAGAGACAGCATGAGCAGGGGAGGGTCAGAGAGAGAGGGAGACACAGAATCTGAAGACAGGCCCCAGGCTCTGAGCTGTCAGCACAGAGCCCGACACAGGACTCGAACCCATGAACGTGAGATCATGAACTGAACTGAAGTCAGATGCTTAACCAACTGAGCCACCCAGGCGCCCTAGAGGAAGCAAAACACTCTTGATGAGGCAACTTAATTTTTATAAAACATTTAGGTTATACCAAGCCAAAATCTGCTCTTCTGACTTCATTTCAACATCACTGCATCTCATTACGTTTCATTTTTTTTACACTAAATAAAAGAACAACACAAAATAAATACCTACTTACTAAATGAAATAATTTGTCATGTGCATAAGAACATCAATAATACTCTGTTAGTCATCTAAATATACCCTGGGTCATAAACTGCACTTTATATGACATGGCTATCCCACGTCCACCAGTATTGTGTTGGCAGCTGATAAAGTGGGACAAAATCGTTGGATTCCAATAGACAGGAACCCTGTTTCCATCCTAGATCTACCATTAACTTGCGACCATCAGCAGGGTGCTTACCCCCTAGAAAATAGATGTAAAATACAATAATCTCCTGGGGTTCTCCCAGATGTTATTCCATGACAATTACTAGATTGCAGTTAGTGGAAAGTAACATCGCAAACTGTCAGTCGGTGATAAAAATGGACTGCTTACCACCATTAATCATGTGCTACTTTCATTTCTATCTCCCATGCTTCTCAAAATCCTTGTGCTGGGAATCGTCTCCAGTCTAGTTTCAGGAAGGAGCAAATCATGAGCTTGTGGCTCAGGAGGCTCCAGCCAGGCTGTGCCCAGAGGTCAGCTTTATTGCTACTCTGTGAACTGGGAATCTGGGAGTCCAGAAAAAACCCTTAATACAGTAATTCTAGACAGATTAAATAAACTGTCTTAAAAGCAAAGCAGGTATCAGAATTGATTGGTGGCCATGAATGGATGTGATGAGAGTAAGAATGAAACCAGACTGATCTTTTCTGACCTAAAATCATTCAGTTTTGGACTTTCTAAAGCATGCCCTTATTAAATACGGTGAGACCTTATTTAGCCAACAACTCTTGGATTTATAGCCACCATTCTAAGAGCTATAAAATGCTGACCAGTCATATTAGTCTTTTTTTTAAACAAGTTTATCAGATGCTGAGTTCACATCATGCTTTTGGTCAGCAAATCAATCCTTGGGTCAAGCATATCCTCCTCCATCCTATACTTATAAATTTCTTCTCAAAGCTAGAACAAGCTATCCTCAAATTGTATGGAGCCACAAAAGACCCCGAATAGCCAAAGTAATATTGAAGAAGAAAACCAAACCAGAAGGCATCACAATCCCAGACTTTAGCCTCTACTACAAAGCTGTCATCATCAAGACAGTATGGTATTGGAACAAAAACAGACACCTAGACCAATGGAATAGAATAGAGAACCCAGAACTGGGCCCACAAATGTATGGACAATTAATTTTTGACAAAGCAGGAAAGAGTATCTGATGGAAAAAAGACTGCCTCTTTAGCAGGTGGTGCTGGGAGAACTGGACAGCAACATGCAGAAGAATGAAATTAGACCACTTTCTTACACCATACACAAAAATTAACTCAAAATGGCTGAAGGACCTGAATGTGAGACAGGAAACCATCAAAACCCTCGAGGAGAAAGTAGGAAACAACCTTTTTGACCTCAACTGCAGCAATTTCCTACTCAACACATCCCCAAAGGCAAGGGAAATGAAAGCAAAACTGAACTCTTGGGACCTCATCAAGATAAAAAGCTTCTGCACTGCAAAGGAAAACAATCAAGAAAACTAATAGGCAACCGACAGAATGGGAAAACATAGTTGCCAATGACATATCAGATAAAGAGCTAGTATCCAAAATCTACAAGGAACTCACCAAAGTACACACCCAAAAAACAAATAACCCAGTGAAGAAATGGGCAGAAGACATGAACAGACACTTCTCCAAAGAGGACATCCAGATGGCCTACAGGCACATGAAACGATGCTCAACATCACTCATCATGAGGGAAACACAAATCAAAACCACACTGAGATACCACCTCACTCCAGTCAGAGTGGCTAAAATGAACAAATCAAGAGACTATAGATGCTAGCCAGCGTGTAGAGAGACGGGCACCCTCCTACACTATTGGTGGGAATGTAAACTCGTGCAGCCACTCTGGAAAAACTATCAGTAGAACTCCCCTATGACCCAGCAATAGCACTGCTAAGGATTTACCCAAGGGATACAGAAGTGCTGATGCATGGGGGCATATGTACCCCAATGTTTATAGCAGCACTGTCAGCAATAGCCAAATCATGGAAAGAGCCTAAATGTCCATCATTTGATGAGTGGATCAAGAAGATGTGGTATATATATACAATAGAGTATTACATGGCAATGAGAAAGAATGAAACATGGCTATTTGTAGCAAAGTGGATGAACCTCGAGGGTGTCATGCTAAGCAAAATAAGTCAGGTGGAGAAGGACAGATACCATATGTTTGCACTCACAGGTCTAACAGGAGAACAGGAGAAACCTAATGGAGGACCAGGGGGAGGGGAAGAGGGAAAGAGAGTTGGGGAGAGAAAGGGATGCAAAACCTGAGAGACTATTGAATGCTGAAAAGGAACCGAGGGTTGAAGGGGAGGCAGAGGGGGAAATAGGTAGTGGTGATGGAGGAGGGCACTCGTGGGGAAGAGCACTGGGTGTTGTATGGAAACCAATTTTACAATAAACTATTTAAAAAATAATAAAGAGAGGGAAAATAAATAAATAAATAAATAAATAAATAAATAAATGTCTTTTCAAGTAACATCAGTTTTAGTGTTATTAAGAAAGTTGCCCCAGGGGCCACCTGAGTGGCTCAGGCGGCTAAGCATCTGACTTCAGCTCAGGTCATGGTCTCACGTTTGTAGTTCAAGCCCTGCATTGAACTCTCTGCTTAAGTGCAGATCCCCTCTCCCCGTCTCTTTTTGCCCCTCTCCTCCTGCACTCTTTTTCTCTCAAAAATAAATAAACAATTTAAAAAAAGTTGTCACAGAGTGTGAGGTATCTATTTTTTAGTCTCAGATAAAACTCTCATGTGATGAAGAACTATGGTCATGCTTGTAAACCCACTGGCCTTCTTTCAGAATGACACCATTCCAGTATTCTTTAGTCTTTGGGTGGGGTGGTTATATATGCATTACCTGTGTGTGCACATATACAATTATGGATGTTTATCTAATTCCATGACCACCGCGTACAAGTTTCCCACAAATAATCTCTAATGCATGTGTGTATAGAAATATAACTATATGGTTGCCTACTTCACATTTCTCACAAATATCTCCAATTACCATCTTGTCTTAATTTTTTATCATGCTTTGAGGGAATCATTAATTTTCCTGTGATAGTGTTTTTCTGTTAACAAATCACCTTATAAAAAAAGAAAGGTTTATTTGTTTGGTGTAATTGATTATTTCTGAGGCCTAAGTTTTTCTCAGTCATATATCTTGGAAGTAAGTTCTGAGTTTAGTATGACTCCTAACTAAGTGCAATTATTTTTAAACATAATTTCAAGTAGTTCTAAAAGGATTAACTCATTGAGTGCCATTAATCTCAATCCAAAAACGTAACTCATTTACAGAGAAGCCCGTTTTAGGCCTTAATTCCTTTTGATGACCATTGTTCCAGCTTTCAGTTTGAAGATTAGTGTACCTCATGGAGAAGACAGAAGCAAAGACAGAGCTTAGACATCCTAATTCTTCCCTTTTCACCTGTATCTGTTATACTAGAGTCCTTAACTGTTAAGCTAAATTATATTTCTTGTGTTATTAAAAATATAAAAATTATTCCCTGTTTTGGTTTCTTTACCACTTTCAGTGGTTTCTGTTCAACCATTGTATCAAAAATAAGTTTAGAAAATTAAAAGGCTTGTAATACATAATATGATATTATTATTACATGTTTTGATATTATAGCATAACTTTTTAAAATTTTTTAAATGTTTATTTATTTTTGAGAGAGAAAGGCAGAGTGCAAACAAGGGAGGGGCAGAAAGAGAGAGACACAGACTCTGAAGCAGGCTCCAGACTCTGAGCTGTCAGCACAGAGCTTGATGTGAGGATCAAACTCGTGAACCACGAAATCATGACCTGAGCCAAAGTCTGACTCCCAACTGACTGAGCCGCCCAGGCTCCCCGATATTAGGGCATAATCTTATTACTGATAAGATTTTTTACTAGTTTTGTAGTATCAAGTACCAGATACTATTTGTTGGAAATCACCTTTGCCCTCTCAAAATTTCCTTAATGATTTTTCTATCTCACAAATAGGATTTTTCAGAAAGCAAGACAGGAAATATCCATATATATGAACTTAGATGTTACCTCTTCCTCAAAATGCATCCTAGTTTCCTGCCAGTTCTAGCGTAACTATCCCATCTTTCGTGCATGTGTAGAACTTTAAAGATATCTTTATTAGAGATTTTTTTGCTATTTCAGAATTATTGCTTATTTTTATCTGTTTTTAGCAAATTAGAACTAAGAAAGAATAAAGATCACATTACAGTGTAGTACTTAAGAAAACCAACTCCGAAGCCAGACATCCAGGGCTTGAAGCTGACATTTGTTAGCTGTGTGACTTGGAGCAAATTACTTACTCGCCTGCACCTCAGTTTCCTCATGTGTAAAGTGAACATCTAACCCTCATACCTTACTGTGAGGATTAAAGGAGCTGACACAATACTTAAAATCCGGTCTGGCACATTCTGAGTCCTTGATATATATTAGCTATTCTCTCTCTCATTTGTATTCACCACACACTGTGCCTCACCTCATTCGTTGAAAATGGCAAATGATCAATAAAGATTTAATGAATTTTGCCCAGAGATAGAAAGAGTATTCTTTTCCAGGCAAAAAGATCTATAGGATATACTATTTATTTATTTGGTAACATAAAATGTGGTCTTGCCTTTCTTGCATAGATCTGTTCTAAGTAAAAAGTATATAATTCAATTGCCTTTTTTTGCAGTGAGTCCCACCCCCCAATGTTCCATGGCACCCAAAATGTAATGGCACTTAGTTTGCACTATGTGAGCAGTGGTACATGTCCATCTATTTCTTGATGGTTCTTTCAGTACCTGATCTAACCTCTTCCATATTCTCTGATTTTAGCTTTTCCCTGGATTACTTTTTCATGGGTCTGTATTTTTAATTTGAACCTCTCTCTCAAAAGTGTGTAAGATGAGCGTCTTTTTTGTTTCTTTTATGGTGTCATGAACTGTGCCCTGAAAACAGTCTTCTTTAATATTATCTGGGGCCTGTTGGTCATTTTCCAATGTATCTTCCTCCTCCAAAGTCAAAACTCCATAGACAAATAGAGAAGGAGACCACTAATTAAGCCCCCTCCCATGTATTAGAATTGCTCGTCTAAGACTTGGCGTCACTACAGCATTAGGAGATTCTTCTGCTCTTTGTAAACTTGCACAGATATCCGTGGACAGAGACAGGGGCTGGAGAGGAGCTTTTGTTTGGTGACTGCATTTCGACATAAGCACTTCTAGAGGAAAGAGTGATCGTAGGATTGTGTCCTGGCATGGCTGCCTGTTAGGACTGTATATGGTAGCCTCTCTAACTCTTACCTTTTATAGTAAATTTTTTCCCCCTGCTAACTGGGAAAATGTATACAAGTGGAGCTAGGAATTAAAGACATTGGCTATGCCAATCTTGCAGTTTATCTATCCACCCAAACTCATTCCAGAAGCAATTT
This sequence comes from Suricata suricatta, assembly GCF_006229205.1. NCBI lineage: Eukaryota > Metazoa > Chordata > Mammalia > Carnivora > Herpestidae > Suricata > Suricata suricatta. Next base: position 66,781,334 of record NC_043700.1, read on the forward strand.
TTAACAAAAGTTGGATAAGTTATAGCACTGATATCTTAATGGTTTTGATGCCACTTTAAGTTGTTCAAAAACAGTAAGTCAGTATTGACACATAAAATAATATTCAATAGTAATTGGGTTAAGGTCCCTATTAAAATAATACAGTGTCTTGGTAATTTTTATTTTAGAATTGTGATTGTAATAGGAAATCCGCTTTTAAAGTTTCCTTTTTCTTTTTCTATTTCCCATAGTCATTACAAGTCTTTACTGTTTAGCTGTCTAGGAAGAAATTTACCAAAAAAGCAGAATGTATGACAGATAATATATTCTGAGTCTTTATAAAATTATTATCTATCAGTCTAACTTTAATAATTCGCGTTTGGCTGAAGTCCAAATACTGGCTATGCCCCTATTCTCTCTAAAGCTTCTGTTCACCCATGTGTAAAATAAGGGTAATAATTGTAAATTACTTCATAGAATTCTTGTGAGTTAAAGTATGTAAAAACATTATTACAGTGCCTGGCACCCAGTAAGCATTCAAAAAATGTTAGCTGATTAACCTCTGATATGACCACATACTCCAAATGAGGTATACATTCTCTACTTTTCTCTTTTACATCTTCAAATAGAACAGTCATAAGACTTGACTTGTGCCTTTTTGGATTAACAAACACTTCCAGGAAGAATATCTTTTAGAAGTTGCTCTATGAAGTTATCTCTGTCCTACCCAGAGAACAGAGAAACTAGACAACTTCGTCTTATTATGTACTCTGGTCTTTGTTTATCATCCAAACAAACACAATTCCTGAATCTTTATTGTTTCTATTCTAAGAAGTGAAAATACACATTGAATAGGTAGTTCTTATGAAATACTTCAGATAATCTTTTCTAGAACACATAGCTGTGCCCTCCTGTTGCAATGTTAAGAGGAAATACCTGTTTTGCTATATTTTTATTAAAAAACCAAACTGCAAATTAAGTTCATTTAATAGAGGCATCATTGTTATTACCGCCAGCCTCCGTACACAGCACAGTCGTGTCCAGCTGCAGAAAGTTAGCTGTGACGGAGGCTGTTGTCTATGAAGTACATCTAATCCATCTCATCAAGTTTATAGAGGACTTGAAGCGTAGCCAGGGAAATTAATGAGTGGCGTAATTGAGTAGACTCAGCTGCAACGTGATCGTGTTTCCTTTCACAGGATTGCAGTACTTGTAGAGCTTCAAGTATAAATATTTGTTAAATGTGTGAAAAAATGAATGAGGGAAAGAAACCAACAAACAGAAAACTAGCTGGGCAGTAGTGGTTTCAAACCACCTAATGAAGGTGAAATTCTCTGTAATATTGTCAGAAGAGTAAAATAGAGCACACAGTAAGTCTTTCAATGTAAGGACCATTCCGTATTCGGAGGCGGCATCCTTCCAGGCGGCCACTATTGAAACATCCTTTCTTTCTGGAAAGATGATGATCGCTTATGATTTCTTTAAGGGGTGGGAGTATGTGTATATGATGCCTTCACTAGGGAAAAAATCAAAGTGTGTAAGTTTCTGTAGGGACCCAAGATTCTTTTCTGAAATTTTACTCATCCATGAAATCGAACGTTACAGACATTGGTCGATTTTAAAGATAGCTTACATTTTTCCTTTTCAGGTCCTTCAGTTGAGACCAAAGATTGGTGTCAGGGGATTGCATAAATCTCTCACGGATGTGGCCCTGGAGCACCACGAGGAGTGTGACTGTGTGTGCAGAGGACACACAGGAGGATAACCATATCAGCACACGCAGCCTCTCCCCCAGCAGCACAGCTCAGTGGCTGATCTGTTAGAGAACTTGGCACATTATCTCCATCCATAATCTCAGTTGTTTGCTTCAGGGACCTTTCATCTTCGGGATTTACAGTGTGTTCTAAAAGAGGAGACACCACACGGAATTAGAAGTTGTGCAACACCTCTTTTGAGAGGAGAGGCCCAAATAACAGGAGAAGAGGTCTTTGGTCCTGGAAAAAAAAAAAAGAAAAGAAAAAAGAAATGTTGTGCATCACTAGCTAGTGACAGAGTTACCTTGTGCTTACTCAGCTAGCTGTGTTCCGTATTTCAGCTGTCTCCATGTGGCTTAGGCTAATGTCAGTACGGGAAAAACTATGTGCCCATGAGCACCTGATTCTGTTGCCTTGCTTAACTCTAAAGCTCCATGTTCTGGGCCTCAAATCACAGAAATCTGGAATTGTTTCCTTATATTCACGTATATAAACCAGAGTGTTCTATGTTCTACAACCTTGGTTTTTAAAAAGGAAATATGTTACTATGAATCAAACTTGTGTCATGCTGATAGGAAAGACTGGATTTTCCATATTTCTTACTAAAATTTCCACCATTTAGAAGAAGAGAACTACATTCATGGTTTGGAAGAGACAAACCTGAAAAGAAGAGTGGCCTTATCTTCACTTTATCTTATAAGTTGGTTTATTTGTTTTATTGTGTACATTTTTATATTCTCCTTTTGACACTATAACTGTTTGCTTTTCTAATCTTGTTAAATATATCTATTTTTACCAAAGGTATTTAATATTCTTT
>NC_043700.1:66783983-66860550 GCF_006229205.1 Suricata suricatta
TTGTATAAATACATGGATATTTTTATGTACAGAAGTATATCCCTTAACCAATTCACTTATTGTACTCTTTGTCAATTGAAATGAAAATCAGTAAATTACTTTGCTTGTACAATGCTTAATATTGTGCCTAGGTTATGTGGTGACTATTTGAATTAAAAATGTATTGAATCACCAAATAAAAAAACGATGTGGCTATTTTGGGGAGATGCGGGTAGGTGTGTGTGTGTGTATCTGTGTGCTCACACACAAGATTTGTCTTGAACTCCAAGGCAGTGAAGATCATATTACCGTGATTTCCATTAGGCAAAGGTCTGTGCCCATTCAAAAGACAGGTAGAAAAGCGTTGAGGATTCCTTGTCTCTTGTCTCCAATGTTTTGGAGCGCTTTTCTTTTTCTCCCTGGTCTTGATACTGATTTCTGGTATTTTACATTGCACCTGATTTGAAAGTTGTATGTGATTTATGAAATACTTAGTGATCAATCATATGGCAGTGTGAAACTGAAAAAGAAAAAATCTTGTATATTTCCACTGCCTTCATTTTCAATGGCAGCTATTAAATTTGGGAGGGGGGTGCGGAGGATAAATTGATTTGGCATACAGACTAAACATACCTAATACAGCACACTTACAGGTGTGGGTCCTCACCTTCAGGTGCAGATTTCTTTTTCAGGGCTTATATCTTATCTCTGCCTTTCCACCTGCCTCAGAAGGCTAGGGCCCAGAGCCTTGCTATCTTCAGACTGCGCCTGTAGGCCTGGGCGGTACCCTTTCTTGGTACTTTTCCATCCAGCAGTTCTGTCCTTACCCGACCACATGGAGAACAAATACAGAAACGTCCACATGCTGCCTTATTGACTTACCTCCTCGTGGCTTTGTCCCAGCCCTGCAGAGGCCTGCTAGGTGTAGTGCACCGTGCTCCCGGAAAATGCAGTGCAGTGTGTCTCCCTCTTGGCAATTTGCAAACTGGCATTAGCATAGCAGGGACTCCGCTGAATCAGACAGTAAATGACCTGTGTAACTGCCTGTGATCCAGCGCTTCCCAGCATTGAATGGAATGCCTTCTTTCCATCTTATTTGTGAATGTTTCTTTTTTGTTTACCTATAAAATGTTGAGAGCCAAAAGAAATTACTCTATGAAGGTAGTCCCACATGCTGTTGCCAGTGAGTGGGAAGATCTGCTTTGGGCTTACTTATTCATAGACCTTATTGTGCATTTGACACCAAAAAAAAAAAAAAAAAAAAAAAACCCCAAAAAACAAAAAACAGGCCATTAATGGCACATGTGACCATAACTTTTCAAAATTCCAGAAAAATATCGTCTGATTGACCACATGTGTTTTATAAGTGATATACTGGATTGTGCCTTTGCCCCTTGAGATGGACTGATTTGCTACCTTGTGGTTTTTATTAAAATAAAAGAGCAATCCTTAATTGGCACGAGGCAAGCTTTCATGTCCACATTTTTCATTTCTGTATCTCATTCCCTTTCTTATCTAGCAAAAAGTGTATGCACTGTGGGAAAGCACAAATGACAAAGTAGTGAAAATTTATGCTGTGAAAACACCTTGACTTCATTTCCTTAGTCTCCCTGCATCCCTCTCTCCAGGTGCATTTACTTAAGCCTGTGATTGGACTTAAGGAAAGGCAGAACATGCACGTCTTCCTTAACCTCATATCGTATATTTAATATAATGAAATACCCTGATCTCCAAAAAGACTGATTTTTAATCTATTTTAATTACATATTATAAATACATTTAAAAGTTATAAATAATCACAATCCTTTACATTCATAGGAAGGAGTAGAAAATAGAAAATATAATCGACCTCTTGCTTACATCCTGTTTTTCCTTCATGCTTCACATGAAGTCAGTCAGCAAGTCCTCCTGGCTTTTTACCTTCTCAGAAGTCTCTCTTGTGTTGGTGTCTACCTCTCCTCTCCGTTTCTGCAGCTGCAGATTTGATTCAAAGCCACATGACTCCCTCTGATTATGCTGCCCACTCTCCTTTCCCCACTCTTCTGGCCCCTGGTCTCACTCCCCTCTGATCCACCCTGCACACAACTGACAGGGGAAGTCCTTCCAACAAATCTGATTATGTTACTGGGGTGGAAAATTTACAATTGAACTCCGTAGGATTAAATTTTAATTCTTTGCATGGCACTCAGAATTTATTATAATCTCATTGTTTCTGCTCATTTTGCACCATCAAGCCTAACATACAGCCCTAGTCAATAAGTAACAATTTCATGAGAATAGGAATATTTGTGCACACCCCTGGGCTGGCATACACTGCTCTCAAAGCATCTTTCCTTTGCTTACTTGTCTCAGTAGCTCCTTTCAAGTCTCAACTCAAATGCATTTCCCACGTGCTCCCAGGAATATTGCCGTTATAGATAATGTCAATTTATAGTTACTGGCTCTCATTTTGATTTCTCAGACTCCTAGTCTACCAAACAAATGAATAAATGATTTTTTTAATGTAGCCGTGAATATGACATCAGGCCCCCTGGAGATCCTAAATGTCTCTGAATGTCAGCACCTTACTCTGTAAAACGGAAGAGTCAGTAGATGGGTGCTGGGTATTTTTTAGTTGCAATCGATCCAGTCTACTGGTGATGTTTGGGCACCTGGCACCATCATTAAATGTGCAGATGAAGATGTTCTTTGTTACTTTAAGTGATAGAAGTGATTTTCTTCCTTAGTAGTGCTTTGAAACTACATGTTTGGTTTTCCAGTTAATGACTTTTCTACCAGCCGTATCTCAGATAGCACTTCTATTCAAGTTAGGGACATTTAATAATCATTTATGTATTATTCATATTTTCGAGACATTCTATAGTATGATTAACTTTTGTGAGTCATAATTTAAGTCTTTAAGATGTGAAGCAGACATCAGCGATTGATGATTCATAATCTCTACATCATTTACCTCTTTTGACTCACTTTGTATCATCAAACCCAATGTACAATTCTAGGGAATACTCATAGTTTCCAATAAACACCAATATTCCTGCATATGCTCATACACACTGGGTTCTCTTTTTGAAGCACTGTTTCTACATTAACCAATTCAAAAACTTCCTCTCCTGTCCGTCCAAATGTTAAATACATACTTTCAGACTCTACCTTAGAAAGCATTTGCCCAGCCACATACACTGAATCCAATTTCTTTCATAATCACCAAGCCGTTACAGTGAATCTTAGTATAAATGTATGCAAAGTTTAATGAAGAAATTTAGTATTCTCTAAATTTTAATTCTTAAAATTTATTTTAAGATTAATAACTATCATTTTTAAAAATCATATATGGGATTCCAACCAGCTTTTAAAAAAAAAAATTGGAAATCTGAACCTAAAATTCATTTGGAAATGCGAGGCACCCAAAATAGTGGGAATAAAATCTAGAAAAATAGCCACATTGTTGGAGGACTCTCACTTCCCGATTTCAAAATTTACTACAGAGTTATCAGAATACTGTGGCAAATTTAAAAAGTATAGACCTACAGAGCAATGGAACAGAATTGAGAGTCCAGAAATAGACCTTCACATTTATGGTCACTTGATATCGACAAGGATGTGAAGATAATTCGTTGGTGAGTGAATATCCTTTTCAAGATAACCACATGCAGAATAATGGATACCCACATGTAAATTAATAAATTTGGACCTTTACCTCACACCATATACAAAAAGTTAACTCGAAAAGAAAGATCTACATGTAAGAGACAAAACTATGACACTTAGTCATATAGGAAAAAATTTTGAGGACCTTACATTAAGCGGTTGTTTCTCAGAGATAACACCAAGAGCACAAGCAACAAAAGAAAAAATAAAGTGAGCATCATCAAAATTAAAACTTTTACGCTTCAAAGGACACAATAAAAATAAAAGATAACTTAAGTAATGAGAAAATATTTGCAATTCAAATATCTATCTGATCAAGGTCTTATATCCAGAATATATAAAAACTGTTAACATTCAACAATAAAAAGATACTTAACTCAATTGAAAAATGAGCAAAGGACTTGAATACACATTTCTGAAAAATCAAACCAAAAAAAGCATACAAATGGCCAGGAAATACAAAAAGATGGCCAACATCATTAGTCATTAGGGAAATGCAAATCAAAACCACAATAAAGAAACACTTTACAGCTACTAGGATGGCTTAGAATAAAAAGAATAATTAAAAAAAAAGGACAACAGTGTTGATGAAGATGTAGAGAAATGGACAGCTTTATAAATTGCTGGGGGGACTACAAGATGTGGCCATGCAGGGAAACCATTATGCAGTTTTCCAAAGGGTTAAACAAAGGATTAACATATGAATCAGTAATTCTATCCCTAGGCATATACGCAAAAGAATTGAAAATCCTGCACAGAAAAATACATAACTATTTTTCATAATAGTCAAAAACAAAAACCACCAACTAATAAATGGCCAAACAACATGTGGTATATTCATATGATTGAGTACTAGTAATTATTAGGCAATAGAATGAAATGAAATGCTGATATCTGCTGGAACATGGATGAACCCTGAAAACATACCAAGCAAAAGAAGCCATTCACAAAAGGCCACATAATTCATAAGTCCATTTACGTGAAATGTTCAGGATAAGCAATCCTTAGAGTAGGATAGTATATTATTAATATTGGTCAGGGTCCAGAGGAAAAGGATAAATGGCAATGATTATAAACGGGCACAAGATTTCTTTTTGTAGTGATAAAAATATTCTGAAATTAGATAGTGGTGATAGTTATGTGAATATCTAAAAATCATTGAATTATACACTTCAAAGGGTGGACTTTTTGGCATTTGAATTACATCCAGTAAAGCTGTTTGTTGTTTGTTTTTTTTTTAATTACAATGCAATATTAGGGCGCCTGGGAGGCTCAGTCAGTTGAGCATCTGACTTCAGCTCAGATCATGATCTCACAATTTGTGAGTTTAAGCCCCGCATTGGGCTCTGTGTTGACAGCTCAAAGCCCAGAGCCTGCTTCAGATTCTGTGACTCCGTCTCTCTCTTCCCCTACCCAGCCTGTGCTCTCTCTCTCTTTCTCTCTCAAAAGTAAATACACATTTTTTTTTTAAATTTAAAAATAAGACATACCCACTCCCAGAGGAATAAGTTAAAAAAGCAAAACAAAACAAGAAAACAGGCCATCTACAATTCTATCACCCTTGTGCAAATTGTATCTATCTTCTCTCTATGTGGGTATAGGTATGTAGATAAATGGATGGGTGGTGTGATACAGGGAATGATTGGTCTCAACTCCACCCCTTGTTGTATTCAGCATTTATGCCTTTATCTTAATGGTAGTTGGGGTATCTTTTCCCAATTGAATGTGTCTTTGCCATCTGACTTCCTCTAAGCAGCAAGATACAAGTGCCTGTGACACATGCTGAGGCTTCAAATGTGCTTGTACATCTGGGTTTGCTCTTTCTGATTCTTGCCATCACCCCAAGAAGAATGTGCTCCAGAGAGCTCCCTAGTCCAAAAACAGACCTGGTGGGGATTTAAACCCAATCAGTGCCATGGTATCAAGTCCTGCCACGTGCAGGCAACCCCAAGTGCCTGGGTGACACATGAATGATTCTTGTGAGCCACAGTGATTTTGTGGGTGTTTAGCATGCAACATTATTTGGCAATGGTTGACTAATAGATATGTATTATTTCATTTAAATTAGGCCGTATGAGGGGCACCTGGGTGGCTCAGTCAGTTAAGCCTCGACTTCGGCTCACGTCATGATCTCACTGGTCATGGGTTTGAGCCCCGCGTCAGGTTCTATGCTGACAGCTAGCTCAGAGCCTGGAGACTGCTTCAGATTCTGTGCCTCCCTCTCTCTCTGACCCTCCCCTGCTCATGCTCTCTCTCTCTCTCTCTCTCAAAAATAAATTTAAAAAATTAATAAAAAATTTAAAAATAAATAAATAAATAAATGAGGCCATACTGTACATACAATGTTTTAGTAAGACAATTCTGTCTTCATTTGAAACTATGAACAAAATAAATTGAAATGGAACAAAAAAATACACTTTGGAAAATATCCCATCAACACAAAATGTTTCTATACGGTCCCACTAAAGTTGTGGGGGGGGGGGAATGTTATTGAAAACATTAAAAGCATGGGCACACTTGCTAAACACTTTTATTTCAATCGTTATCTGCTAATATACTGTTAAGAAACAAGAAGAAATAAACTGACAATTTATCCCACCTCTTTATTTTTATTAATTATATTATTTACTTTATGTTTTAATAAACTTTTAGTTAATATAAAAGCATTAAAAATATTTTGTAGTAACTGTTTATATTTTAATAAACTTCTTTATAGCATGATGTCCTTTGGAGAATTTACATCGGCTTTTTAGTTTATTGTTCTTTCCCAACTTTGTTTCTCTCTCTCTCTCTCTCTCTCTCTCTCTCTCTCTCTCTCTCTCTCTCCTCCTCCTTCCCTCCCTCCTTCCTTTTCTTCCTCCCTCACCTTCTCTCCTCCTCTCCTTTCTTCCCTCCCCCCTCTTTTGTTTAAACATAACATTATTTGCATCATTTCCATGCCTTTACATTGCTTTCTGATAATTTACTTAATGCATAGTTTGTGTCCAGACTACTGTTTACTTTGATGTGAGAACAGTGAATTCTTGATTCCATTTTTACTTGTCTAACCCTTGTTTGCCAGTGGGATGGCAGTTTGAAGATTAACTATTATAGTTTCTTTAGTTTTGTTTCTTTTGGAGGAAGGAGGTTGAGAGCACTTGGAATGTGCAACTTTGATGAAAGAATTCTACTCAGCTCGCTCTCAAAACGTCCTTTGCTGAGATGTGCTGTGGCAGAGGCATGTGTCCATTCTTCTTGGAGTGAGAGAGGGGGACACATCAAATAGGTTTCAGATCTTACTCATAACACAGTGTGAAGACCTCGAGGCTATCCTTTCATCTGAGGGCATCAGTATCTACTTTTCAATTTCCATGTTTCATCCGAATCTCCTCAGAAACAACTTTCCCTTGCCCCCTCTCTCTACTCAGAGCAGAGCAAAGATAATACTACCTCTTCTGACTGCACCCCTTCAAAGTTAGCCAGATTCCTGAGGATGCTTAGATCCATATTTCAGAAAGAGACGTTGGAATAGGAATTACCCTAAGCCTCACCATAAAGCTACTCTTTTATTCTTAAACTCCCCTCCTCTGAAGTTTATAGGAGGAAGCATGTCTCTCACTGGATGCTGTTAGCAAATGAATTCTTTGTTGGGCTTTGGTTTCTGCAGCCCAACTCTCCTCCACTGTATTGTTCCTATGTTAGGTAATATTTAAATGTGACAAATTGTTATGATTTTAGCAATAATTTAATTTTTTCTTAAAGTTGTGTTCTTTGTTACTGAAATAAGCTGTTTCCATTGTTTTCTACTTATGAAGTTAAAATATGGCCCATAAAAGCTTTTGTATTTTCTATTTCAATCTTGTTACAGATTTTATCTAAAAAGTCTTAACGGTACTCAGTCCTAGGCGGGTTGTCGGTATTTTGCCCATTTGTAGACAAAACAGAGATTTCATCTTATTCTCTTTTGTTGTGAGGTAAGGTCCTCCACAAAATTCAGGGGAGGAAGTACATTAATTCTCTAAGCTGACTTTAAAACAGTTTTGTACAAGTACTGTTTAATCTCCTGTTTAGGAAAAAAATCAACTTATTATAAATTTTATCATGATCTTAGCTCCATTCAGTAAGCAAATATTTTACTAAGAAGTATAGAATTTAGTTCTTTTAGGAAAGTTTAGGATTAAGCCCTTACTTGATACCTCTGATGTAAGTCAGAGGAGACTTTGATGTAATCAAAAAAGATCTTACCAAAAAAGAAAAAAAAAATTTTATCATTTTTAAATAGTTATTTGAGTAACTGCTGGACTTACTGATAGACAACCAGCTCCAATGATATTCCCAGAGAGAAAAATGTATATAAAATATCCTTTGTACAAAATAACTTAGCTTCTGACAGAGCTAAAATGTCTATATATTCATTAATTATAAGCAATAGGCAACTGTTGAGAAGTGGTTCCCTCCAAAATCTGGAAAATAAGATGTATTCCTATTTTTTCATATAATTAACTTGTACAAGGAATAAAATTAACATCTCTTAATCCTTTGATGCTAATTTTTTAAAAGATAGTACCTATGGTAGTGATTATCTTCCAAATTTCCAGACTGGCATTTTTAATTTCAAATAGTATTCATCGATGAGCAACTATAGGTCATATCTATCAGGAAAGAAATCTGTGACAAGGAGAATAGGAATAACATGAATAATTTATTGGCTAGAGTTTGATTTGGGTTGTTTCCAGTCCGAAAGCTGTGATCTGAAAACTTGATTTGCCACCATTGGAACAGACGGATCTGGGAGGAAGCTGAGGGTGCTCCTTCCAGCCTAGCTTATCAGTGCACTGGTATCTGAGGGGCTGCTGTGCTTTTCCAATGTGAAAATCACCTGACCTTAATCAAAACAGTATAAAATAAAAAGGCTTCAAGTGATTAATTCTATGTTCAATATCTTTAGAGGTCTTCTGGAAGACGCAATAATTTAATCAAGAAAATTTGATCACTGTCATACATTTTAGAAGCATAGGGTGAATGATTTGCTCAAAATCATACTGTAATACATAAGGCTTATCTGTTTTGACAATATATCGTATCATTGCTGTTGGAATAAAGAAAGGCACACAAAGTGTTAACAAGGCCTAAGTCTTATTGCAGTCTTCACTGGCATGGTGATAAATCATAGTGATTTGTTTTTAAACTTAAAAAAATTTTTAAGCTTTATTTATTTTTGAGAGAGAGAGAGTGTGCATGTGGGGGAGAAACAGAGAAGAAGACACAGAATCCAAAGCGGGCTCCAGGCTCTGAGCTGTCAGCACAGAGCCTGACACAGGGCTTGAACTTGTGAACCACGAGATGATGACCTGAGCCAAAGTTGGATGCTTAATCTACTGAGCCCAGTTTTTAAGTTATTTTTTACCCAAAGATACTTAAAGAGTTTGCAGTGATTATTTCTGTGGAAAGTGTGTGTGTGCGTGTGTGTGTGGTGCATGTGTGTACAGTTTTTCATGTTAATTTTTGCAGCTGGAGATGGAGCCAGGAAGTGAGAGTGTGACATGACTGAATAATTACACTACATCACACACAGACATGTAAAAAAACACTTGAAAAATATCATGAGGTTCATACTTGGTTTTCATTCATGGAAAAGGCAAACTATTTGGCATGCATATGCATCTGCTTTTAAAATTAGCCTATGAATAAACAAAGCCTATGTTCTTTCTAAAAAGCAAACTTCATTTTTCACCTTAGACTGCATCAAAGGCATTTTCCAATATCTATTCAAAAAACCTAAACCATAAGTTCCCAGCAAAATCCTGGTATCAAAGCAGGTCATGAAACCCTCTACCTTCCATCCCCAGATTATTGCTATTTCCATCAAGTATGATAATGGATGTATAAAGTCCCTAATATGCCAACTTGTCACCTTTGCAGTTACAGCTGATCAACCTCTGGTCCAGAGGTACTTAAACACTTCAGCAAGGAATGTCTTAAACCTTTCAGCCCAGACCCTCTCTGCCTCAAGCTTTATAAGCAGCCTTCAGTCCCACACTCATCTCATAGAAATAAATTCATAAATAGCACCAATAACCAGCCTAAGACCTCACATCTAATAATTTCTCAATGAATTTTAAATAAAGAATGTAGACGTCAATATCCAAATTACTTTTCTAAGATCTCTCAACTTTTCACTTGGTCGATGAGATGATTTGCAGCTTTTTAACTGCGTTTAACCTGTGGTTAGTTACCCAAATAGTGTCCCGATATTATAGATGCTAATTCCCAATATGTCTCAGAAACCCCCACCAAACAGAAAAAAAAAATCACTAAATTTCCTTTTTGTTTGCTTAACCAATTGATTATAAAATTGGCCCCTACAATAAAGATTTGTATGTAATTGATCCAGTTTATGAATGTAAAAGATAGAGTAAAAAAAATGGCCTTTGAAGTTGTCAAGCGTTTAGTATAATAACCAACGTTACAGCATAACTTGTGTGTTAATACTCCGTAGTGCAATGGATAGCGCATTGGACTTCTAATAACTTGTGTGTTAATATAAATCTCAACCTCTCTTTTTCATCCATTAAATCAGTGAGTAGTCCAAAATAGATGATTTTTGAGAGTTCTCCCAGCATGTCCATTTAAAACTTCATATGAGGGGCACCTGGGTGGCTCAGTCGGTTAAGCCTCCAACTTTGGCTCAGGTCAGATCTCACATTCATGGGTTCGAGCCCCGTGTCAGGCTCTGTGCTGACAGCTAGCTCAGAGCCTGGAGCCTGCTTCCAGTTCTGTGTCTCCTTCTCTCTCTGCTCCTCCCCTTCTCATGCTCTGTCTCTCTCTGTATCAAGCATAAATAAAACATCAAAAAAGTAAAAAAAAAAAAAATAAAACGTCATATGAAAACATTCACAGAGAGCGAAGACACTACCCATTGGGTCAGGATTCTGTTGACCAGTTCAAACACCAAATCTGCCTCCCTGTAATGTCCATTCATCAGTGCAGGTTCTGATCAGTGAAACAATGAAACTGATCTTCTTCAAATATTGGGAAACAACCTACAGATTTCCCCCCTGTGTAAAGTAAAGCTTCTTTACTTCTGTAAGTAAAGCTTACCCGTGCTTTTAGTAAACTTCGTATGTTGTGGCGTGATTATTGTGTTCATCTGCTTGTGTCAAACTTGCATCACAAATCACAGATCTGGATGCAGTGCTCCTGTCAAAGCAGCCTGTGTTCGCATTGGCCGTTCTAGTGTCTTGTAATGAAAGTGAAGTTCCGGTACTGCTAGACTCAGCATCACCTGCAGCTTGTTAGAGATGCAGAATTCGGGGCCCCACAACAGACCTACTGACTTAGAACTTGTATGTTAACAAGCCTCATACTGATTTATGTCCACATTAAATTTTGAGAAGCACTGACATGGTAGAGTTATCTAAGTATTGGTGCACATGGAGCTCATTGTCAACTGCAAACTACAAGCGAGCCAGAACCCTGAAACCCCGTGCTGATGCAACCGACTTCTGAAAAAGGAATGTATATTACACTGATGACTGCCAGTAAGGATATGCAATGCCACCAGCCACCCTCTTTCTCGAAACTCTTCCTATTCTTGTTTCCCAGGATGCCTTCATGCTGACCCACGATCTGAGTGCCACATTCCAGTACCTCCTGTGCTGATTTCTCTACTTACTCTTGATTCCTTATATGCTTTTCCAGACTCAACCCCTGCACTTTTATGACTTCAACTTCCATCCATATGCTGCTTATATTACATTCCATACCTCCAGCCTTGTTCTTCGGAGGTCCGGTTCTGTTCCACTTAAATGGAATTCACCTTTACCGACTCTTCTCCCAATTTCTGTTCCACTTAAATGGAATTCACCTTTACCGACTCTTCTCCCAATTTCTTTTCTTCTTTTGTTTCTGTTAGTTAATAGTATCTACCAAGTTATTAACTTGTAAAGCATTCTAAACCTTCTTCTCTCCAACCGCACCGTTACATCTGTCAACCACCCGGCACTGTCAGTTTCACTGTTGACTCAACTGTTTCTGTAGCCACTCTGATTGCTCTAGCTTAGACCATCATTGTCTTTCAAGCTTTATCATCAACTTCTTAACAGAATTTTTTCCTCTTGCCCATTATTACTCTCTCTGCACTACTGTTGCCTCTTTTCCAGCTCCCTTTCTGCCAAACACACACATCACTTTTTATTTTATTAATTTTTAATGTGTATTTATTTGAGAGCGAGCACACACAGGCATGCTTTAGGGAGGAATAGAATGAGAGGGAAAGAGAGAAACCTAAGCAGGCTCCACCCTCAGCACAGAGCCCAAAATGGGGCTCAAATTCACGATGATGAGATCATGACCTGAGCTGAAATCGAGTAACCGACTGAGCCACCCATCCAGGCACCCCTGACTTTTTCTGTAAAGATGCATCTAAAACACAGATCCGTGCTCCCTCAAGTATTCCCGATATCGCATCAATATGGCAATAAAGTAAACACAGCTTAATGATGATTCCAGTCCAGCCACTCTACTCAGCCTATTCCATCAGCTGTCTCTTCCATGCATTGCCTCAGCTCAGTGCCTTCATAAATGTCATTTATTCTGAGTTAAATGTCTTTCACCTTTTCTTTTCTTGCAAACACATGTTCATCCTTTTAGACCTCATTCAAATGTCACTTCCCCTGAAATGCCTTCACATATTTGTGATGCTTCTATTAAGCATGTGCTTTGTAGATTATACTCCAGTTCTGTTGTGTTGTTTTGCAGGGGCTTTAAAATCAACTTGACCCTGGAACTAACAATATGATCTTTGGTCATTTATTAATCATCTTGATTTCCCACTTTGCTCAAAGTAATTCAGAGATCAGAGTCCCACTACTAAAAATTAGATTACATCGGTGAAGTATTAAGCAAGGTGGCTGGTACACTGTAGGTGTTAAGTAATCATTTGTGCCTTGTAAACACAATCATTAGATTTGACTTAGTCTTCCCTTAGCAGATTGTGGACAACCGTCAGGAGGCGCTCGTCTAAGGCGACGTGTAACATTTGCAGCTAGTTATGAGCCTACCATAGAGTAGACAGTATGTTCGTTAAATTGAGATCCTCCTGAAATATTACATTTCACCTCAGTACCTATTTCCTTATCCACATAAGGAAAAAAAAAATCCCAAACCTTTTAGATGACATAGTTATCTATAGGCATCATCCAGCAACATTTTGAAATCTTCCCTTCTTTTCCCAAATATCCCTCCCCACCTTTTTTGCTTCTTTAAATGGAACATATCCTGCAATCTCCGTGCTCATCTTATCAGTTTCATTATACTCATTTTGTCATAGTTATAAAATTGTGTTTCTCAATTTATTACTGTTTCAATCCTCATTTTGTTTATTGACCTCTATATTTATGTGCAGATATTTCAGTCAAAAAGATTACTCTTACCTCTGTCCTCGGGCATTTGCTCCAATGAGGCTCTTCCTAAGGGATACATATACTTTTCGAAGTATTCTGCTTAATGTCTTGCCATCTCACATTACAAGCTATTCAACAGTGTTGCCAAATCCGCTACCAGAAATCCCTTCCTGTATGTGTAGAAGGTAAATAGCTATGTGTATTTTGAGATAGAGTTCCTTGGAACTATCACAATGAACATAAACTCAATTTTTGTTGAAAAAAATTTATAGGGAGAGGTTCCTGAGTGGCTCAGTCAGTTGGGAATCCAACTCTTGGTTTTGGCTTAGGTCATGATCCAGGGTTGTGGGATGGAGCCCAGTAGCAGGCTCCATGCTGAGCCTGCTTAAGATTCTCCCTCTGTCCCTTTCCCTCTGTCCCTTTTCCCCTGTTCTCTCTCTCTCAAAAAATTAAGCTTCTTGGAGAATTTTTTCATTAAGATAAATTTTCCATCGATCGTGTTTCTCAACAAGTTTTTTAATTTCAGAATTTCTTGTTTATTGATAATGTGATATTAAAAAGTTACTGTTTTTCAGGCATACTTGTGCATGTCTCATTTTATTCTATTTTTCCATAAAAATAAGTTACTTAGATATGTAACTCTGCAATTGCCATGTAAATTAATGGCAAACAGGATTCAGTTATGGAATTTTCTCAGAAAATCAACATAACTCTCAACGTAAATGCAACCCCACTCTACTATAGAAATCTGTTTACACATTTTAGTACTTAGAGCAAGAGCTTCTAGACGGAGGTCCTGCTCACACTTGAAATTACCTATGAACTTCATGATGTTGTATGTAAACGTTTTGTAAACACATGTATTGCCGTTTTTCTAACTCAGTCAAAGGACTTGGTGCAAAAAGCTCATGAGCCACTGCCATCACACAGAGAGCTAGAAGACAAACAGGGTGGTAGTGATTCTTTAAATTTTAAATTTCTGAAGAGAGATAGGAATAAGCCTGAATATGCTGCTAAAATATACAGAGACCTATCTCTCACAAAAGGCCACACAGTGAGATGGGATGATTTACTTAGAGATCAACTCTTTTACCAGCACTGTGGTTGTTAACTTGTATTTTAGTTCCAATGAAACCAGTCCCTACAAGTCAAATCCTGTGGGAATCAGGCTAGCAGCCTGACCACATTTAAACTGTAAAGTTCAAGGGATGCTTCGGTGCAAGGTGAATTTGACTTACAGAACCACAGGGAGAGTCTCCTGGATTAAGTTGCCAGATGTGTGTCAGTGATATTTACTAAGAAAGGAAACAGACCCCTTTTTGGTGATATTATGGGAGAGATGACAGACAGTGGGACAAAAGCGTAACTACATTAACTTCTGGCCAATTTCGGACTCACCTCCAATGTTGCGCCCACCTAATTTTCACGTATTCAGATGTAGAGGCCCTCTCCTCCCTACGAAAGTAAGCCTCACCGTGCGCTTAGAGAAGAGCCCTGTGGCCCGGGCAACATAGTCCAGGTTTAGAATAGAATCAAATAGGAAAAGCATTCTTGTTTGGAACATGACCTAATTGGTTCCTAACATGTTAGTAAACTGTCCCTGAATGTGATGTCATCCACTTGGAATCTGGTTTCCTATTTATTTCAAAAAGTACACACCCGTTCTTCAAGTCATTCAAACACAAAATGTACACATGATATTTCATTTTTTAACATATGAGGCATATGTGACGGCAGCAAGTGGCTGTTAATAAAGCCTACTATTGAAATTTCAGAAGTGTTGATTAGATTTCTATTAATAAAATATTATCCCTAATGTTAACTTTGGGCCTAATTCCTACTTTGGTTTCCTAATTCCTAATTTGGTTTCATAATGTTAAACCTTTCCCCCAGCTTTTTGCTACTAATACTGTATGATGAACACTTTCCCCAGGCATTAAGTTTTATCATTTAATTGACTGATTTTGTAACAGTATGTGTGTGGATATACCATTATTTATTTGTATCTTCTCCTTCTGTAAAAAGTTTGTTTATTTTTGTTATTCAGTGCACATCTTGAATCTACAGATAAATTGATTCCTATGATAAATATGATGGTGGTTGGCTATTGTCCTAAATCTATTATGAATAAATGACAGTGAAACACATGTGTGTTATTTACTGGTAACAATGATACAAATAATGCAGGTTGTTTTGTAGCAGAGGTATCTTTTGTTTTACTGAGTCTTTTCTCAGCCCCCCGGCTATATTCTTAGTGGGCAGAAACCTTCTGTCTACACCTTGAATCATGCATACTATCAGGGCAGTATAAGGAGGTAACAAAATAGTTTGATCTTTTTTGAGGATCTTTATTGCACAAATTTTCCATTAACATTGGAAGTTAATTTTTTTAAATGTATTTTTAATAAGTGCATAATCCACATGTTTCTGGTATGCAGAATGTTACTTCAGTTCAATGATTTTCTTTTTTTTGTCTCTTAGAAATTACTTCAGTTTGAGTATAGAGCCCATTAAACTTCAGAGTTTTGGGGTTTTTTTTTTGTCGTTTAGCTTGGTAATTTTCATTATAATTTAATAATTAAATTAATTAAATTATCTGACACTATGGATCACCTTTGTCATGTAGTTAGATATTTGTCATTAATACAGAAGCAAAACTACGTGTATTTCCCTTAAAGTTTACTGAAGATTTTTTTCTCCTTAGATGTCAAGTAAGGAATTGATTCTGTATTTGTACAGCTTTTGTAACAATGGGTGGACCTAATCTGGGCAGTAATACTAAAACCCACAATGTAAACTTAAAAGGGCTATCACAGCTTAACAGAGAACTGTAAAACCTCAAAGGGAATTGGAAAAATGATTGCTTAAACCACAGTGAGAAACAGGTGCTGGCTGTGAAAACTTCCCTTAAAACATCTTGGTGATTTTGCCTTCAGATATTTGTTTTTTTAATGCCAAGATAATCTTTGCACAAGCAGCAGTGAGGAATAAAATCTGCTGTATTACCTTGTAGATGTACTAACCTTCCATTCATAGAATCTGAGCCCCTGTGCCTGCACACACATGCACGTGCACACCTGTACACACACACGGTCTCACACATACATGCAGCATCCACATGCACCATATCAAAATGGGCATAATGTGAAGCATAGAAGGAAGGAATTCCATACAGATATTGTTTTCTGAAAGTGCCGAATAAATGGTGGAGCTGGGTCTGACACTTACCGGGTACCCGGTATTTGTTGTTGACTCATTGAATACATAATCAAGTAAATAAGTGAAAATACATATGACGAGAATACGACGAGAGTTTAAAATTTTATATGCCCAAAGTAAATAAATTCAATGCTCTAAAATATTCACATTTTTTAAAAAAGAAGGTGGGCTGGAGGAAATTTTCAGAGTTGATAGATATGTTTATTACTTTAATTGTGGTGATGATTTCACAGGGTGTATGCACATATTCAAACCCATCAAATTCCTGTATGCATTAAATATGTGCAGTTTTTTGTGTATTAATTATATTTCAAAATGCTGTTGACAGGATAAAATTTTAAATACTCAAAGTAAGTACATATAATTCTCTAAAACATTCATGTTTAATGATTCTTTGACAAAACCCTCTCGAACCTATGTTTTATCTTAAGTAACTCAGTCTTGCCTTGTATCAAACATACGGATTAAATTAAGTGTTTAAGACACACTTTGCATATAAGATTTACCTATCTGCCATTTTTCATGTGGTGTCCCCACTTTACATAACTTCCTTTCCTGTAATATGTCTAGATCCTGGCTTAAATAAAACCTGCATGCGTATTCTGGTTCTAAAACCTAAAAAAACAATTTTTAAAAGTTGTGGACCCATTAGCTTCTTTTATAACTGTTTTTCAGTGCTATAGTATGAGGAGGGACACTTTCTAATTAGGAAAAATTGATGTTTCTTTTCCATTTTAGCAGTTCATTATTAAACATTACCACAGGGAGTTAAATTAGTAATATTGTATTTCTAAGAGAATTTCCTTTTCTCCTTTGTTCCTAAATGAGAAGTGGGATGGTTTCATTTCCCTTGACAAAAGTTTGGAAGCCAGAAAGAGCCTCTGTTAAACAGTTTTCAACTCCAAAATCTGCATTTCATAGATTAAGCTACCTTCTTAATGCACTGTTATGAATGGAGTTCCCTATCTCACTTCTATCTGATGGCTAATGATTTCCATAAAACTGATTTCTAGCATCTGCCTCTATTTTACTACTATTTCATTGCTGCATTTCTGAGAATATGTTTCTGTTAGTAATTTATGAACCCCCAGAAGATATTTTTGGTAACAGTATTCAGAGCCATCTTGAAAGGCAATAAAGTATAATGGCTTACAAGTAAGGCTCTAGGGTCAAAGAGAACATGGTTCAAATTCCAGCGAACTGAGTTATCAGTCATTTTACCTTGGAGAAGCCACTTAACCTCTTGAAGTCTAAGAGTCCCCAGCTAATAAAAGGAAAGAGATAGCAACAATACCTACCTTTTCAATTATTTATGAGTAAAATGAGGGTTTCCTGGGTCGCTCAGTAGGTTGAGCATCTGACTCTTCATTTTGACCCAGGTCATGATCCCAGGGTCATGAGATCAAGCCTCATGTCAGGCTCCTCACTGAGCATGGAGCCTGCTTGGGATGTTCTCTCTCTCTCTCTCTCTTTCTCTCCCCCCCTCCTTTTCCCTTCTCCACCTCCTAAAGAATTTTAAGAAAAGAATTAAATGAGAAAATCCACAAGAGCCACTAAGTCTAGTGTCTAGAATACTGTATACACGAAATAAACATGAGCTATCTGTATTTTTATTATTAATTGGATTCAAATTTCTATATTTATTTTGCTGCCTGACTTTGTAATTATCCTTAAAACTCTAGTTTCTCATGGCTGTTCACTTGACTGCTTGCTCTCCTCACTGTGAAGTGTGAGCATTGTTGAGCTCTTGGGTCCTGATGTAAATAATGCTGATGCCTCTTCTCTTCACATTTTTAGAAGGAATTTCTTCTGGTCACAAATGCTGAGCTACCAGCAGAAGCTACCTGCGTCTCCAAAGCTCTCTGTGGTTGATAGGCTGGTGTAAGTTTGACATAACTGAGCCATCACTTTTGGGCTTTTTAGAGAATTTTATCTAATCTTGGGGTATAATCAATTGTGTTCCAAGTGGCCATAGAACCCTGTGGTCATGTCAGAGACAGACAAGCCAAGGGGATGATTTGAAGGGAAAAATAAGGCCTGATGGCTTATGAGATCTAGGAATAAGCATATTTGTTGAGAGAGAAGACTGTACAGGGGAGATGAGCCCTCTAGAGACTTCAGGAACAGTTTTAAGACTCCTGAAGAGTAGAGGAGGTCTGTCTGTGGGCAGAGAGGGAGAAAGAAATGTGAGAGGCTACAAAGCAAAGAGATCAGTAATGTCACCAGGCACACAATGCTTGACTCTTCCTGAGACTCCTTATATTCTCAGAACCCAGGGGAAGAATCACTGCTTTTAACATTACATCTTACTAGTTTTCTGATACTGAAATATAGATGGCTCCTGGAACAGAGAATTTCTTTAACCAGCATACATAAAATAGAATATAAAAAAGGCTTTTTTTCCCCAAAAAATAAGGATTCAAACAGAAAAAAGCAGTTGAAATATTTCTAGATGAAATTATGTGTTTTAACTTACCTGACCGTTCATTCTTCTATGACGCAACAGTACGTGATTTAAATGGCCCCATTTTCCCTTTAGCACACTCCATGGCAATCAATTGTTTTCATGATGTATCCCCTATTAAATTAAAAGTTTCTTTAAAAGTATTACTAGGTCTTACTCCCAGGGTGGGATCCCCAGGGTCTGAAACAGTTGGTAAATACTGAAACAAAACAAGAACCCCGGAAATCATACTTTGCGGTTTAGCTGGGGGTTTTTTTCCTCCAACAATTCTATACATTTCTCAGTGCTTGTCAACATATGTGTACTCTTAATCCCTTTTATCTGTTTCATTCATTCCTGCCTTCCCCCACCCCACTACCTATCCTCTGGCAATAACCAGTTTGTTCTCTGTATTTAAGAGTCTGGAGTTTTTGTTTGCTTGTTTGTCTCTCTCTCTCTCTCTTTTTTTTTTCCCTCCCATTTGTTTTATTTCTTAAGTTCCACAAATAGGTGGAATCATTTGGTTATTTTTCTGTCTCTGAGTGACTCATTTCACTTAGCATTATACCCTCAGGGTTCACCCATGTTGTTGCAAACGGGAAGACTTCATTCTTTTTTATGGCTGAGTACTATGTGTACATATATATACACACATGCCACATCCTCTTCATCATTTCATATGTCAATAGACATATGCTGACTACTGTAAATAATGCTGCAGTAAACATAGAGGTGCCTACGCCTTTTCAAATCAGTGTTTTCATATTCTTCGAGTAAATACCCAGTAGCAGAATTACTGGAGTATCTGGTATTTCTATTTTTAATTTTTTTAAGGAAACCCCCATACTGTTTTTTACAGTGGCCATACCAATTTGTCTTCCTCCCAACAGTGTACAAGGGTTTCTTTTTCTCCACATCCTTGCCAACATTTATTGTGCTTTTCTAGCCATTTGACAGGTGTCAGGTCATATCTCATTGTGGTTTTGATTTGCATTTCCCCAAAGATGAGTAATGTTGAGCATCTTTTCATGAGACTATTGGCCATCTGAATATCTTCCGTGGAAAAATGTCCATTCAGGTCATCTGCCCACTTCTAATTGGATTATTTGGGGTTTTTTAGTGTTGAGTTGCATAAGTTCTTTATATATTTTGGATACTAACCCTTTATTGGATATGCCATTTGCAAATATTGTCTCCCATTCAGTAGGTTGCCCTTTTGATTTATTGATAGTTTTTTTGCTATGCAAAAGCTTTTTATTTTGATGTAGTCTCAAAGTTTAATTTTGCTTTTGTTTCATTTGCTAAAGAAGATGTATCTAGAAAAATGTTTTTGTGGCTGATGTCAAAGAAATTACTACCCATGGTTTCATCTAGGAATTTTATGGAGTCACATCTCACATTTAGGACTTTAATCCATTTTCAGTTAATTTTTGTGTATGGTATCAGAACTTGGCCAAGTTTTATTTTTTTGCACGTAGCTGTCCAGTTTTTCCGACACTATTTATTGAAGAGACTATCCTTTCCTCATTGTCTATTCTTGCCTCCTTTGCCACAGATTAATTGACCATAAACCACATGGGTTTATTTCTGGACTGTACTCTGTTCTACTAATCTCTGTGTCTAGTTTTGTGCCAGCACGATACTGTTTTGATTGTTACAGCTTTGGTAATGTAACCTGAAGTCTGGGATTGTGATGCCTCCAATTTTGTTATTCTCTTTCAAGTCTAGAGCTCCACTAGCAGCACCTTAGCAGCTTAGAGTAGGTGTAAGTCTGTGATCTCTTTTAGGAAATACTATGAGCCAAATATGTTTTGAATTCAGAATATTTTAGATTTTAGGAAGGCAAAATGGTGGAACATATTCTGGATATAGCATAATAACCCATTAGCATCTAAGGTAGCACCCCAGAAACAAACACATTAAGAGCTCAGTAGCAAAAGGTATGAATACGTATAAATAAATAAATGAATAAATAAATAAATACTATAAATAATATGTCAGTTCAGGTTATGTATTTTTACCCATTAAGCTAAGTTCAAGTCAAGATTTATGGTTAAATAATTTAAGAATTCTTCTGGGTTTCAGATATTTTTGGATTTAGGGGCTGAAAGTAAGGGTTTATAGACAGAATAGTTTCTTTGCACAGCTCTTTCTTGTTTTTCAAATCCTTTTTTCCACAGTGTTTCTCAATTATCGTAGATCCAGTGCTTCTCTTCCACCATGAATAACTTATAACATTCTCTTTCCACTCCTGAAATAAAGCACAGAGATCATACAATGTGTCTAAGAGAATAAGTCTTAGAAAAATTACCATAAAGTCCTAATATATAAAATAGAAATAAACAAAATGGATAATAAATTAATACAATGTAACAACATGTAAGTGTTCAGAATGTGACAGACTAAAAAGTATAATAAAGCAGTCCAATATCTGTACCCGTGGCTAGACCCATTATGATTATGTCAGCTGCAAATGTAGAGAAAGTGGTTTATGAGCGTATCTAGAGTAGTGTTCCCCAGGGCATGACTTAAAAATACTAAACAACCCTTGGAAAATTATAATGTAGATGTACACATATATGCATACATGCACATGCACATACATACATATACACACGCATGCATACTACATATCATCATATGCATAATTTTGTTGATAGCTATGTTCCTAAAAACTTTGCTATTTCTCAAATCACTTAAAAAGGCCTTTGCAATTGTATGTTAAATGTTCTAAAGCCAGGTAATTACAAGCTGGCTTTCCCTCTAAAAGGAGCAGCAGGCTATTGGAAATTGTGTGGAATTCGAGCAGTTTTGCACGCCGCAGGACTGTGCTGTCCTTCACATCACGAGACAACGTTCACCCCTGGCCCTTCCCACTACATGTCAGCAGCGCTCCACTAATCATGTTGACAACAAAGCTGCCCCCACACATTTGCCAAATGCCCTCCGCCTCCCATGAGAACTACTGGCCCATCTCATCCTCACGACCACCCAGTCAACTTATCTTATTCTCACTTGGTGTATGAGGCCACCGAGGAACATAGAGACTTATCAGGCTGTTATTACTGACTTTCAAAGCTGGACTCTACCTGACAGACATTCTAACTTCTTGTTCAGCTATCTCCTCACCCTACAGGCCAATACTTTGGAGTCTATAATCTGACTTGTTCCTTCTCTTTCTCACATGCTTGTGAGATAACTCTGTTGCCTTGTAATTTTTCTTCTTTTTTAATTTTTATTTATTTATTTTTGATAGAGAGAGAACACAAGCAGAGCAAGGGCAGAGAGAGAGGGAGACACAGACTCTGAAGCAGGCTTTAGGCTCTGAGCCATCAGCACAGAGCCCAACGCAGGGCTCGAATCCATGAGATCACAACCTGAGCCAAAGTTGGATGCTTAACCAACTGAGCCACCCAGGTCCCCTTGCCTTGTGCTTTTTCTATCCTCTTTCAGAAAGCATTTAAGTTCTAATGTTACCTATTCTAGGTTTTTTGGGTGGAGGAAGAGTCAGTTCCTGACAGTTACAAGGAAGGTGAGAATTATTTGCATTTTTGAGGTGACATTCTATTCTTGCAGTTCTGCTGTGTTCTGTTTGAAAATAAATGACCTGGCAATTGCTTTGCCACCGAACAAAAAAATTGCCAGGTCTACCAACAGGAGACTGAGTCTATCTACTCTGGGATGGCAAACTACCCCTAACACCTGGCATCTCAAAACAATGAACATTTGTTATTTCAATAAGTTTATGGTGGTCAGGAATGCAGGAGAGGTTCAGCTGTTTAGTTCTGGCTCGGGTTCTCCTCACAAGATTTCAGTCAAGATATAGGCTAGGACCATATCATCTGAAGTAAGTGGATCTAGAGCATTCATTTCCAAGCTCATTCCCATGGTTGTCAGCCATGTTGTCCTCACGTGGTCGTGACATGACAGCTGGTTTCCTTAGCAGAACAAATAATCTGAGAGAGAGAGAATATACAGGAAGTCATTCTTGCCTTTGTATGACTTAGGATAGACCTAGTCTCCCAATCACAAACCATCCCTTCTGACCTATTGTGTTTGTTAGAACAGAGTCATCAGTTCTAGCCCATACTCAGCTGAGAGGAATTAAGCTGTATTTCTTGAAAGAAGAAGGAATAGCAAGAGTTGCGGACATATATATTTTTTAAAACCAACAGTGCTTATTCCAGTTGGAGAATCTTCTCTGGCATTTTGTTTCAATAGGGAAATAACTCCACTCTTGACGCCCCACCCAGAATCCCTCAAGTCCCTTTTCCTATTTTTGTGCACCCATTCTCCACCTTCCATTTCACTGCTGAAGGCTAGTACCCACCATATTTAGAGGTTTGCTCTTGGCCCCTGAAATGCCTCACACATATGGAAAGCCAGAATCCTACATGAAGTCTTTCCACATCCGAGCTGACAGGGATACAGTTCACAAAGCCTAGCTACTTTACTCTGAGACAGAATAATCTCTAAAGTGTAATTCCCTTCCCAGCACTCCCACTGAGATCAGGCTAAATCTAGGACTTCATCTAAATTGCACTGGCTTGGCTTTATACTCTTCCACATCCTTCCTCTCTCAATCCTGGACCATTTTCTCCTGAGAGATTGGCCTTCCTACATTACTTGCCAGGATTCAGGGGTTACTTCTGATCCACAAATAGAGCATGTAATATTTTTTGCCTAGAGCTTTACAAACATTTTAAACCCTACATATTTATGTTAAGGATGGCATTTTATTTGAAGCTACATTGTTTGCAAAAAAAAACAGATTCGAGCTAGCTCAAGTGAAAAGTTGTCTAGTTATATAATTTCATAGATATTTGTCTGAAGGATATTTAATATCAGCCTAGAATCACAGGGACTTAATGTGGAAAAGAGATATTTCATCTCTCAGGGGATATATGACCTCCCATCACTGCCTTTCTTGGTGGATCTACTCCATTATTCGATTTTCTCAAATAACTTCTTCAGATTATTTTTCTCAAACCCGGTTCAATGCAGCTGTTCTCATGCCTCTCTCTATTTTCATGAACTTTGTTCCATTACCCATCATCAGTTCCTATCTCTTGCTTTGTTTCATGTTTTGAATTAAGCAAAGTTCAAAAAAATCAAACAAAATCCTGAGGGAGGCTAGATTCTATATAAAGGCCAGTCCGCCTAAGACTGGATTCATTAGATGCTGCAGATCAGATTCCCAGGAAGCATACTCTGAGACACAGATCTATACAAGCATGGCTTGTTGACGTGTATTCTCGGGATCGACTCTCTGAGAGACAGAAAGAAGCGGAACAGGACAGAGGGAGAAGTCAGGCTGTGGTACAGTCACAATAAAAGACTCCCAGGAGCTCTAATGTTGGGATGCCCTTCCCAGCTGTCCTTAGTTGGAACCAGGGGCTTGAGCCTTTACTGCCCCTTATTATACAGTCAGGTGTGTACAGAGGGACTGTACTCTTGGGAAGAGCCACTCTCTTCAGCTAATGACAATCTCAGGGCAAAGCCTCGTGCAAGCAGTCAGTCAGAAACACCCCCAACATCCTCAGTCCTGAAGGATGCCCAGGACCGCTGCCCACTCGATGGTTAATTGCTTGTGTGTTGCAAGGTCTGTGGATGAGGTGTGGACAGGATCGATCTCTTAGAATTTTAAGTGAGATCTCTTCAAGTGGGGGAAGAACGAAACTGTGGATACTACTGTTAGCGATAGGTCTGATGGGTCCTGAGAAAGGTGTTCACAAAACACGTTATTTTTGTATTAGATTTTAGAAGTCATGACGTGGATACAACAGTTAGCCTTAAGTGAAGTTCTATAAATTTAGGGGATGGAGGTAAGAGTCATGCAAGATGTGCAAAGTCAGCTTATACACTTATCATACTATAAGAACATGCTTGAGTTAAATACGCACTAAATCCAAGCATGTTTTACTCACCCAAGATGAAAAGGATCTCTAATGGAAAATAGTCTCTTTGGTGCTTGCTCCTTCAAAACATACTAACATATATTTGCCTCTGTGAAAATGTAAAGCAAAACAGTTGTTGAAACAATTTTATAATTCCCTTTACCACCATTTTAATGTGGTACTTAAAGAAGTGAGTGCAGGGGCACCTGGGTGGCTCCATAGGTTAAATGTCTGACTTCGGTTCAGGTCATGATCTCGTGGTTTGTGAGTTCGAGCTCCAAGTTAGGCTCTGTGCTGACAGCTCAGACCCTGGAGCCTGCTTCAGATTCAGTGTCTCCCCTCTCTCTGCCCCTCCCATGCTCATGCTCTGTCTCTTTCTGTATCTCAATAATAAATAAAAATGTTAAAAATAATTTTTTAAAAGGAAGTGAGTGCAGCATTCCTTCCGGCACAAAAAACCATGAACAAGACTCACTATATAAATATTTCGCTCTGTGGCACTAGCATTAACATACCATGGCTATAAAAACAACACTCAGCCATAGTGCCAGAGTTTGGGTGCTGTCTTAAATGTGGTAGCTGAGGTTCAAATGATTGTAAACACAGGGATTCCCTTAAATGATGTCTGCAAAGGTGTAGTTTCAATGTACTTGCCTTCTTGATTCACCTTTCTGGGGAGGAAGCAGAAAAGAGAAACAAGCATATGAAACACTTCCCCATGCATTTGCAACGTGCTCCACATGCACTCTGAGTGGCCAGGCCTACATGTATTCTGAGACCTCAACAGAGGCTGTGTGTCAGTTGAGGTTCTTACTTGCAAACCACGGAATGCTTTTTGACAAGTGTTAAAAAAAAAAAAAAAAGAAAGAAAAAAAGAATGTGGACAGAGAGAGTATC
Organism: Suricata suricatta; assembly: GCF_006229205.1. Lineage (NCBI taxonomy): Eukaryota > Metazoa > Chordata > Mammalia > Carnivora > Herpestidae > Suricata > Suricata suricatta. Next base: position 66,809,450 of record NC_043700.1, read on the forward strand.
AGGTTGTTCCCTAACCCTTGGCAAGGGCCAGAGATTTCTGTTCTATGTTCTCCTTGTTCTCCTTCACGTTTGCTCTCTGCAGCTAGTCTGCGGTGGGTGTTACCAACTAACAACAGCAACAACAACAAAAATATATTTGAGTTATTACCTATGCTACTTATTTTAATTGAATTTGTGATATGAGAGCAACTGGTATACGCAAAATCCAAGGGGAAGCTGTTTGAAGTATCCCCTCGGCCAAAGCGATGCTTTATTTTACTTATTTATTTTTGCCACATGGTTTTCAGATGAATAGTATCCAGATAAACAGTCTTAAATTTATTATGTAACTTCTAGATTGTTAGCTATTGTACTGGATTCATTTTAAGTGAATATTTACAAAAGAATGTATTTCTTGTTATGTTTTCGGTCTTCTGTGAACATTTTAGTGTTTCTTTTATCTTCTAAAATGAAACAGAAAAATAAAAAAGGTGGAAAAGTAAAAATAAAATGTTATCTATTTTGATCATGAATCACTGTCAATTTCTCCCTTTCCTTAATCCTTCTTTTTTTTCTTCCTCCTTCCCTTCTTTCCTTCCTTCCTTCTTTCATGCCTGCCTTCCTTCCTTTCTTCTTTTCCTCCCTCCTTCCTTCCTTAAGTCAGTCAACCCTTCAATAAAAACTTATTGGTCACCTACTGTATACCAGACTGCACGTTCTATGCCAGGAATCACATAAACAAATAACTCATTTCCTCGGAAATAAAGTCCTTATAATCGACTGAAAGAAATGTATATGCAATATAGTATTTCACTATAGTTTTTTTTGTTGTAGAAGAAATCTGTTATTTGCTCTCCAGAACCAATCCTCCCTTTTTTATGGTAAGAGTAACTCGAACTTATTTTCAGAAAGATTCCTTTCCCACCTAAGTTTTCAAGGTGGAAACTTGTTTCCCACATAAGCTTTCAAGGTGGTTGGAAGTGATATCAATCAAAGATCCAAAAATAGACCCAGCTTATTCTCTTTCTCTGGCAACAGTAATTGGCATATAACCAAATAGAGGATGAACACAGAGATGAAACGAGGCTTAGTGAAGGACATTGGCAGCATTGCTTACAAACTAAATTAAGACAAAATTGTGCCTGGAGCCAGAACATCTTGAGACCTTTTTCCTCTCTTCCCATTGGACACAATGACAGGTAACAGTAGACATTATTGCTTCTCCATCAGCATATTCCATCAGCAAGATGCATCAGAAGGAGGAGTTCCCGGCCAACCCATTGTATATTGTAACACAAATGAGAAAGAAATTGCTTATTAGAGCAACATAACCTCGCTGATCCTGACTGATACAAGACACATAGAGATTGATGCGATTGCTGAGGAACAGGGATCAAAAAGTTTTTTGCAAGGGGCACCTGGGTGGTTCAGTTTGTTAAGTGTCTGACTCTTGATTTCAGCTCTGGTTAGCATCTCACCGTTCATAAGTTCAAGCCAAGTGTCAGGGTCCATGGTGACAGTGCGGACCCTGCTTGGGATTCTCTCTCTCCCTCTCTCTGTCCCTCCCTGGTGTCTTTGCTCTCTCTCTCTCAAAAATAAATAAATAAATACACATCAAAAAAGTTATTTACAAGGGAATAGTCTAATGAAGTTCTTACAGAATACAAAATTATTGCTCTGTAGGTACACTTGACAGTGGCATTAACATTCAAACTGTGTTTACGAAATTTGACATGTTTGTATTGTCTTATGACTTAAATAGTTGCCACAAACTTTTGTTCATTTGTTTATTTGGTCTTGACAGCTCGCTTTATTTATTTATTTATTTATTTAGCAGCCAATTAGTTCTGATTTTTCTTATCTAACTTGGTTTTTTAAGAAAAACCTTTTTATTATGAAATAATTATATTTTCATAGGAAGTAAAAAAATAGTAGAGACAAGTCCCATATACTCTTTACCCAGTTTCTCCCAAAGGTTGCATTTTACCTCATTGTAGTCTGATATCAAACTGGTATTAGTACAATGTGTGGATGTGGTCGGAGGTCATTTTACCACATGTGGAGATTTATATAACTAGTATTGCAGTCAAGATAAGGAACTATTTCGTCACCTGGAGATTTCCCTTATTCTACCCTTTTGTAGTTACCCTAGCACCCTCACCTTTGGAAATAGCAATCTGTTCTCCATCTCTATAATTTTGATATTTGGAGATTTATTGTGCCTTTAAATTTTTTTATTAATGTTTATATATTTTTGAGAGAGAGAGACTGAGTGTGAGTAGGGGAGAGGCAGAGAAAGAGGGAGAGACAGAATCAGAAGCAGACTCCAGGCTCTGAACTGTCAGCACAGAGCCCGACGTGGGACCTTAACTGCGAGATCATGACTTGAACCGAAGTCTGATACTTAACTGACTGAGCCACCCAGGCACCCCTGGAGATATATGGTGTCTTGGAGTGCATATCTTTCTTTGGCTTTTTCAGTGATTGCTGTAGGGATTTTTTGCTCAACTTATCAGCATCTATTGGTATCAACAGTTTACTGGTGCTGGTGAAGTGTAGAAACTTCCTTGTCTTTATATGCCTTTACTTCTCCCTTTTATAATAAATTGTCTTAAGTATTCCTTCAATGCACATTGAGAACTACATTAGATAGTGTGATAATTTTTGTTTCAGCCATAAAATATAATTTAGAAAACTCAAAAGAAGAAAAACATGGTAATTACCTATATTTTTACTTTTTCTATTGTTCTTTCTTCCTGCTATTCCACAAGTCCTCCTTTAAAAAATTTTTTTTTCTCATGTCTATTTATTTGTTTGGAGAGAGAGAAGGGAAAAGAGAGAGTGGAGGAGGGGCAGAGAGAGAGGGAGAGAGAAAATCCCAAGCAGGCTCCATGCTGTCAGGGGCCCTACTTCTCAAACATGAAATCATGACTGGAGCCAAAATCAAGAGTCAGATGCTTAACCTAATCCACAGAGACACTCCGGCATTCCCAAGGACTTTCTTATATCAATTTTTTTTTTTTTGGTTAAAGAATTTCCCTTGGCATTCTTTTTGAGTGGGTGTGCTGAAAATGGTTTTAGTCTTCAGTTTTCCTTTATCTGAGGAAGGAGCCTTCCTTCATTTCTGAAGGATACTTTTGCTGAATATAGAATTCTGCAGGAAGCTCATTTCTCTCAGCTCTTGAAAAATACTGGAGCATTTTTTTTTTACTGGTTTCCATGCACTCACATGAGAAATCTGCTGTCACTCAACTGTTTTTGCCTTATTATATAATGTATCATTTCTAACTACTTTTAAGATTTTGTCTTTGTTTTTGAGTTTTCAGAAGCTTGACTATAATGTGTCTTGGTATGGATTTCTTCAAATTTATTTGTTTAGTGTTTGCTCAGTTTCTTATGCACTGTGTGAAACCTGCTTAGGGCTCTCTCCCTCTCTCTCTGACACACCCTCTCTCTCTCAAAATAAACAACCGATCAAACAAACAAAAGTCTAACTTTTGTATCATCTGAGTCCCAGAAGCAGAGGAGAAAGAGTATGGAGCTAAAAGTTACTCGAACACAAAATGGCTGAAAAATTTCCAAATTTGCCAAAGACATAAGACAACTGCTTCATTACTGCCAGACGAGAGTAGGAGTCTATTTTCTCCATCTGGCCTCCATTGACAAAGGAAGCAAGGGCCCCTTCCTACTGCCTGGTGGAGGTGAAGTTCAGGCTTCCTAGTAGGCCTCCATTTATAACACTCTGGCTAGAAGGGAGAATATGCCTCATTATTGCTTTTTACACAGTCTCTCCTAACACTGTGGAGGGTGGTTCTATTACTGCTGAGTTGTGCTGTAAGGCCTGACTTTCCACTAGGCCTCCTGTATACTACCACAACAAGGATGAGAAAGTGTGCGCTTTATTCCTACTGGGTGGGGTGGAAATCCAGGCTCCCTTTTCTGATATCACACAAGGGAAAGGTTGTCTTGTTATAGCCTGGCGAAGTGGAAATCTAAGACTTCACTTGGGCTTTGTTGACAGGCGTGGGGCCCCACAATGTCTTCTGCAGTGTTCAGTTGGAGCAGAGTGGCTATTTTCTAAAATTTTGTGTCGTTCTAGGATGCCCCTTTCTTATTTCTTTGGTGGGAGAAGAGGTTTTTCTTGGACTTTTTTGGGCTTTCTCTGTCTGACCCTATTGGCATTTCCCTGTTGTCTGTTTTTCCAGTATTTCATCTACCCAGTGGGGTACTGGACACAAAGAAAACCAAGGGTATGCACTACTGTGTCATTCTTCAGATCCTGAAGTCCTTTTCTACTCTGCCTTCTTCTTTACACCTTTCAGAGCATTCTCATGTTTGCTTTATAAATAACATAAAGAGTTATTACTTCTACTTACTGAGAAGGATGGAGAAATATCTGTACCTCATCTTTCCAGAAGCAGAAGTCCAGAAAAAAATTTTAATAACGACAACATTTTAATTTAATTTATGATCAATATTTCTTCTTTAAAAATTTTTAATGTTTATTTATTTTTGGAGGAGAGAGAGAGAGAGCGAGAGAGAGAGAGAGAGAGAGAGAGAGCATGAGCAGAAGAGGGACACAGAGAGAGGAAGACACAAAATCGGAAGCAGGCTCCAGACTCTGAGCTGTCAGCACAGAGATCACACAGGGTTCAAACTCATGAACTGTGAGATCATGACCTGAGATGAAGTTGGAGACTTAACTGACTGAATCACCCAGGTGTCCCATGATTAATATTTCTTCTTATTTTATGCCAACTACTATTTGAGTTTGAATAATTATCTAATATAGTTCTTAAAATTTGGAGAAGCAACTTAGATTATTTAGTCTTTAGTCAAAAAATCAAGGGTCTCACTGCCCCAGGATACTTAATTTTAATGCATTTGACTGAAAAAAAATCTGATCTCACTCAACACATCTCTATTAGAGGCAGGGTTTGACTATTTTAAGTTCTCTTGCACTCTCCTAAGAGTGATTCACAAGAAGTCTAACTTCATTCCAACCAACAGTGAGATGATGATCTAGAAAATAGCTTCTAGTTTTTGATCAAGGGCCACTTTCAGAATTCTAACCTTGGTCAGTTTAATTCATTTTGAGAATAGATCCAGCTCACAGATCTATTTGCAAGTCTTTGAATGCATAGACTTCTTCTTACTTTTCTTTTGTTATAATCAGTTGTGCTTACTACTCTAATTCCATATAAATAAGCCTTACAAATGGAGAGTGCAAAATGTAGTCTTACAAAAACTAAGCCAAAAGTAAGTTGGTGCAGATAAAATGAGCATAATGTTAGCAGTTGGACAACGAGGGTCATGAGAATTATAGAAGAAACAAATGGAAAGAATGGAAAGACTTGTAATACTATTAACTTGTCTTGGGAGAGACTGACTTCATGATTCATTTTCAGAACATTGTTTCTAATATTCATGTAAGCTTTTAGGAAAGAAAGTTATATATTTGCCTTTTATTTTTACTACCAGAGTAGAGTTGTCTTCGAGGTAAGTTAGATTTTTAATTTTTTAGCAAACTGAATTCATTTCCTTTTATTAATGTTACAGTAAACTGTTTACCAGATATTAAGCTCCCAGAAGATTCTTTGGATAAAATGCACATGGAAAAAGAAAGAAATATACCTTATTTCATTGGGGTAATAAAAGTGAGAGAAAATCCAGTAATTTGTTTTTAAAAAGCATTTTAATAAGAAATGTATTTTACTTGTTACAGGATTCCATTAAAATATGGTTATGAATTCTTTAGTTAATTAATATAAATTCCTAACTAAATATTGCCTACCACTTATTCAACAAATGTATAGAAATGTCCTATAACAGGCAAAGCATTGTGTTATACACAGGGTGGAGTAGGGATAGAGACATACAGAAAATTACCCACACTTCCTACACTGCCCTCAAAGAAAATGCAAAATCTGGTTTAAAAGGCAAGATACACACTCTTGAAAATGAAGATAAAAAAAATTTTTAATACCAAATAAATCGTAATAGCCAAATGCTGGAACACCTGCTGGATAAAATAGAAAAGTCAGAGGAAATGGAATTGATTGGGAGGACAGTGTGGCAGTGTAAATGGAAAGCAGTGCGAACAATGCTGAAGAAGTGATAAAGCATAAAGCACTATGGGTCCAAACCCTGGATCAGAAAGATTGAAGTGGACCATCCACTATGGGATGGGTCATGGAAAGCCAGAAGGACTGAGCATTTTAAGAGGAGATGCTCTGTAGAGAAGTGGAAGAAGGGAAAAAGTGGCTTGGAGTCATATTTCATACTTTGAAAGCTTTGGATATCTTCTGGAGGAGTTTCTACATATTTTCTGAGATTAGAAAAAAGCTTAACAAACTCTGGTAAAAAGTGTATATGTGATCCAAGTGTTATTTTAGGAGGTTGCATTCTGCAAAGTTATTCTATGTATTGGGAATGTAGAACATGCACAGTTTAAGAATTAAGATGGCAAAATAAGTTTTGAACTCATCAAGCCTAGAGATCACAGTAGAAACAAAATGGAATTGTGATTATGAAAGAAATAGCAAAGATCTGGGTTCTTAATTGTATGGAGGCAGGAAAGGTGGAAGGAGTTGAGGGATGGGAGGGCCGGGACCAGGAAGAGTCAATAAAGAGTCTAAGCATCATTTGTTGTTATTGTTGGAAACCAACTTGTACATTGTTTAAAATGTTTGATGAAAAAACTGGAGATCACATTTTTTAGAATTCTTATTCAAGATATTGTCAAAGGAAAGAAGAGAGAAATAAGATGATTAGAAGAGATAGTGAAGGTCAGTAAAAATGTTGGTTAAGGGAAGGGGGACACATAAAGCAGAGAAAAGGGAGCTGTCTAAAAGAAATAATTGAATGCAAGGGTTAGACGCTATAGGGAGAGGAGAAAATCGAGAGATGTAACATCAACATCCTGGGGTAGGTAGATGGACAGGATGGTGGGGGGGAAGATGGCCGTTGGAAAAGACACATGTAAACGTGTCCTCTAAGATAGGAGAGAATGAAGAGAAGACGGGGGCAGATACATCTTGAAAGGTAGTTTGTGTAATGGTCAACTGTCACAGATTTGGGACTTGAGTTCACCTTCTTTCCAATTAGTTCGCAACTTTAGAAGACCTATCTTTCTAAATTTCAGAGCTTCTCAAATCTGAAGATACTAGTAACACCTATCTGGTTGGGTTTTGAAAGGAATAAATAAGATAAATTATATAAGCATTAGCATAATATCTGACACATATTAATCCACTAAGTGATAATATTGTTATTTCAGATATTCATTTGGAGGTGGAGATGAATGAGCTCATGAAACTCTTTGCTTTAACTATTTCAGCCAACTTGTTTTCTCCTGCCCTCAGGGCTCTACTCAGAAAGTTAATCCACCCAGAGAACATTTGCATTTTAATAAAGGCCTTCAAGCCTAGGGAGAGCATGGAAGAGAAAAGGAGCTTTTCTGCTCCTCAAGTAACATTGTATAAATGAACATTTTTATGCCTGTCTTTGTGTAAACTGATCCTGCTCTGCATTTGTAATAGGATTTTTGAAAAATATTCTAGTTAGTTTCACCTAAGGACATAGTTAATAATATGATCAGCTTTAAATCATTTATAAATTCCCTTAAAGTCACAGAGCACTTGTTGGGTCGGATTTCATTACAGCATAGGATTAACTCCCGTAGTACTGGGCCACTGAGCAGAGCACCTGTCATTTCTCATCCCTGGTTTGAGTTTTTGTAAGAGCATGTTCTCAGAGCCTTGCATTTGTGTGTGTACCTATTATGTGGTGATAGAATTCTCCAGAAAATTATATTTTTTTAAAAAAGAAAATAAATCAAAGAATGATTTATACGTTTGATTGGTGCTCTTATGGTTTTGAATTAGTATAAATCAACACCAAAGTTAATTGTGAAAAAGAAATATTTGACTAAGTTGTAAATATGTTTGGAGCATAAGCTCTTTTTTTTTTTTTTTTTAATGTTTTTGCTTATTGGAGAACCTGGGTGGCTCAATCAGTTAAGTGTCTGACTTTGGCTCAGATCATAATCTCAGGATTTTTGGGTTCGAGCCCTGCATCAGGCTCTGTGCTGACAGCTCAGAGCTAAACCCTGCTTTGTATTCTGTGTCTCCCTCTCTTTCTGCCCCTCCCCTGCTCATGCTCTGTCTCTGTCTCTCTTTCTCTCAAAAATAAACATAAAAAATTATAAATGTTTTTTATCTATCTATCTATCTATCTATCTATCTATCTATCTATCATCTATCTATCTATCCATCTATCTATCCATCTATCTATCCATCTATCTATCTAGAACATGAAAGCTGGGGAAGGGCAGAGAGCGAGAATCCTAAGCAGGCTCCACGCTGTCACCACATAGATTGATGAGGGGCTCAATATAGATACCACAAACCATAAGATCATGATCTGAGTCAAAATTAAGAGCTGGACGCTTAATCACATGAGTTACCCAGGAGCTCCTAAGCTCTCTTTATAGTACTCATTCATTGATATAAACATAAGTATTATTTTATAACCGTGTATCTACTTGTGGTAAGATGGTAAATACTGGAGAACATTCATTTTATACTTTGGGATTTCAAAATGTTTTTCTGATGTGAAAAATAAAGGTTTTAGATTGGGTTTGAAAAATAACTGAACTGAAGTGAACGTTGTGCTCTCCTTGGACCCAAATAACTTAAAGTTTATTTTTGGCAGTACTTAAAGCATGGGCACTGAAGACAACTATTCAGAAATCTCAATGAAAACAATAAATATTCTACTGAAGATTCAATCAGAATTTAAAACTAAAGTGCCTGTATATGTGGTTAATTTCTTGCATGGGAGTTAGAGTTAGAAAATGCAAAATTCTGTGAATTATTATATTGCATAAAAACAAACTCATTTACTTCTGTGCATCTTAGGGCAGAATTTTGCAATTGAGACAAGTGAAAACATAGAGAATTTGGCACAGACACTACCAAGAACCAGGTAATGCTGGTGTACCTGATGAATGAGCTCACACCTGGTTCATATCCATAGCTAGACTCACCAGACATGATTGCTTCTGTGATCCTGCAAATGCAACAGGTTTAAACTGAAACATGGAACACATAGTATTCCTCAGTGATAACAGATCAACTACCATCAAAGACAAGACTGGCATTTTGATGGCAATATTTCATATGCTGCTTCTCCCTGAAGCACAGAAATCCAAGAGTAGATTAAAAAAAAACTCATTTGGTATCTTCCTCTTTCTTTTATAATCCAGTCTTTAAAGAATTTGTTAATATGAAGATTTTGTTTCCCCAAATTAAAAAAATCAACCTAGTTTGTTCTTTTCTAAAAGGAATGTTAGCTATAATAATTAAGACATTTCTATATGCATTTTTCTTTTTGACTCTTATAAACTAAATTGTCTCTGATCAGCAGTTTCTTAAGCTTGCCAAACTTATGGCTCTCTATTGATTACATAATTTAAAATAAATAAGCCTGATTTTCTCATTAAATGATTTCCCTTGTTTTTTTGTGAATGTTTTTGAAAATGACACTAAATTTTCCATGTAGGGAAATATTATCCACAAATTTTTTCATTTACTGGATATTGGGGACTGGAAAAATATTGTAGGTCTGGTTCTCTGAAGTGCAGACTAGGAGATGGAGATTAGTATACACGTTTATTAGGGAGTGTTTTTAGGTTCAGCACCTATGTGGAAAGGAAAGGAAGCATAGCTGGGCTAAGGGAGAAAATGGGCTGTAAGACAGTAGTAAGGGATGCCTTGTTCTACTCTGTGAGAAGCTCTGGAGTTGGGAGGGCCCTTCAGAGTGATAGACTAGGCAGTTAGCTAGACATAAATGGAATAAGTGCTTTCCAATTGATAAAAGGGCAGAGGCCAAGTTCCAAACAGTTGGACAGACCCCAGGGGATACACAGGTGTTCTTCCCTATGACCACTGCCCTGCAGTAACCTATAGCTTCATTATAATACATTTACATTGTGGTCCCCCCCCTCAACAGAGAATGGCTGCCATGACAGTTCTGACCATATAGACCATATAGAACGAACCGAACCTCCCCTTCCCCCAACCGATAGAAGGAATCTTTAGATGATTGGCTGCAACCTTACTCAGAAACTGTTCTAACAAAGACCTATAACCTATTCAAACATAAAAAGAAAAGACAACCTTGACCACTGGTGCAGCTGCCACTTCAGGACCTGCTTGCTCTTCCATCTGGACAGTGTACTTTTGATTAAACTGTTATTAAAACCTTGCTTACTTAAGAGGTTGGCTTTGAATTCCTTCTTGGCCAACTCAAGAACTGTGGCCAGGGAACAGGGCACACCAATGACAGAATTAGTCCTAAATTGGGACACTGTTGGTGCCAGCTTGATATTGTTCTGCACTGACCAGTCATTGGATGTCAGCTTCCCCCAGAAAGTAGACATGGCCTCCCTCCTTAAGGGGCAATTTCTGGAGAGAGTTGATCACTCTGGACTGGAACCTGGCTTTTCTCCCAGAACCGGAGGAATAGTCCTTCACACTTGGGGGAGAGGGGCTGCGTAGGGTGTCCAGGTGCTCACAATAAAGAATTAGTGCCATTAAAAAATGTGTATCCTAAGGGAGTCCAAGCTCTGTCATCATCTTAGAAAAACAAATTTAGTAAAGTTTGTGTTAAAAAGGTATAAATTGTTAAAAACCTGAAAATTGCTTACATTATAATAATTATTGAGATTATCATAAATTCTACCTCTCAAACAGATTTATTCTATTCGTTGTATTCTCAACCAAACTTCCTGTAGCCTTCTTTATTCAAAACGGCTTCTGGAAAAAAAGTTATATAGAAAAGCAACATGGACTTTGGAGTTAGATTTGATAGTGTTCAAACTTAGGTTTCACCACTTACTAAGTGTTCCATCTTAGATAATAGCATCTTGGAAGCTCTGTTTCCTTATTTTTACGAATGAGTACAATTGTGGGATGAAAATTAAGTGAGAGAGTATTTTTTATTAGAATTCATCTTAATGCTTTTGACTTAGAAGTAGCTGAGTTCTTTTGTTTTTTTTTTCTTATTACAAATCTAAACCCATTGCATTAACAATTAATATAAATATTGGGAATTTTGTATTCTGTTGTTAACTTAGAAATCATTCTTCTGTTTCTAATAATAACCTTCTTCTTCGGTGAAGTTAGCATATCCAAAAAGGAATTGTAGTCCACAGGTAGATGGTGCCAAATGTACTGGCGACTTTCACCAAACTGAAAAACTAACTTTCAAAATAATTTATTAGAAAACAATATTTGGAGAAAAATAAGTATCGCTGACTATTTTATCAATGTTTTTAATGGTCACTAACTTCTGACCTCTCCCACTTAATATGTAAATTCTCAAAGACTTCACAAAAATAAAATAAACTTATTTCAAAATGATTTTCCAAACTAAAAGTTCTCTCAGGAGAAGGACTGTTGACATTCTATTTTTAAATACATCGTCCACAAGAAGGGGTGAGATAGCAAGAAATGCTGTCACCTCAAGGGAGAATGACAGCAGCGGTGGGTTGTCTTTGGTTGTTGGAACTCCATATTTTCTTTTCCTTTTTTAAGTTCTCACACTTAATTCCCGCTTGCTGGTCTATGGCTTGGCAATATGATCTATCTTTCTTTTCCTCATTTGTGAAGATGTGCCTTTCTTCTCCCCTTCAGTCTTTCAATTTCTTTTTCACCCAATATGTCCTGAATCTGAATCTGACCAAAGCATTGAGTTGGAAAGTGAAGAACTATACCCGACTAAATGGGCTAATCCTTTGTAGAGAGGATGTGTGCACACTAACCCAGCAGCCCTCAATGGGAATTTGTGGGAAAAGAAATAAGATGGATGATGGACCCTGGACTGTGAAAGTTTTTGTATCAAGTTCTAAGGAATTTTAGACTTTTTTCTATGTGTGATTAAGCTAGTTAAAAGTTTTTTGAGCAGGGAAATGAAATGATTAAATTATGTTAAGGATAATTAAAGATATAATCATAATAGGCTAGTTTTGTTCAAGGTTCCAAAACCTTGGTAAAAATTAATGACATTTAAGCAAAGTCTGACCCTAAATATTGTTAGTGGACTCCCTACTCTCCAAGTGACCTCGATACAAGCAGATTAATTTCTTCTTAATGTTAGATTATACCCATGGAAATGGAAAGTGTTTCGCTTTAGTTCAATACATACTGAAGATGGACTAGTCTTATGAAAACACCAATTATTTACTTTCAACTAAAGAAGACAATGCTACTTCACTGAAAAAAATCAATTTCTTCTGTTGCATTTCAATTTCTCTCTATTTTTACCTAGACCCACATTTTCAATATATTGCTAATCGTTTCTGTATATGTATGCTGCTCACTCTCCACTCTCTCAATATGATGCAAGTCAGCTCATTTCTCTGACTCTACTTTCCCCACTAACTAACTTCTGCTGCTGCATTTCACTTCCAAGCAATCATAGAGCCATTGATTGTCTACTTCAAAATGAATCTCAAATATTTGCTCATCCCCTCCCATATTCATTTTTACTATATTGGTTCAGACCCTTATCATTTTGATTCTGAACTGTTGAAATAACCCCTTGACCTTGCCTCTCTCTCTAATTTCTCATCTCTACAATACTCTCAGCGCTATCATAATTATCTCTTTAAAATACAGCTTTGATAATGTCACTTCCCTGGAGGGTCTTCTGTGGTCTCACCGGATCAAGTCTAAACTCTTTCACCTTCAAAGTCAGTCACAATCTACCCACATTCTTTCTTTAGCCAAGTCTGCAAAAAGGAGCTCTGATTCATTTGAGAACAAATTTGCTGATGAAAGTAATTTTTAAAAAATTGAATGAAGGATGAAAAGTTAAAATTGGTCTGTGGTAACATGTTTTTTGATCCTTGGGCAGAAAGAAGGGGTTGGTTATCTGAGTATTGGGGCGAACCAGTACTGGACAGAGGGGTCCATTAAGATACACCAATTTAAGGTTTAGAGAGCAGTCACTCAGATATCTGAAAAATTCAGTGGAACAGACAGAAAAGCAACTGTTTGAAATGGTTGATGGCAGAGCTCTGACAGGGACATCCTTTGGGAGGTAACTGTGACAGTCAAACGAATTAGAAAAGAAAGACTAAGGGTAACCTTCCAGTGGCCAGAATCTTAAGAAAACATAACTGTTTTGGAGACAAACCTATGAATTCCCTGCCTGCCAAAAAAAGTAGCGAATATATATATATATATTTTTAACAAATTGAAACTAAATGAATTAACTGGTTTGCTGCAAGCCAGGATTTGCAGTTGGCATGGCCTGAGAGACATCACTTTAACATTTTGCTGGGCTCATCTCTCATCACCTGCTCTTCTCTCCCATTGACTGTACAACTCTCCCGAGTCATGCCCGCTTGTTCATTGTTGACTTCACATACCTCTGGACTCTTGCACGATTGATTTCCTCATTGTGAACTTTCCATTCTTTCCCTGCTGATCAAAATTCTAAAGATCGGTGCTGAGAACCAGTTTAAACCACTTCCTGTGTTCTTTTTGGTGGATGACAGTAGCCTAGACTTTAATGAACACAGATCTCAGACCACATGATGTCACACACACACACACACACACACACACACACACACAGTCAATGAACACTTATAAAACAGTATATATATCCTTTTTTCCCCAGTTCAGTGCTCCATGAATCCCTGGACCTCAGAAATTATATAGCTCTGGGTTAAACCTTAGCTCCACCACTTAGTTCTTGCATGACCTCAGACAAGTTACTTAACTTTTCTGATCCTCTCTTCTCTCATCTATAAATTAGGATAATGATCCAGGCATGTAGATGCTCTATAAACAAAATAACCACCAGGGAGCTGGAGTTGTCATGGAACTGGAGTGGTGTCTGGGTGTGGTGAAGCCGAGTGATACATTTTCAGGAATTTTATGAGACAGCTGTTAACATGGCCATCTAAAAAAATCAAATTACATAAACTTGCAATTAGAGAAGTTATATAGAAAACAAAGGCAAGGAACACTAACAAATTTTAACTTCCTAATGAAGTTAAAATTTTTACTTTTACTATTTTTCTATGTTCTTATGCTACTTGTGTCTACAGTCTAATGTGCCACTGCAGATCTCTTCCCAAGTTTGTTTTCACTGACATGATGTAGATTGGGAGCTGGAAATCAGACACGGTGGGAATATTATACCACGGAAATAAGCAAGCACTAAAAATCAGAATTGCATTTATCATTTTGTTGATTGTCTTCAAACTTAAAAAATCATGACAAAAATGCCAATCATGTGATTAAACTTGAAGGTATATGGGTTTACACAATGAATAGCCCCAAAATTGAAGAAATATTTTTCAGTATCAAAAACTATTATCAATTATGCCAAGTTGTTCACATCATTGACAAACTATTGAAGTTCCAACATAGGACGTTTGCAAAATTATATTCATTTATTAAGTGCAAATATAGGTTCTTTATAGACACAAGAATTTGGAAAAAAATCAGTGAATGAATTCTGTGAGGATCCTTTCACATGGAAATTACAATAAAGATATAGTATATTCTATTATTTGTCAATTTTGTACTATGTATATTTATATCATTATTTTTATAATAAAATTATACATATGTATCTATATACACATATATTTTTTCAGATAGCTAGTTGCTAAAAAATTTACCAGCATTATTTTGCATATATTCTTCTCCTGAGTTTCTGCTTAACTGTCACATTCTCCATGAAGTTTTTTGGAGTTTCCCTGTATCAATATTAAATGCATCTGCTGCCTTCCATAACACCGTGGGACCTAATTAAAGTGCTTTTTATCCTAAAGAGCAATTAGATGTGTGCATATCTGTTTACCTCACTATGTTGTAATCTCCTATGAATAAAAGAAAATGTGTTTTATATCTTCATCTTGGTGTGCAGCCTGACATCTCTCTACTTAGTAAGACCTTCAGGAAATGTTTGTCAAAAAATTAAGTATTTCACCAGGTTTAATTTAGATAACATTGTAAAATATAGTTTCTGTTTTCCAGTGGATTCTAGCATATCTTCTCACAGACCACCAGGAGATTAGATGACAATAGATTATATTTGAGGTTAAAAAATTGAATTAATATTTTTCTTTCACCAAATTAGTGACACATACCATATCAGTAAATCTCTTAGAATTAATTAATTAGTTTGAAGAAAAAACATACTTTCTTCTTCTTCGCAAAATATTTGTAATAAATAATATTTTTTAAATGAGCCAGGATAAAACTACTAGGTGTTGAGCCAGCTTTTACTTTCCTGCATTTTTCTTGGTCTAAGAATCTTTACCCAACTTTGCCTAATAATAACATTGATAATTATAATAGC
This sequence comes from Suricata suricatta, assembly GCF_006229205.1. Lineage (NCBI taxonomy): Eukaryota > Metazoa > Chordata > Mammalia > Carnivora > Herpestidae > Suricata > Suricata suricatta. The sequence goes on from NC_043700.1 coordinate 66,824,816, forward strand.
TAATGCTTTATGTACCTACTGTGCTCCAAGGTTTTACTTTATCTAATCTTCATCACATTTCTATAAGCTAAGTAGTATATATGTTATTCGATATATGTATATATTACATACTATATATGTATGTACATTATACACACACACACACACAAATTAGAGAAAACTGAGTACCAGAATATTTAAATAACTGGAAAGTAGTGAGAACAGAGCTGGAATTTGATCTCTGGCAGTCTAACCTCAGAGCTAAATTTGCCAAAGCAGTTTTTGATATCCTAGAAAGAGAATGTCTTTGAGAAAATAACAATTTTTTATGTGTTCTGAAAAAAATTAAGAGCCTGAAAGAATCAGAGCATATAGTTTACCAATAAACCATAATTTGGGGAAGAATTCATGATACTATAAAAGGTAGATTTTCTCCCAAAACATTCACTTCACCATCTGAAAGAGGAAGGGAGAAAAAGAAGAAACCTAATCACTGCAGGGTTAGGTATCAGTGTGGTCTCAGAAAAAATGAAGCTCTCCTGGTCAGTTCTGCCAGGTTAGTAGGGGAGTGGAGGAATATTCTCCAGATAGATTTAGGGGGATCCAAGAACAGAGAGCATCCGAGTCTCAGTCCTAGCCTACCGCCTGGGGATTAACAAGTCTCCCAAGGAAGCCCCCTTCCAGAGCTGTTTCCAGCTGGCTGGAGAAATTGCGCCCAGGATGGTCTAAGGCAGAGCTGTGGGCTGCCTGGGATGATAAAGAGTAATTTAACAGTTTCCCACAACTAGAGGGGGTGAAAGGATTGGAAGGGTCCTACAAGTTGTGAGGAAGCCATGCAGTAGGCAGACCTCCCTCAGGGGAAGTGCAGGAACTGAGGTTCAAAGACCAGACAGAAGGAATGAAAGTGGACAGACGCAATATGATATGAAGTCCTCTTCAGATTTAATTCAAAGTTAACTGTTTTTTAACCTGGAGTTGTGGGGCAATTTCTAATTTCACTGAGTTTAGCTGAAAGATGATTAAATGAAGTTTTGTGCATTAGAGAGAATAGGGATTTAGAGAGGTATTAAATTGAATTCTAGAAACTAAATGTTTCTAACCTAGAGTTAGAAACAATGAAATTCAACCTGGTTGTATACTTTCTTCAAACAGTGTATATGTCCATTTAAGGGATAATAACTGAAATATAATAGAAAATTAATGTCTTAGTGACACATATTCATTTAACATATACCCTTCAATTGACTGTGATTTATAGATTATTTATTTGTTTGTTTCTAGAACAACTTAGTAGCTTGTTTCTCATCCATAGATTCTGTACTTACTGAGTTCCCAAAGGAATACTGATCATTTTGAATCTAAATTGAGGTCAAACTATGAAATAAAGAAAATCAATATGACTTAAATCCCTTGGAGATGATGAACGGAGCTTTATTTTCTATTCTTCCATTTGACAGAGTTTCAGAATAGTTTTGAAAGTATTTTTGTGAACTTTTGTCATGTAAAATTTCAAATCTAAAGTGGAGAGTGCATGAAATTAGGTTAGTAGTTTTGTATACACTTAAGAAACTTTAAAAGCTAACTCAAGGACTATACTCAGAAATATTTCAGAGAAGTAAATTTTGAGGTAAATTGACATAAATTACATTTTAAAAGATTTCAGGAAATAGGTTAATATCACACATTACTTTTTCTAAAACCAAAAGATTTTCCTTGCTTTTTTTTTTCTTTGCAAGTTTAAAGTTATTCATGATTATAAAAAATAGGACTGAAATGTGAGTGAGGTTCTATATTCAGTGACATAGACTCTAATGTTTTTATCCTTTGACATGTTTATGTGTTTTTCAGTGAATCATTAGGTAAAACAATAATAATAATATCTAGGAAATAAGGCATCATTTCCCTTATTCTGTATTTAAGAGTAAGTACTCCTTAAGCTGAAATTGAGTGAAATTCTGAAAATTTAAGAATATGTGTGTGACATGGTGAGGTGCCTGGGTGGCTCAGTCGGTTAAGTGTCTGGCTTTGACTCAGGTCATGATCTCGTGGTCCATGGGTTTGAGCCCCGCATCAGGCTCTGTGCTGAGAGCTCAGAGCCTGGAGCCTGCTGCTTCCAATTCTGTGTCTCCCTCTCTCTCTGCCCTTCCCCCACTTGTGCTCTGTTTCTCTCTGACTCAATAATAAATAAAAACAAATTTAATTAAAAAAAATTAAAAAAAGAAAATGTGACATGTTTCCTTGACAGGTCTGAGAAATTGAAAACATGATATAGTATAAATAAGCCATTTACCTTCTTGTCAAAATGTCAATTCTACATCTTTTCAAGAAAGAAAACTTGAGTTATGAATTATGAACCTTTTGCAGGGGACTCAATTTGATGGAAGACAGATTGTGGGCCCCCAGTTTTTTCATGTGTAAGATGAAGTTTATTAGATTAGCCACCTAGCTCTAATATTCTTAAAACACTGAGTGAAAAATAAGCAAACATGATTCTAAAAGAAAATATCAAAGATGCTTCTAATGACTTTTCTACCTGTATTTTTACCTGAGTGATTGTAAAATTAAACGTCAAGCACATCTGTAATAGCAACTCCTCAGCTTGTTACTACATGATTAATTTCAGGTGGCTGCATTCCACGATGAAATTTCAGAGTTCTGTGGCCTTTATCACACAATCCACTAAAGTGCTGGTGGTGTGCACTTGAAATTTGGGAAAACACTAGGGATTAAAGCCCACCTGGAATAATCTACTGGTACTTTCCATGGTTTAAAAAGCAAAACAAAACAACCTAGATGACCTCATCAGTTTCTAATTTCCATGATGCCCTATTTGCTGTGTCCAGAAAAAAGGCCACATTTTATTTCATCCACAACCTGTGGTACTTGATGTAATTACTGTTCATTGTATATGTGTATTCATTTCAGGAATATCTCAGCTCTAGACATAAAATCTCATTTCTTTCATTAATGAGGCTTCTGTCAGGTTTTACTTACTCTCCAGTACAAACTTAAAAATAAGTCCAGTGGAAGAGGATGATTCTCCATAAAATTCTTTAGCTGTTGCAGCAATGGAAAACATGCATAAATTTCAAATAATTAAAGTTGGAAGACACTGTAGTTGTGTGTTCTCAGTTTCTTGGCCTCTTAGTTCCCAGCTTTATATATATATATATTTTTTTTTTTCTTTTCCCCAGTGGTATTACTCTGCTTTAAACTAGAAGTCTCCATGGAATTGGCTTTCTTGGATAAACATTTTAGCAAATAAATCTTCCACAGAATGACATGAGCATCATTGAGAAGTTCAGTAATGTCTGTCCTTATCTAGACCATGGCTGCTAGTAGGATATGCTGTCACAGAGCTGGGCTTCTTTCCAGCAGTGCTGATAATAGGATTCCAAACTAATAAAGGCCAGGTGGTGGTGCAAGGTGTGTGCAATTATTACAAACAGTGGCAAGTTTAGAGTGGTGGCCAAGAAAGTTCAGCTTTCAGAGAGGTAGAGAGATGATATTCCTGGAAGCAAGAGTTGAAGCGAAATCAATACGGATACTATTTAATTTATCAACCAGGAAAATTACAGATGGATAAGCAGGAGACTGAAGATGGCTACTTCAATGAAAAGTCATGATTCCTTACCCCAATTTCATACCTAAGACAGTTCTCAGAGCTAGAACCCATTAACTGAAGGAGGAGCCACATTCCTATGAGGAAGGACCTTTGCAACAATGCAGCAAGTGTATTCAGTGACAATTCCCAATTTGTTTGTTTGTTTCCTAAAGTGAATTATAAACATTAACTCTTGTAAGTGTGCATGAGGGAGAGAATATTATCCAGATTTTTAGAAGATTATTGACAGAGTCTAAATTAATGTTGCTGGCCAGGGACCCAAATTGCCAACATGATCCTCCTATTAGCATGGGGATGTGTGATGGCATGGGGATAAGTGGAACCCTTATTCCCTGGCCATCTCCTGCTTATAGTGGAACCCTTATCCCCACAAACCTACCCTGTAGTCATTTCTCCAATGTGTGATTGGAATGCACATACTTGGTAGATGACAGAACCTTCAAATGGTTCCTGATGTTTGGGGTATCAGCTATTGCATTGGGGAAGGTCAATCAGAAGGCTATGAAACTGTCTCTTTCTTTTTAAGAGAGTAAATCAATACTGCATCTTGGGAGTGGATGGCAGAGATTAGTGTCCTACTCACAGAACACAGGGTGGTCTCTATTATATTCCCGTTAAATGAACCAACCTGGTCTTTACAGATATATGATGGATCATGATGAATGACAGTGAAATTCCATAAAGTTAATCAATTAGTAGCCTTAATTGCAGCTGTTTTGCTAGGCATGCTTTTTTTGCTAGTACAGATTAACAAAAATTGTGATATACAATATGTTATCATTCAGCTGATGAATACCTTCCTTCTCATGCATATAAGAAGAGAGGATCAGAAATTGTTTTCATTTACTTGGAACAGATAGTATTATACGTTTACCATGTTGCACCAGGTCCAGGTTAAAATCTCCTACTGTCTGCAATAATATAGTCAAAAAAGAGCCTGGGCATCATGTTAATAGGACTAGATGAACACAAAATATGCGTGTTGTATTAAGACACACATATTCCTAGGGTAGGAGACAAACTCTGAAGATTCAGGGGCCTATCATATCAATTAAGTGTATAGAGAGGTAAATGGCCTGGAGAATTCTAGGACATCCTTGCTAAAGTAAAGGGAAAATCCTAGCATATCCTCTCACCACTAAGAGAGAAATATAATTCTTGGTAGATTATTTTTCTTAAGATCTGGTGACAGCATACTGTACATTTGGATATATTCTTCTGACTCATATATTGGTTCTATGAGAGGCTGCCAGCTTTGAGTGGGGCCCTATGTAGGAACGAGGGTGTATATGGGGGGGGGCAGCAGCAAACTCTATGTCATCCAGAAAGTAACGACTGGAATCTTACCAGTCCTTTACAGAGACCTGACCATGGAACATCAACAGACTCACGTAATACGGTTAGAGATGTTCTTCTTGAGTAAGATTCTGCTGAGGCACCAAGTCATACGACCAGGCAAGCAGAGCAGTAATCCTGTATAAATGAAGTGACTCCACAGTTCCAGGCACAAATAGGACCAGATGACACAAGTAAGCTACACAAGCAAGTGCTGCACGCCCTCTTACCTTTTAGAATCTACCACTTACCCCTGGCTTCATGTGGGTGTTGAGGTCCCTTATGACCAACTGATAGAGAAGAAAAAGGCTAACTTGGGTCATTAATGAGTTTGCCTCATATATTAGTGACAGCTGATTAGTGCTCTTTTCAGGACCGTCCTGAAAAGTAGTGAAGGGACATCCCCCTGGACAGAGTTCTGGGTGGTGCACTCACTCACCTAGTTTCTGTGAATAGAAAAATTAAACAGAATAGGAATATAAAGGGGCTCATGGGTATTGGTGCTGATTGAATAGGCACTCAAAAAGAGGAAGATTGGAATATCTGGCTGAAGAGATCTTGGGGAAAGGCCTGGGAAAGGATCTATAGGGAACATTGTTCAGTAAGATGATCTTGTCCTGGCACTTGTGCTGGTATCAGATGGGAAAACACCCATCACTGAAAAGACATTAAACTAACAAGGAGACAGAATGATGTGGCCAGTAGATCTCAGTTGGCTCTGTCATTAAGTACCCACGGGCTGGCATAATGGTTGACTATATGGAAAGCAGTCATGAGAGTGCAAGAGGGAGCCTGTAAATGAGCCCCATAGCACGAACGCTGACTCACTAAGTCTGATCTAGCTACTGCCACTTCTGAGTGTTTAACTTGCTAGCAATAGAGACTGATACTGAGTCCCTATATACCATCTGAGACCAACCAACCACTTGGAACAAACTGACTGTATTGGACACTTTCACCTTGAAAGGACAATAATTCCAATTTGAATTGAATTGGCACCTGTTCTGGGTATGAGTTTACCTCTTTTGCACACAAGGCCAATGCCATTATTGGAGAGCTTGTAAATTCAATAAAAGATCCCAATAAAAGATCCCAAATAGCACTGTGTTATGCTAAGGAAACTAGCTTGGAGCAAGAGAAGCACAGCAGTGGATATATGAACCTATCATATACTGTGCCACTGTAAGGAAGCAGGTCTGAAACTGACTCCATGAGACAATAGAAGGGCACACATTGCCCAAGGCAGAAGGGACCACCCTTGTAACACCCAATCAGGAAAGGCCAGCTAACATCTTTAACATTTCTAAGGGCAGGGCTAAACATGGAGGCTAAGACTAGTCACACCCTATGTGAGGGTCCTGGGCTCACTCTGTGATTGGTCAATACTCTAAATGTTGTGATTGGGTCCCACCAAAAGTAAGAAATACTCTAGGCAATGTGAATGGTTAAACCTGCTGTCAATAATATTGACACTGTACCTATGTCACAATTTCCTGTAACTCCCCCTTCCCAAACTCATAAAAGCCCTACCCCGCCTTTGTTCGGGGCTCTCAGCATGGATCCGCTGCGTTGGTAAGGTCTGTGAGCCCAGTCTTAGGCTCGGCCAGCCTAAGCCCGTAATAAAACCGCCCTTTGCTTTTGCATGCGTGATTCGGTCTCCCTGGTAGTCTCTGGTTTTGGGGGGCGATGTTAAAATCTGGGCATAACACCACCTAAAACCTACTGGTCTGGCCAAGAAATAGAACGGTCTGTTAAAAATGCACCTGTCACCAGGCGTGGTACAACATTTTGAAAGGATGGACGTTTATATGATGCTGAGCCCCCAGAACTAGAATATGTGGATCCAGGAAGCAAAAGTGGAAACATACGTGATAGCGTTACTTTTGATGACCCACTTTGTGGCTCCCATATTCCTGACGCTCTGTGGGTATAGAGGTCCAAGTTCTCAGAAGGAGAACACTTTTACCAGGGGACACAGTAAGATTCTCATTGACCTTTAACCAAAATGCGTTGCCTGATCAGTTTAGGCTTTTCATACTAAGAGACCAGCAGGAAAGGAAATGGATTACCTTATTGGGATTGGTAATTGAACTTGATTATCAAGAGCAAATAGGGCCACTGTAGAACAATGGGGCACAAGAGGTTGTTTGGTGTCAGGCAATACATTGGGGGCATCTTTTGTTCTTTTGTATTCACTTTGATGGTAAATGGATAATAGAATAACCATTGCCTGAGGACGGGCTAAGATTCACTGGGAATGAGGATCTGGGTCACCCACTAGGCAAAACAACCTGGAATGTCAGCCCAGCCTTATGGGAAGTTTGGAATGTGGCTGATGAGTCACAGTCACAACCTTGAAATCAACTGCTGTATCAGGACTGTAGTTTGTTTTGCTGACCTTTTCTTCTAAGAATCTCCGGAAGCTCTTCCCTGCTGTGACAAACTTACTCTAATAAACAGTAAGATTTGAGTAATACAAGGCTGATTGTAAGGAATACTAGTGGTGCTCTACTCAGGCCCATTATTATTATTATTAGCAGTTTATTGAAGTATGATGTATTCAGATTCATTCATTAGGACTCATGTACTCACTTATGAGCATATCAGCTGCTGGTTTCCTATAACTGAGTCTCTCCCTTTGAACGACCCTAGCTCTTAAGAATTGCCTCATTTCCAGTCACATTTCCTCTGGGGGTGGGGGGTTCAGGGAAGGGCACACTATCAATGACTTGCTGAGTGGCTGATATGAACCTACAAAGCCTGAACCTCTTTCCTGTGTTCAGGACAGTTCAGAAGGACCATCACAACGCCACAGCTCCCAGTTGAATTGTCAGAGGTCTCATTTAAAACTGCTGTGTGCTAAGCTTTTCCCTCTGATAACCCTGCCTTCCTCACTTTTTTTTAGTAGGTATTTCTCAGAGCTTTCTCTAGTAAAATTTCTGCATGCCACCAGCCATCTCACAGTCTGTTTCCACGGAACCCAATCTAAGACAGATGGAGAGAACATTCAGGTCATTTATAAACCCAAGTAACTTGGGGAATGTGTTCAGCATTAAATTAAGAGCCACATATTTTGAATAGTGGAAAGAGAATACTCCCCCATCTATTCTTTAACAAGTTTCTGGATGATTTGAACAAGGTACAATCTGTGTTCTATGCCAAAGTGAATTATTGTGACTTAAAAAACTGATGCTATATTGGCAATTTCAAAGATTACTTTCTCTACTTTCTAAATTTCTTCTGCTCTTAGAGGTTAGCATATACATTATTTAGCATTAAAATCATATTTCATATTCTCTCATCAGCTCACTTTATATAAAATTAAATTATGAATTTTCTTTTTTAGAGATATTTTTCTGTTATTTAACCCAATATTAAAAATTTTTGACAGATTCATGTAAATTCAACTTCTCTAAAATGCATAGTACAATCCATATGTTCTTTTAACAGCCCTAAACACAAAAAGAAAATATTATTAAGTGCATATCCGTGACTTAATTTCTGATGCAGAATTTTAGTAAATTCTTTCTGGTAATATCATATATGTCACAAAGTAATACCGTGCTGCAATGATAATTATGTGCTATAAATGTGCTTTTGCATGGGGATCTTGAATGAATGTGTGAGGCTATATCCTCTGTGCTACTCACATAACATCGACAGTTCCTGTTTTGTCTGACTAAATCGACTTCACGTCTTACTGTCCTTTTTCTTTTTCTTTTTTTAAATTTAACTGTGAAAGGGAAGTCTTAAATTCTGAGTATGCCCTACTCAAATTGAAATAAAGGCATTCTTTTACATTGACCAACATTTTCTATGTCTTAAAACAGCAAGATGTGTGACATTCAATTTTCAAGACACTATATACCAGTGTTACTGAAAAAAATTAAAGAGAAGTTTTGCTTATTTTCTAAAAAAAACCACACACAATAAAACCCAAATTAAAACTAAAACACACATTTGTTGCCCATACTTCTACACACACACACATACACACACACACACACCTCTCCACATAGTACAGTATTTTAATCAACAACTAACACAATTGCTGTGGGTCCCAAATCTTAGGTAGCTTCAGAATGGCTTAGAGAGCTTGGAGAATTACATATGTTCTGGAGATTCTGATTCAGTAGGATGGCATAAGGCTTTGGCATATGAATCTTCCTCTAAAACTCTGGGGTATACCAAGTTTGGGCCCAGTTGACGTAAAAAGAAAGTTAGTTGACACAAACTAGCTGTTAATAGCATAAACCCAAATTGTATATGGAAGAACTTAATGTCTTCTTTTGGTAATGCCAATATTGTAATCTATTTATCTATCTATCTATCTATCTATCTATCTATCTATCTATCTATCTACCTATCGATCTACTTATTTAAAGACATTTATTTTGGTGATGAAGCTAAGGTTCTGAGATTATCTATATGATAAGATTGTTCACTTTGGTCAGAATGAAATGTCCCTATGAATAATTTGGTATAATATTTGGGTTTTCCCAAATATGTCTCTGTAAGAGTTTTTTACAATAGTGAAAATTCCAGTAACAGCTAATTTTGTGACTCAGCACATTTCATAGAAGGTTTATTCTTATCATGTAGGTCAACATTGAACCAGGTAATCAAGAAATACATCCTCCTATTCATACTGGCATTCTGATTTCAAGAATTTCTTCCTTCTGGGGAATTTTTAGAATAAATTTAAACATTAAGTTCCCATTCTTTACTATTGAGATGAGTAATCTAAACAAAATCACTCCACTTCCTAATTTCATAATTTCCTCATCTGATGAATAAAGGATGATCCTGAGGAAGTCTTACTAAACTTCATGCCTAAGTTATATAGTTTGGAAAAGACAAAGGACATATCTTTCCCAGCAGCAACAAAAAGAAAATTTTAAAAATCAAGAGCTAGGTTAGCTGGGGGAATGGGAGTTGATGAAGTGGAAATCAATTATGTTTTACCTTTCAGGTTATTTATTTCTGCATTTCTCATATCTAGAAACTCATCACCTTCCTGGAACAGAGAATATTGAGGTGGTAAATGTATTTTGCTTCCTGTTCTTCAAATTTTACATAACGGGTTGTTTGGAAAAAATTAAAGACTTAACTGAGTTTTATGAAAAAATGAAGATATAAATTTTTTATTTTTTCCTAATCTATTGCAGATAAGGAAAAAATTCTTCAGGCTAAAAGCTTATTTCTACCTTTGTATGGGTGTTTTTTTCTTAGTATGCAGGAAGGAAGCTTCTTACCCAAGAAGAGTATGAACTAAAAATAAAATTTGCCTTCAATTTTACTCCCACCAAAATCTGACGTCTATAATGATATATTATTCAGAATAATATTTTATAATAGATGAAATTATCTGGTATATTTCATTTTGGCTTTCAGTATAGGATTTAAGCACTACTTTTAGGAAATTTTCTATAGGTTTTCTATAATAAGATTTCCATGTTTCCCTAGGAAGATGAACAATCATCTTACAGACTGCTGGCAAGTTAAAGATGGATAATTTGACTAAGTTAATAAGGACAACATTTTCTTTCTTGGTGTAGTATCATTCAGAAAATTTAGTGTTGTTAAAAATTTTTGAAATATAAGAAATCAATTTAATAATGTTAAAGGTAATCACATCAGTGGAAGTGTAAACATTAAACAGATTTAGGTTTGAGTGAGAGAATAGAAGACAATCATTTTTCCCTGTCTTTGTGGTTCAACATTAATTATCAATAACCATAGAAATGAAGGAATATAATTGTTTTATAATCCATTTTGCATTTTCTACTCTATATAATTCTCCTAAAGTCAGTGTATATCTATCTTGATTTCATTTTATTTCTTTCATAATAGGACCTGAGGTCTTTCTGTATGCCTTGACATACATGGTTTTAAAATACATGTGCATAATTTTTGTGGTAGTAGTAGAAACAAATAACACACTAAATGGCCTTTTTAAAGATTTAATTATGTGGCTGTTTTATTCTTTTTTTTTTTTAAATATTTTTTAAAAAGAAAACTTAAGAAAAGTCTATAAAAACTATTAATGTAATTTTTACTACAAAGGACACCTGGCAAATTACAATGTCTAAAACTGTCATGAAAATCAGCCCTAGAACCACCTCACACCTGTCAGAATGGCTAAAGTTAACAACTCAGGCAACAACATATGTTGGCAAGGATATGAAGAGGAGCCCTTTGACACTTCTGCTGGCACTGCAAACTGGTGCAGCCACTCTGGAAAACAGTATGGAGATTCCTCAAAAAATTAAAAATAGAACTACCCTATGAGCCAGCAATTGTACCACTAGGTATTTATGTAAAAGATACAGGTGTGCTGTTCTGAGGGGGCACATGCACCCCAATGCTTATAGCAGACCTATCATCAATAGCAAAAGTATAGAAAAAGCCCAATGTCCATTGATAGATAAATGATTAAAGAAGATGTGGTATATATGTACAATGGAGTGTTACTTGGCAGTCAAAAATAATAAAATCTTGCCATTTGCAACAACATGGATGGAACTAGAGTGTATTATGCTAAGTGAAATTAGTCAGAGAAAGACAAATATCATATGACTTTATTAATATGTGCAATTTAAGATATAAAACATGAATATAAAGGAAGAAAAGCAAAAATAAAATAAAAAGAGGGAGGGAGACAAAACATAAGAGACTCTTAAATATAGAGAACAAATTGAAGATTGTGGATGGGGGAATGTGCTCACTGGACGGGGGCATGAAGGAAGACACTTGTTGGAATGAGCACTAGGTGTTATATGTAGGGGATGAATCACTGGATTCTATTCCTGAAATCATTATTGCGCTATATGCTAACTTGGATATAAATTAAGCAATAAAATTTTTAAGAAATTATATTTCTACAAAGAAATAAAAATTTGGAAGGAAAAAAAAAAAGGAAATTAGCCCTGGCTGTGTTTTCACCAAACATGAAATGCACCTTTGACATAACTTACTCCAGCAAAACTTGGTGAGTGATGAGGCTGCAGTAGGAGTCAGTGTGTTTGGTGGGAGAAAAGAAAAAGAATATGTTTCTCTTCTGGGCACACATTATCACTGAGCTTTGGACCTACTTCCTGGATGTCCACTGATGCTGAAAATTTACTCTGGCCATGTCCAATTGTTGAAGAAAAATATAAAATTGTGTTATAGAACTTTTTAAGTTACCTAATTAGAAACTCAAAGTTTTAGTAGAATATTGTTCCTCCTACAAATTTAAGCTAGGTTTATGACTTTGAAGTTTGAAGCCAGAGTTTTTATCAAAAGAAACTTCATGTACATAATTTCTCTATACAGAATATACAGTATCTATAATAAATTTTCTACCATTTAATGAAAGGTATTCCTGGAATGAAGAGCAATGTCATCAAAACAATATATTGGTTCAATTAGGAAAAAGAATACATCAGGGATTTAGAAAATGACAGACTTCAGGTTGTTGGCTCTTACAGTTAATAGTTTTTGAGCAATGGTTGAAGTTAAGGCTTAGCATTATCTGTCTGAGGGATTTAAAATTCCTCTGACATGGTTTCTAAGCAAAAATTAAACAGACACAGAAAACTTTACACATACACACACATGCACACACACACACACAACTATGGTCTAAGAGTGGACTTTCTAGTCTTCAATGTGATAAACATCCTAAATCATATAGAAGTAGTACTCTAGAATTAAAATTAGAAGACTTTTCTCTGACTATTTATTATAGAGTTTCTAACTTTGGGCCTTAAACAATGTGAAGGATTTATTTTTTACTTTTATTTTTTTAAATATTTATTTTGAGAGAGAGACAGAGAAAGAGTGTGAGTGGGGTAGTGGCAGTGAGAGAGGATGACACAGGATCTGAAGCAGACTCCAGGCTTTGAGCTGTCAGCACAGAGTCTGACACATGGCTCCAACTCACAAACTGTGAGGTCATGACCTGAGCTGAAGTCGGCCGCTTAACTGATTGAGCCACGCAGGTGCCCAGCAATGTGAAAGATTTAAATAAAAAACTCAGAAAGGGAATTTCAGTCAGAATCAAGGGGATGTGGGATTGCAAAACTGATGGTGTTTGTGTCAGAGAAGAAAGAGTATGAGGCATGATGTTAGCTTCATTGCTGTGTCACAAGTAGGCTGGCCTATATCAATTCTAGGGAATATGGGATGCTCTGTATTGACGTGTCACTTTAGGAAAGGTTCAGAACACACATAAAGAAAAATTTAAATGAGCCCCTTCCTCTTGGCACTTTTGTCAAGGAAAAAAAAGTAAAAGCTGAAATAATGGTAATAGAGTCACATGGAGGACAGGATGCAAGGTTGCCTTGGGAGATTAATAATACTAGTTGTCAGTGACCCACCTGACCTCTTCTCTAGCCCACTGAGGATCACTTGTTTGCTCAAACACTTTTTATCCACAATGATATTCTCACAGATTCTCTCTGTCTTAAGCAAGTTTCATTTACTTTTGTTGAAAAAAAACCCTAATATTCTCATCAAGTACCTCATATAAATACTTTCACTCTTACCTATTGCATGTAAGACAAAAAACTGGTGGTTTCTGGCCAAGGATACAGATGAAAACTGAATTTGGTGAGACTCACTACATAGATAATCTTCATTAGAGGACTGACTCACAGAACACAATCAGGTCAATTGCCTACAAAATGGTCAAGAAGCCAGTAGACCAGTGGTCCAAGATTAGTGAGAGAATTAAAGATTTTTTTGTATACAACCTTTCCCCTAAAGCTTATTTCTCAAGCTTTATGTGTGTAGGTGGGTCTTGTTAAAAATGGAGGTGCTGATTCAGCTGTCTAGGGCAGGGCCCAAGATTATTCTTGTCTATGAAGCTCTCAGGTAATACCACTGCTGCTGGTTCGTGAAGTGTACTTTGAGGAACAAGACTAGATGGAAGAGGGAAAGAACAGTCTCCTTATAGGATTATTGGACATAAACCAAAGCAGGGCTTTAAAAAATCTTTCTTTGCTTTCCCACAGAATGGTTATGAACTCAGCTCAAAGATGTTTGATCTTTGTTTTGAGGGCAATGGTGCCCATTAAGTGAAAATACTTGAACAGTGGAATGGCACAAGAATCCTTCTTTAGAACATAGCATGTGGACAGGAGGAAGGAAAGATTGAAGGCTAGTCATCTTGTTGGATGCCACTCTAGTTTTGAAGCACTGAAAGTCTGAGCAGAAAGGGTGGCAGTAGAAACATAAAAGATAAAATTGAACTAGTTTGACTTAAAGATGGAAGACCACGAAGGAGGAATAGCAAGTAGAGTATAAGAGGGAATTTGCTAGAAAGTATACTATCAAGCCATAAGACACAAGTCTTACAGAGTATATTCTTACACTAGTCCATGGATACACTCATTCACTTTCTATTTTACTGTCCTGTCTTTTTATCTCTGTTCTATCAAGTGGGGATGGACATAGAGTGCTTGGGGCAGAGTTCACCTTTTCTTCCACTTCATGCGTCATTAATTATGAACAGTAAACAACTATGAACTATAGCTACTGGAGCAAAGACAAAAAGGCCAAAAGTATGAAGGTTGAGACTGATTAGCAACAGTCAATTTTCTCTACCAGGGAGAAACAAGAAAATTGTTTTTATTGTTGTTCTAATGGAGCCTGCTGGTCACATTTTGTAAGCAACTACCTTTGGTAGATTACCTTGAAACTTAAGAAATTTAGAAGTATGATAAATGGGAAATGTGCAGATAAACCCCGATTTCAGCTGCAAAATAAAGGGAAATTCAATACCCTGATAGTAGTAGCATTGTATTTACAGCTGTTGCGGCTACCCACATGAATAAATGCTCCCCATGGACCCAGATCAAAGGTAGTCACGGTGTGACAGAGCATGAGACCATACTATAATAATTTTACAGATTTAGCAGAATGTTTCAAATGAAAGTGCATATGATATAAGTTGCAGGTGTTCATAAACATGATGCAGGGTTCAAGCTTCTATTGGCTTGGAGCTGTGTTGCTCTACTTACCGCTTTCTCCTGAAATCGTGCCTGAGCAGATCAATCACGGTCATGGTGACTCGCTTTGGGGAGAGATACTTTATCTCCGTGCATATGTATGTGCATATGTATGTGTATGTTGGGTGCATTTAATTTACTGTATCCATTCTTGTATTAAGGCTCCCTGTCTAGTGGAAATTTTATCTATAAAGACTTTTAAATCTCAAGTTATATAATTTCTTGTCTTTGTATTTACATTTGATTTAGATGTGTAATGAACATGTAATGAATATGTGCTTGTGTGTGTGTGTGTAACTCAACAACTGTTGTCTGAAAAGCTAAAGGGGCACATTTCTGAAATTTTGCACACTCCCAGGCCTTTTAGGCTGAAATTCTCATGGGAGTTAAGACATTAAACTCCCCTTACCAGGATAAACCCATTTATATTGTACTTTCTTACTTTACAAACCCTTTACCACTCTATGAATTCTTAGTCTCCTTGAATATTGGACAGCTCTAAGTTATTTTCAATTAGATAAATAATAATACACTCTAACAGATAACTCTGACCACTTAACTTCTGGCTCCATCTCAATTTTAAAATGTGAACCAAGAAAATAATCAGTAGCCTATAAAACAGTTTGGTTCCTGTTGCCTGGTTCCAAGGAAG
Organism: Suricata suricatta; assembly: GCF_006229205.1. Classification (NCBI taxonomy): domain Eukaryota; kingdom Metazoa; phylum Chordata; class Mammalia; order Carnivora; family Herpestidae; genus Suricata; species Suricata suricatta. The sequence goes on from NC_043700.1 coordinate 66,840,402, forward strand.
TCCCAATAGGGCCCTGGAGAATATTGCGGAAAACAGCTGAAAGGCATTTATACTGTAACAGTGTTTAGAATTTTCTCTGGAAAGAATGGGCAAATTTGACCATGACTGATTTAAAGTTTAAGAGTGTATGTTAATTTCATTTTTAACAATGTTACAAATATATGTAAATAATATACAAGAAGTTTGAAATGACATGTAAATATAACTATGTGACTATTATAATTAGCATTTGAAGAACTGTCATAGTCAAATGTCATTTAAGTTGAATGTATATGCCTCTTTTAGAACAAACTACGTACCACAGTCATGTTTGATATGTTTCTTTGACTATACATTTTTCTGAAGTTAGAAATAACTAGCAATGGGCCGTTTTATTCCTATAGATATTACTAATACAATTCTTATTCTCACTTAAAAATATTTTTAAGTTTATTTATTTATTTTGAGAGAGAGAGACAAAGAAAGAGAGAGAGAGGGAGAGAGAGAGAAGCATGCGTGCATGAGCAGGAAAGGGGCAGAGAACGAGGGAGAAAGAGAATTCCACCCAGGACCCTCACTGACAGGGCAGAATGTGACAAGGGGCTCGATCCCACAAACTCTGAGAGCATGACCTGAGCCTAAATCTGGAGTCTACTGCCTTACTGAGCCCCTGAAATTAATGTGTTACCTACCTTCCTGGGAAATTTATCTCCGACAAACCTGACAGAGATTTTTTTTTTAAATAAAATAATGAAAGGACATGCGAACTGGGGCATTTCTTCAACTCCAGCTAGCAATGTGCACCCATGAGATTGTAAGCGATCCTAGCAAGGGAAGTGATGTCACGTGGGGTTGTAAGCGATTCTACGCCAAGAGAAATGAAAATTATCTCGTTTAAGTTTCTCCATGTTTGTCTGGGTCTTGATCCATGAAGCGCTCCCTAGTTTGAGATTGTCCCTGGACTATTATGTGATGGGTTTTTTTTTTTTTTTACCATGTATAGAATGATGTCAAGTTTTAAATATTATAAATCAGTAGACCGTTTTGCTTATATTTCTCCCAGGTGAAAAATTCTTTTTGGTTCAAAAGTCTTCTTTTTTGGTGTGAACTGTCCCAAGGTCATCTCAAGAGGATGTGTTTTTCTGTCAGTTTTTGGAAAATCTCCATGAAACATCAATAGTTTCCTTTAAGCAAAATTCACACCTTTTCTTTTAGAACTTGATGAAGGGTTTCAAGTATATGCTTCCTGAGAGAGGCTAAAAGTATTTAAAATTGAATAAATTGGTTAAACATAATAAAATCTGACATGTAATGTTGTGAATGGAGTATTCTGATGTACTTAAATGGCAAAAGAAGAAATAATTATATTTACTTGCTTCTACAAAGAAATATTACACAGATGACTATCTAATGTGATCAAGCCACAACCAATTCCTAATTCTAGAGCTGATTGATTATATGTTTTTTAATCTAGCCTAGCAAATCATTACTATTCTGTATTTTCCACTGCTTAACTTTAAAAGACCTAAAATGTGGGGTTTTCTTCTTAAAAAATTTTTCTTTAAAGTTTATTTATTTAGAGAGCACAAATGGGGGAGAGGAGAGAATGAAGGAGAGAGAGAGAATTCCCAGCAGGTTCCACACTGTCAGTACAAAGCCCCATGTGGGGCTTGAACTCACAAACCATGAGACCATGACCTGAGCTGAAACCAAGAGTCAGACACTTAACTGACTGATCCCAAAAATTTGGGGTTTTCATTGATTCTTAGAGCAAACATTTCAAAACCCCTGAGCATTAAGAGGATAGTATGTTTATTTATTTTTCATTAATTATATCTTTTTTGGAAAAATATCTACTTAATAAAAATTTAAAAATAATTTGCATCTATCAACTATCATTAGTGTTTGTAGCTTTTTATAAAGTTGAAAACATGGTAAGCATAGTATATTTATAAAGTTATCTTGAAAAATAAAAGCAGAAAGTCTGAAGCTACATAAAACCTTATTCTAACAATTTCTTTAAAATCACCAAATTTTTAAATATATCTACCACTTTATATGCTTTCAAAGCAAACTCACTTTTACAAAAATCTTGAAAGATACTCAACATTTCTACTCTGTGTGCAAACAGAATTTTACACAAATAAGATTGTCAAGAAATGGCATTTTGGGGGCGCCTGGGTGGTTCAGTTGGTTAAGCTTCAGACTTCGGCTCAGGTCATGATCTCTTGGTCTGTGGGTTCGAGCCCCATGTCAGGTTCTGTGCTGACAGCTCAGAGCCCAGAGCCTGCTTTGCATTCTGAGTCTCTCTCTCTCTTTCTGTCCTCCCCCACTCACACTGTGTCTCTCCTGCTCTCAAAAGTATATAAACTTAAAAAAAAAGAAATGGCATTTTGACCTTTACTTTCTGACATAAATGTATGTCAGGACTTTAAAAATGCTAATTGAAGAAACCACAATACTTTCTCAGAAATATTGGCCTGAATGCACTTTTAACAAATTCTGTAAAAATAATGGTTCTCTTTTACAGATATTCTGCCTTTAGTATTTCCTTGGGGCCCACTGACTAGACTTGAACTTTTTCTTGGGATATGGAAGGACATTTTTCCTCACACACATACACACACCTGGCCTGTTTTCACCTGTCTCCTGGTGACGGCAATCAGATGAGCCATTTCTGTACTTAACACCCTTCAAAGCCTGCCAAATATCTGAACAAATGTAATTCATTGCTTCCAATATATTTTTTTTTATTAAATTGGCCATTAGAAAATAATTAAATGTTTTTCTTATGTATCAGAAAAAACAAAGAACTACAAGAAGAGCTAACAAGTTAGTTTTGCAAACAGCATGGGTCTGCCGTTGGGAAGGAATACCTTTGGTGTCTAAAGCACATTATCTTTCATAAGCACATTATCTTTCATGCTGCTATGATTTCTGAATGATGGGCAGGCTGCTGCCATGACACCAGGGGAAGCAACCTCAATATGCAAAGTGCTTTTTGTTTCCTTAATAGTTGACCCAGGAGAGATTTGGATTTGGGTATAGGGACATAATAAAGCTGCATTCATATTTATCTTTTAGTGCTGTTTAGCAAAAATCCATGTATTTTGAATATTATAAGTACCAGAAATACTTAGGTATCTTATAAACAGGATTTTTTTAATGTTTATTTACTTATTTTGAGACAGAGAGAGAGAGAGAGTGAGAGAGAGAGAGAGAGAAAGAGAGAGAGAGAAATGGTGCATGGAAGCAGGGCTGGGGCAGAGAGAGAAGGAGAGAGAATCCCAAGCAGGCTCCAGCTAACAACCTCCCTACCCCTGATATGGGGCTTGATCCTATAAAACAGTGAGATCATGACCTGAGTCAAACTCAAGTCTGATGTTCAACTGACCGAACCACGCAGGCTCCCTTCTTATATCTAGTTTTAAAATATGTACTTGAAAAACTAATTTGTATTTGTGATTTCAAGTTACAAGTAAGTTTACAACTAACATTAGAAGCATTTAAAATAACTTAAGAATTATCTTATTTATGAATGCATTTATTAGATTTATAAGACTTTTTAAGTGTGTGAGAAGGTTTTGTTTATTATGACAGATAACTGCAGTATTTGTAAGGAAATGGAATATCTTAACTTTATAAACACATATCAAAATAAATTAAAGCACTTAATTGATTAAAGGTTAAAAGTCCTTATAAGATGTAATAATATTTACAAGTTGAATTTAAAATTTCCAGGGGAACTTTACTCTTAAGTTGATAATTTTTGTAAATTGAATATTAGTTACAAGTACAGAATCATTTCTTCATATCATTTCTACACAAAAAAAGCTACCTTGGGACCACCCAAATGCTCACACTGGCAGCTTAAAAGGTACTGTAAGTATTTCAGCTCAGGACTAATGACAACGTGATGCTGGCCGGGATGTAGAAGTGGTACAGAACAGTTAAAGGGAGATTGGTCAGTGCTCTGAAATGTGAAGAGTTTGGTTCCCATGCAAACAATGTTCTCTGAGTATTTACTCAATAGTTAGTGGGATTGGGAGGAAACCAAATTTCCATTCAGAGACATCGTATGCATGAATATATCCACAGGGCAACCCGTTTCTGCTGGAGAAGGCAAAATCAAAGTTAGGATTTTTTTCAAAACATTTTCCATTTTTCTGTGAGTGAACATTAATTTTGTTTGTTTATTAGTTCATCAGTATTTTTGTGCATGTGTGTGCTTCTTGGGAAGCATTAAAGAGTTTAAAGTTTAGATTAAACACTTAAATCACCAGTTTCGTGTACACTACAGAACATGTTATTGGCTTCCAGAATTTCACCGGACCTCCAACTGCATATGCGTACTGCAAAAATACTTAGTGAAGATTGGTTGGCCTTTTAATGTTCTCTTCAGGTTGCTAGCTGCTCTAGAGGGTAGAATGAATTTGCATTCATAGTCACATGAAGGATTACCTGTGGGAGTATTATTTCACTTTCCAACCCCTGATAAGGGCTCTGGAACAATTTTATCAATTGTTAGATACAGAATTTACAAGACAGAAGTCAACGAGTTCCCATAGTTTTCCATGGTGTGGAAAGTGATGTGGAGAGAATGGTGCCCTCAGTGGAGATTGGGAGTACTGAGGAGGAGGGAAGACAATTAATCAGTTCATTTGGGGTTTGAAATTCCAACTGGCTAGTGGTTGGAAATGTAAGGCTGAAGCACAGGCCAAAAGCCAGAGTGAAGAAGGAAGATTTAAAAGTTTAGTTTTTAGGAGGTGCCTGGTTGGCTCAGGCTGCTGAGTATCCAACTTCCAGCCTAGGTCACCATCTCACGGTTCATGAGTTTGAGCCCAGCATTGGGCTCACTGCTCTTGGTGCAGAGCCGGCCTAGGATCCTCTTTCCCCTCTCCCTCTGCCCCTCCCCTGCTAATGTCCTCTCTCTCAAAAGTGAATAAGCATTTTTAAAAAGCTAATTTTTTAGAACTGATATAGAAGCCTGAGATTGCCAAGAAAGGATGTGCTGACAGAAGGGACCCCAGGAACATCCCTGTGCAGTGTACTGCAGCCTGGGGGGAAGCTTGGGACAGAAATGGGCACGTGGGACCTGGAGTTGCAGAACTGTGAACTAGAATCTGCAAAGGTGTTTAATGGCTCACATAGTGCGGGACGTGTGTCTTTCTGAAGACAACTTTTTACCACTTTTAAAGATCACCGGAAAACATCTTTCTTTTTCCCAGAGACTACAAATTATAAAATTTGATAAAGAAAACATGCATAAGAATAACATTTGGCACATTTAGAAAAAGATAGCCATTTAGCTAACTGTGTGAACAAATCACACCACTAAGAGACAGTGGAGCCTAGGTTTGAGTCTGCTGCTCCCCGGGCTGGTGTGGCTTTGGGGGCATTACCTAATTTTTTTTTTTAGCCTTGGTATTATCTATAAATATGAATCTCAATAGTCTCTGTCATATAGCAGTGTTTTTAAGGCATAAGTGAGGAGAAAACAATAAAAGGACTGGCATAGTGAGTGCCTATGCAGGTTAAACACTGAACAAACGGTAGCTTACATTATAAGCACTTATCACTCTTACTCTTTCATTTTAAGAATCACACATTAAAGCATCATGGTGATGCCAAAACACTTGAGGCTGGAAGGAACTTGACCTTTTTTTTTTTTTTTTTTTTTTAGTTACTATTGAATCGTTATGATATGCTTCTAAAAAAAATGGGACTTTCTGGTATGCAAGTGGGGAGTATAAGGAAAAATGTAGACTAACCCAATTTAATTGTACTAGAATACTCTAACCAAGTGAGTGTGATGTCCAAAGGTGCTTGCTTTAGAACTAGTGTGGAGTTCAAGTCCTCAGAGCCCATTGCTCAGAGTGGTTGCCAAGCGCACTTCACGGGTGTCTTAGCCTGTTCGATGCCACTGCTGGTGTATGGGTTCATTTCTCAACTGGAATGGAAAATCCTGTGAGTAGAGATCTAGTTTCAGTCTTCTCTTGTTTCTCTAGCCTTAAGACACAGAGTCATGCTTGCTGGATACTTAGACAATAATTCTCAGTAAACAAAATAAAAGAAACAACAATACTACTTACAAGATGGTGTTACTGCCGCAGTTCTCGGTCTAATTAAAATTACACTGCATGAAGTGTTGGTTAGGGCAAAGTTATGGATAATGGTTTCTTTTACCCCGATTTTGTTTCTCCCTTTAATGAGACTATCTATACTCTCTTAAGATTAAAAGAACACTTTGGGATGATTTATGTTAAGGGGGTACATTTGTCTGGGCTATTTTCTAGACCTTTTCTACAATTACTATAGTTACAACTTTTGGAAATGCTTGGCTACAGTTATGCCTGGTTAAATATATCATCCAGTCTCTAAAGCCTAGAGTAGACATTTATGCATGTATTAAAGTTAAAAATTAACCACTGTACATATAATTTTATTATTTCTGATCTACTTTATAAATCCCATCTTTCTAATTCACTTAAAAGGCAGGCTGTCCTGCAAAGAGATGTTTGTAAAACAAACAAAAAAAAATGGGCAAATAGACTGAACATAAGACATCTTTTGAAACAGAATGTCGGCTCTTGCTTCGCTGTTACTCCACTAGCTGCCATTCTCTTTTCTTTGTTACTCTTTAAAATACAAACCAGGAATTAGACAGCCCCAGCTGAAATATAGGGTCAAGAGCTAAACAATATTTCAGCCCAAATTTTACAGAAGAATATGTGCACTATATAATCTGATATGTGTGAAAACTTCTGAGTTAAAGCATTGCAGGACTTTATTTTTAATTTGTAAAGGCAGTTCCAGAATAGTATAAAGAGAATATGCAGTATTTTGTTTTAGACTTTAGCAGCGCTCATCATTTTAAATATGATTGGTATTCATAATGATGGAAATCTGTAGCTGTTTGTAGTTCGGTGTCCTATGGAGAATGAGGGGACCTCAGTTCAGTCCTAAAGGAAACATTGCAAGACTACTTAATCCATGAGGAATTTTGTTTATAAGCAAAGAACTGAACAAGCACTAAGAGCCACCTAGTGTATGTGGGTTATTATTCAAGATATTGGTTTCAGTTGATTTGAAGTCCGTGTAAGAGGTGTATGTGTGTGTGAGTGAGAGTCAGATAGAAAGAATATCAATAGATTTTCTTGAGATGAATAGAAATCAATCTCAATCCGGATTTTTGTTTTGGTTTGGTTTTGAGTTTATTTATTTATTTAGAGAGCACTAGTAGGGGAAGAGAGAATCCCTAGCAGATTCCATGTTGTCAGCACAGAACCTAACCTGGGGCTCGAATTCACCAACCATGAGATCATGACCTGGGTGGAAATCAAGAGTCTGATGCTTAACTGACTGAACCCTCCCCCCAGGGGGGCCCCTCTGTCAGGATTTAGTGAATTAAACTTCACTCAAATATCACCTGCCAGAGGCAATCCTCCGTGCACACAGAGCGTCCTTGTTCAAGGTACTTGCTTGAGTTTGCCAAGAGTGCAAAACCCTGGCCACTCTTTCCTGGGCCATTTCTTAGGGTTATGTGTTTGTGTTTGCCTTTTGAAGACAAAGAGCAGACTTACTTCATGCTTGGATTTCCCAAGCTGTATTTATCAGCTGTGATGCAAACCTACCAAGTGTAAGACTGGTCCTCTGTGCACCTGCACCCCAGGGAAATTGGTGGATATGAGGAATCAGTGCAAACTTGATGATCTGCGGTTTCCTTGCCTCAGACCCAAGAGATTTGTGTCTTCTGCCAGCATCCATGAATCTCGGACAGGACAGGCTGATGGACTGGCTTAAAAGAAGGGCAAAATCCCAGACCCTAACAGTATCTCATAACTTAGATTGGGAATTGTAGGCAGTAAAAGAGCACCGATGAGAAGGGCATAGATGACTGTGTATTAAGAGTATCATTCAGTCAATCTAAAATACAGCCCAAATAGAGCCAATATTTCTTTCAATTCACCATACAAATCTCCAATGGAACCAAAATTAGTTATAAACCACATTCAACATAATTAGATATAACAATCAATTTTTTTTGGCACTGAGGTGAATCCTTAAATGCTAGTCTCAGCTCAGAGAAAATATTTCAGAACCACTTACAAAGTAGTTTAGAAAAATAATACACTTGGAAAGTTCTTAAAATGAATTGAATATTAGCATTTTTGAGTTACCTAACAGCAAAATAATGAAAATGTGGGGGCGCCTGGGTGGCTCAGTCGGTTGAATCTCCGGCTTCGGCTCAGGTCAGATCTCACGTTCGTGGGTTCGAGCCCTGCATCAGGCTCTGTGCTGACAGCTAGCTCAGAGCCTGGAGCCTGCTTCCGGTTCTGTCTCCTTCTCTCTCTGCCTCTCCCCCTCTCATGCTCTGTCTCTCTCTGTATCAAAAATAAATAAAACATTAAAAAAATTAAAAAAAAAATGAAAATGTGTTTATGATTTGGTTGCTCAGAGTAGCATTTATTTGAAGTTTGGACTGTCTCCTTACTGGATATGGTGTGGAATAATGAAGACCACAATGTGATTTTAACAATCCAGCTTTTATTTTATGAAAAATTTGGAAACAGCAAGCTGAAGTTGAAAACATTGGGTTGCAGGTACCCAGCATGGATCCTGAAGTATCACTAAGAACTGCAATTAACACGTGTTTGTATTTGGAGATAGGAGATTCTGATTCCTTAGGGCTCTGTTCAATTAGGTGCAAAATAATATGTTCATAGTTGAATTAAAAAAAACGTTGTCAGACAGGCTTAACATCTGGCAAAATAATCTTAGTTTAGAACAGGGATTCCTGTACATTGACGCCTTTCCCCAAGATTAAGTCACCACAAATACATGCTACTTCATGAAGAGAAGAAATAAAACAAGTTTTATAAAAAAAGGGAAAGTATAGACCCTTACTGTGTAAATGAGACTTCAATAAAAATGGGAAGAATCTTTTGGTCCCCTAATTTTACATTTTGCAACACTTACTGTTTGTGAGTTTTTATGTCTCAGAACTCTGAATTCATCATGAAAAAGTGTCTAGTTGGGATCATTTCACCCAAGAATAATGAGCTAGCTTCTCTTTCCATATGCATTTTATGCTTATTCCTGTCCCCTTTTGCCATGTGGCTTAACGCTTGTTGCTTATTGTTAAATTTACTTATTTTCCTTTATTCTTGCGGCTTCCAGGTATTGCTCTTAAAAAATACCCCATGTATTTATTAGGAATACAATTAGGGACTGGTTTCTTTTTTACAGGTTAGGAGGGATGGAGGAGTGAGGAAAAGAAGTAAATGTTTCTTTGTTACAACATACTGATGGCCAATGTCCTGGGGATGGAACATCATGTGGATTTATGAAGTCGGGATCTTTGGACTGTATTCTTTATTATGAAAAGTTTCCTGACATTCTGCTCGTTATATGGGTTCAGACTGCCAAGACTGGACTGTAGCACATTTATTCCTAGTAGTAGGAGTCAAATCTATCTCCATACTTACAGATTGAATCAATTGAATATATATACATTTATATTGGCTTTTGTGGTTTCTGAAAATGGTCTTTATTTAACAAAAAATTGCAAAAATCATTCTAAGTATTGAAATGTACCAATTTCCCTTCTGTTCTTCTGAGAAAACTATTGAGGTGTTAGGAGAGAACAGTATGTTAGGTAACAGCTACCTGTGTTCCAGTTTTCCACATCAAAGGGTTGCTTTCAGAGACATACCATTTCCTACCATAAAAATGTTGCCACCTAATCAGCAATTGCATACAAATAAAATTTATTTTCCTTTACTCTTTAAATAAAATTTAATGTCTCTAAAAAGTAAAGGAATATGATGCTTTCTATCAGTGCTGATTTCTACATTGGCCTCCATGATGGTCTTGGAATAAGCCAGTGGGTTCTTTCTTTACTCCACTGCTGCCTTCTCAGGGATGCCTTCTTCGATGTCCCTATGGAAATTTGCAACCCTCCCACAAACCCCAATTCCTTTCATCTGTCTTTCCTGCTTTATACTTTCTATTAGTACTCATCATAATCGAACATAATGTACATTATACATACCTGTTTACTGTTTGTCTCATTCCTAGAGAATAAGCTCCATGAGGAGAGTCTGTTTGGTCCCATGCTATTTTCCAAATGCCCTCAGTGGTGCCTGGCACACTGCTCAAAAACTATTGCTTGCATGAATGATTCAATGCCTATAGTTCTGTCAATCATTTGCGGCAAAATGGTACCTAATTTTTTCAAAAAGTAAAACTTCTGATTTAAAAAACAATGATAAAAGGTCTCGTTATTTTGTTATGCATTTTCTTTTAATCTCAAAGATGTAGTATTGTGTGCTACATTTTCCTTTTTTATTTTGATCTCAGGAAATCTGAGTGCCCTCCTTTCCTTTAAAGGATTATGTTGTTGAAGCCGTTACTACACCGCTGTGGTGGCTGCCAGGAGACGGAGGATATAAATGGGAAGGTCTTTCAGAGACACTACCTGTGCCCTTGAATCCTATAGAGGTTGTGCCTGTCTTAGAATCAATCAGGGGCACCTGGGTGGCTCAGTCCGTTAAGCCTCCGGCTCCGGCTCAGGTCAGATCTCACGTTTGTGGGTTCGAGCCCTGGTTCAGGCTCTGTGCTGACGGCTAGCTCAGAGCCTGGAGCCTGCTTCCGGTTCTGTCTCCTTCTCTCTCTGCCCCTCCCCCTCTCATGCTCTGTCTCTCTCTGTCTCAAAAATAAATAAAACATTTAAAAAATTTTAAAAAAATCTTTAAAAGAATCAATCATCACTCCAGAAAAGTCAATGGACATGCTGTTACATCTGCTTAAAATGTTATGTTTCTTTGCACATGCAAACTATTTTTTAATAAAGTAACTGATTTCTGTCTTTTCTCACCAAGTATTGCTAAAAATAAACACATATTTCTTCTAATCTTCCATTACATAAATCATTCGTTGCAAAAATTCCATTATCTTAAAAATAGATAGTGATCTTTTTCTTGCTAAATTAAGGAAAAAATTATAAAAAGGCAAGGCAGTGAAACAATCATATAATTTATACCAAAAAGATTTATCATTTGGAATCTGTATGAGGATAACTCTTTCACCGGGTCTCTGTTCAGCCATGTCTCCAAAGGATAATGGGATCATCTCTAGCCATCTGCGAAGAACTGCCCTGGAGTGATGAAGAAGCACTTTAGTAGGATATGGGAAGATCTTTCTAACCATTTCTTTACAAATAAGTAAATCTGAAAATGCACATAGTAACACTTATCACCTCAGACAGTTTTATGGATAAGATTTGATAGATCAGAGCTATGACCACGATTATGGTATTAGTAGTATCTTCTTTTATGAGCAAAGTAAAACCAGGGACAAACCAAAAAACCCGACTCTTAACTGTAGAGAACAAACTACTAGTTACCAGAGAGGCATTGGGGGTGATGGGTAACATAGGTGATGGGATTAAGAGCACACTTATTGTGGGGTCGCCTGGGTGGTGCTGTCATTTGAGTATCTGACTCTTGATTTTGACTCAGGCTGTGATCCCAGGGTCATGATATTGAGCCCTGCATGTGGCTCTGTGCAGAGAGTGGAGCCTGCTTAAGATTGTCCCTTTCCCTCTGCCCCTCTCCCCTACTCATGCACTCTCTCTCTAAAATAAAAAAAAATTTTTAAATTAAAAAAATAGTAAATAGTAGACTTATTGTGATGAACACTGACTAATGTACCGAACTGTTGAATCACTATATTGTACACCCAAAACCGATATCACATTGTATGTTAATTACACTGAAATTTAAAAAAATACCTTTTTTCAAAACTTGACATGGCAGCTTTCCTCATATTTGTGGAATGATCTTAAGAAACACTAAAGTTAAAACATGTTTGTCAAAATTTCCAAGATAATTTTTGATGTTTATTTATGTCTGTGAGAGAGAGACAGAGACAGAGACGGAGTGTGAGTGGGGGAGGTGTAAGGAGAGGAGATAGAGAAGCAGGCTCCAAGCTGTGAGCTGTCAGCACAGAGCCCGATGCAAGGCTCACCCAACCTCATAAATTGCAAGATCATGACCTGAGCCGAAGTTGGACACTCAACCAATTGAGCCACGCAGGCACCCCTCTAAGATAATTTTAGAAAAGCAAACCATTTCTTCCCTATCCACTTTCTACTAAATTCAGCAGCATTTTAAAAATTGAAGCAAATTCTCTTCTTACATAATGTTATGTTGATATGCTTGCTGTTGTTTGTAAGCATTAATACACAGTTTACCAATGAGTGGAACAGGAGTACTGTCAATTCCATATTGTGTAGATCTTGTTGCATCTGACATCTTGACACATATCACCACCTTCACACTTACTACATGGATCTACATAGATCTACACAACATCCACAAGGCTGGCTACAATATATACACAATTTTCATTCTAGTGGAAATAGTGACATTAGATGAAGTTTTATACTGTCTAGTGGTAAAATGTGAAAACAAAAGCAACCCAATGTGTTTCCCATCCTTTGGTTTGCAGACGAAAGCCTCACAGCCAAATTTATTGCCTCAGCATGGTAATCTACTCAACTCAGTTGTCTCAGAAAAGTTATTCCAACTTCTTCAAGAAACTTTGTGATATTTCTCCTTAAGCGATTTATCTCATCTTGTGCTTTAGTTTGTAATCTGCTTCACATTCTTTCAGGATGTCACGTAATCAAACACAAAAAGGAGAGTACATTTTCTGTAGTGAATAAACCTGTGTCTACCTTTCATTTCAACTGTGAGTAAACTTTGAATTTCATTGGTTAGAACAGTAGACAAAACATCCTGAACGTTTTCTTCATAGGAATACACTCCTAGAATATCTTTTACCTTTGAGTTCGTCAGAGAGTTATTGATATTAAGGGCCAGTCCTAATGTTTTATAAGACGTGGATGATTTCCTGTGTTTTTATTAGGTCCAATTTTTTTTTTTTTATAAATTTACTCATTTAAAAAAATGACTTCTATGTACTATAATCTACTCAGTGGCAAACCAACATTAGCATCTTTTATGAATTTAATAATCTTGTTTTGCCACATTATCCTCTAGGTCTGGTTCAACACATTAAAAAATCATCCATAGGAGGCTTTTATTTTTATTCCGAGCCCAAATGAATCTCTTTGTTAACTCTACAATTTCCCATGAATCCATGAATTTGAAACTTCTGAGCACCATAAGCAGTGCCCTACTCTAAGGATTAATGGGAAAATATTTGGGGTTTTCTAACTCTGACTGAAGGCTGGGTGAAATCAATTATGTAAGCACTATAAAGCAAGGGCTTGGGTCTCAGACAACGATTGCAAAGCAGACACACTTTAACACCCGGAACAACAATGTGGATCTTGTGGACTCTTTTACCATAGCCAAAGGGTGAATGAAATATCATTCCTGTCTGCTGATGCCATGGAGATTCCTTCGATCTAAGAGCAGCTGGAGGTCCCATTTATACACGCGCAGCGTGCGCACACACACACACACACACACACACACACTTCTTTTTAGTTGTACAGATGTTAAATATAAAGAATTTCTACAGTTTTTATTAAAGCGATCAGAAAAGCAATTGACTTTGTCTACTGAATCTGCAGTGGTTTTCTGGGTTTCAAACACTCAATTTGTACAGAGTAATAAATGCCAGTGCTCTATAAAGGAAGGTATTATGTTTCTTACTGTGCTAGTCTAGAAATAGTCAAATACTATGGAAAAATTTGTTGAAGACTCAATGTGACTTTTATAGACAGTCTGATATTTACTATGCCTGGGTGCTCAACACTTGTGTTTCACATTGCAGGGAGCTGAATTGTTTCAAACACATGACTTTCAGATTGCTAAAATTTCCAATTTAAAGAAAATCAATGTGTCTTTTACACAGCATTGGAGAAAACGGGAGAGAGGAAAGATTAGAGGAAGAAGGTGGTGTTCAGCATCGTGTTTAGAACTCTTAGGTGGATGACTAGCACCAGCTCCATGGCTTTGAAATCTAATAATCACATAAAGCCTCCCTCAAAGTGCTAGCAGCTTTTGGTGATAGTTTTTCCTGTCTAGATCAACCTGTAGTCATATATCAAGATCAAGGTACATTTCAAAGAGAAATTCTCCAAAAACAAATCATGGTCACTGCTGATTAATCATTCAAAATCATAAATCTTATGCGGTGAGTTGACAGAGACCAGACATTGTCACTGAACTGCAAAAAACAAACTACCAAAAAAACCCCAACTATTTTCCTCCTTGTTTGTAGTGATCAATGTGAGGGTTTAGAATTGGTCCCAATCGAGTCTCTTCTGGTGTCTGTGATTCAGACTAGAACATTCTACTTCAAACTTTTATTCGCTGAGGCGAATAAAGGAATTTTGGGAAACCATGAAAGCTTCACATTTAACTGACCACTTTAAAGTTTTTATCATAAACGTAAATACTGAAACTTAAAAAAACTTCCAATGTATATATGGTACTTTGAGTTGTATCTTATGAAATTTAAATGCTACAGCAACTTGATATGAATCATCAGCTATTTTAAACATATATAAAACAGGGCAACTGGGTGGCTCAGTCAGCTCAGGTCATGACCTCAAACCTTATAAGTTTGAGTCCCATGTTGGACTCTGTGCTGACAGCTCAGAGCCTGGCGCCTGCTTCAGATTCTGTGTCTCCTTCTCTCTCTCTGCCCCGCCCCTGCGCATGCTCTGTCTCTCTCTTTCAAAAATAAATAAACATTAAAAATAAATTAAAAAATAAAAGTATATAAAATATATTTATGTTTGAATGTCTTCTGACCATTTTATCTTACTTCTACGTAAAAAGAAAACATGTACATATATATGCATAATTTAAATACACAATTTTAGAATTTCCTGTGGTTGTAAATCTCTGATAAAATATTTTTTCTGAATTGGGATTTCACTAGAGTTTTAATTATACAACACTGATAAAAAACGTTTATATATACTAAAATTCCGAAAAATAATATTAATATAAAAGGAAGAAATTTTATAGATTTTTCAGTGAAGGGAACTTTAAAAGTTAACTTATGTTTCTAAATATTACTTGTTGCTAGATTTAGACAGTGTTCTAATTTTATCTGTTTTGTTTGCTTAGATGTACCTGTTCAGAAACCTTATCATACAGATAAGTAAGTAGGAATAGAAGTCGTACTAGACTTTGGCATAATTCTTTGTAGTCCTTCCCAGTTATCACTTCAAATAACAGATTATTAAAAACAATCTTGATAATAGATCACTAACAGTTGGATCTTGCCCTAATTTTATTCAAAACAAAGAATTATAAACTACCTGATTTATGGAAAGATTTTTTTACCAGTCATTAATCATTTCCTTTTGCAACACCAATGTTAATATTTTTATACCTCTGTTCGGTTTTACAGAAACTTACACCCTCGGATAATGGACTGCAGTAACTTTGAGATGGGCATTGCACTATCTCGGGCGGGAGATTGGACAGGAGGTTTTGAACCTCAGTTAAAAGTGGGAGGGATCCTGGGTGGCTCAGTCAGTTAAGCATCTTACTTCGGCTCAGGTTATGATCTCAGGGTCTGTGAGTTTGAGCCCTCGCTGGGCTCTGTGTTGATAGCTCGGGGCCTGGAGCCTACTTTGGATTCTGTCTGTCTGTCTGTCTGTCTCTCTCTCTCTGTGCCTCCCCCATGCATGTCTTTCAAAAAATAAATAACATTCAAATACTTAAAAAATATATATATTCTCAGGAGGATCAATTTAAGACAATATATATGTGAGAACTTAAAAACATAGAAGTTGAGAATCTGGAAGTTCACCTATAGATACTCCCTGAAAAGACATTACATATATCTAGGTGTATGCATACAACAACTAATTTAGAACACTTTAACTTACCATGCAGAATTTCTCTTCTTCACTTCGGGTTAAGTAATGGTGTGGCCATCACCACAGTTTAAGTCAGGTTTATTTCTGTCATCCAGGTGCATAACCATCTTTGAGGGAGGCACGAAGAAAAAAACAATAGGAAATATTCCTGTTAGGATCCTGTGTCCAACAGGGGATTAATATTTTTTAATGATTATTTTGTTTTATTTTTGAGAGAGAGCAAGAGACAAAGAGAGAGCATGAGCAGGGGAGGAACAGAGAGAGAGGGAGAGAGAAACCCAAGCAGGCTCTGTGCTGTCAACGCAGAGCCCGATGTGGGGCTCGAAATCATCAACTGTGATTATGACCTAGGCTGTAATTAATAGTTGGATGCTAACCGACTGAGCCACCCAGGTGCTCCACAGATTAACATTTTTACAAGTAGTCTCATTAGATATCTCAAATAAATTAATTAATTAAAATTAAAATTAAAAATTAAAATAAATAAAAAATTACTGACTTTAATTTGTAGAGAACTAAATTAGCTTTATGCAAATATTTATGTATTATTCCAAGTTAAAATGCAGGAGATCCTGGGAATGATTTAACTTTTATTCATCCATAGATTAGTATAAATTCTTTACGTGGAAAATCCAAGAAAATGAAACTTTTACCTTTACGCTTTATTGAGATAATATCTCTTTCATATTTCTGAATTTGGGTTGCACAACATTTCCTTTCTCTTCCATCTCTTTGGTCTTTGTTGCAAGCTAACTAAGACTTCTGACCATATTTGTAATGAGAAGCATGCTATTTTTGCACTGTGGTTAGCATTTTCCCTTTCCATTTAAAATATACTTTTCATAATGTATTGTTTTTTTTTTTTGCTATCATGGCACATGGAAATTTTTTCTCCTTGGAAATGATAACAATAGCTAGCTTATTTAAAATGCTTTTATGATCAGAATCAAAGAACTTTATCATTAAAAGTAATAGCACACTTATGTGTACTATGCTTTATATATACATAGTAGCAAATGCTCCTAACTACCCTATTGGGGAGATATTACTTTCCTTGTTAAAAATGAGGAAACCGTGATTGAGGAAAAAAATGCATATTTTAAGATTATATTCTAGAAGGTGGTCAACTTAGAATTAAAATCCAGCCCTTTTTTCTTTAACTAAAAAATTGTGCTTGGGTTTGATTTTTTAGAGTTATAGTTTAGAAACTGTCCTTCCATGTTCCTAATTTTATTTTACCAAATTATGCCAAAAGCATTGTGACTTTATTTGCAGGTTAATAGACTCAAATAGTAAAAGTGAAATTTCTAGTATGCTTAAAGTCATCTCTTCATTCAAATACAACTTATATATTCATTAATTATGTATTCTGATAGACTGGTAATGAATATTGTCTTGTTCTCCTGTTCTTGGGTTTTTAAACTCATAACTAAATGGTCAAATCTCTAAGATTATGTATTCCACTTTCCATTTTATTTCCCCCTCAGGATTAAAGTCCCATCCCTGTGTTCCTGTTGAGTTATGAAGTCTTCACTGACTGTTTTTGAATGTTTGGTACTTTTACTTTTTGAATAAATAGCATCTGTTCCTAGGTACTCATTGCTATATTTCATTTACCACTGGAATATGTATTTCTTCTTTACTATTTACTATTGATCTCTGTGTATTCCTGAAATTGCATGTTCCACCTACCCAGGGTTCTATTAGCATTCATGGTTAATTTTCTCTTGCATCTTAGTATCTGTTTTACCCAATTATCATTATTATTTTGATGTGTAGTGGTAGAGTAGGTAAAATATCAGAATTTGAAGTAGGAAATAAAATAAATGCTCAAAAACTTTCAATAAAGAAGTGGCGAAGGCTATCTACCTATAGCCTACATCTATCTATCCTGAAAAAGGCATATAAAAGTAATTTAGAGATTCAAAGGCAGGTGGCATTTGGTTGGGCATTACAATGTCTATCCTTTTACTTCAAATACTATAGCATCAATGGTATAGTATTACATGATTCTAATTACGACGAAGTTAAAACTTAGTTGCTGAATTCTGAATTCTAATAGGAAATTCAATGAGACCATCCATGTTCCAGTTACTATACAAGCTTATGTCTCCATCTTGGTCAGTACATGAGGCCTTTCCAATCACATAGTGAATGTCATGAATGATTTTCATTTGTGAGTTACATATTTTCTAATTACAACAGTAAATGTTAAAATAACATTAAAAATATTTAAGATACATAAATTAATGTGTTATCTATACTTGTGGATCCTTTTGAGAATGGTATATTCCAGCAAGATGCAGAGTCTTTATTTTTAGAGATGGTGACCGAGCTCAGTAGTATATAATCACTTTAGTCTCAGAATCCATGTAAATTTATTGAAAATCCCCTATGAGTATATATTATGAAATTGGAAGTAAAGATTAAAATATTTATTAATTTAAAAATAGTGATAAAAGTATTGTGTTAAACATAAACATTTATGAAAAACAAATTCTTTTCAAAAAATGTTTTATGTTTATTTATTATTGAGACAGAGAGAAACAGAGCATGAGTAGGGGAGGGGCAGAGAGAGAGGGAGACACAGAATCTGAAACAGGTGCCAGACTCTGAGCTGAAGACGCGGGGCTCAAACCCAGGAACTGTGAGATCATTACCTGAGCCGTAGTTAGCCACTTAACCGGCCGAGCCACCCAGATGCCCTGAAAAATAAAGTCTTTTTTTTTTAGTGTAACAACAAATCTTTATTTGTTAGTGACTTAACATAAAATGAAGGTTTATTTCTTGCTCATATAAAAATCCAACATCCAGTTTCTAATTTGCTGAGAGCTTTTCTTCATGAAATGAATTAGGGACCCACAGTTCTTCTGTGTCCTGACTCTGCCATTTCCTAGGGCCTCATAGACTTTGGAATATACCTGGAATACAGAGGAGAAGAAAGTATAGAAGGCTCTGTTCTTAATCATCCCAGTATAGAAGTGACCCTCACTACCTCAGCTCACATTTCATTGGCAAGATCTGGATGCAGGAGGTGCTGGGACACAGAGCTGGCAGGCCAACAGACATAAGGAACTTTGTGGACTTTTAGCTCCTTTTTCTTTTTTAAGTTTATTTATCTATTTTTTTAAAGTATATTTTTAAGGTGAGTTTTATATATTTATTTATTTTTAAATAGTTTATTGTCAAATTGGTTTCCATATAACACCCAGTGCTCTTCCCCACAAGTGCCCTCCTCCATCACCACCACTTTTTCCCTCCCCTCCCCCTTCCTTTTCAACTCTCAGTTCTTTTCAGCATTCAATAGTCTCTCAAGTTTTTGCGTCCCTCTCTCTCCCCAACTCTCTTTCCCTCTTCCTCTTCCCTTGGTCCGCCATTAGGTTTCTCCTGTTCTCCTGATAGACCTATGAGTGCAAACATATGGTATCTGTCCTTCTCCACCTGGCTTATTTTGCTTAGCATGACATCCTTGAGGTTCATCCACTTTCCTACAAATGGCCAGATTTCATTCTTTCTCATTGCCATGTAATACTCCATTGTAAATATATACCACATCTTCTTGATCCACTCATCAGGTGGTGAACATTTAGGCTCTTTCCATGATTTGGCTATTGTTGACAGTGCTGCTATGAACATTGGGGTACATGTGCCCCTATGCATCAGCACTTCTGTATCTCTTGGGTAAATCCCTAGCAGGGCTATTGCTGGGTCATAAGGGAGTTCTATTGTTAATTTTTTGAGGAAGCTCCACACTGTTTTCCAGAGCGGCTGCACCAGTTTACATTGCCACCAACAGTGTAGGAGGGTGCCCGTCTCTCCACACCCTCGTCAGCATCTATAGTCTCTTGATTTGTTCATTTTAGCCACTCTGACTGGCGTGAGGAGGTATCTCAGTGGGGTTTTGATTTGTGTTTCCCTGATGATGAGTGATGTTGAGCATCATTTCATGTGTTTGTAGGCCATTTGGATGTCCTCTTTGGAGAAGTATCTCTTTATATCTTCTGCCCATTTTTTCACTGGGTTATTTGCTTTTTGGGTGTGGAGTTTGGTAAGTTCCCTGTAGATTTTGGATACTAGCCCTTTATCTGAAGGACCTGAATGTGAGACAGGAAACCATCAAAACCCTCGAGGAGAAAGTAGGAAACAACCTCCTTGACCTCCACCGCAGCAATTTCCTACTCGACACATCCCCAAAGGCAAGGGAAATGAAAGCAAAACTGAACTCTTGGGACTTCATCAAGATAAAAAGCTTCTGCACTGCAAAGGAAACAATCAAGAAAACTAATAGGCAAC
>NC_043700.1:66860650-66893612 GCF_006229205.1 Suricata suricatta
GAATTTTCCCATAAGAAATAATGGAAACTCAGATGAGTCATTCCACAACCAAAAACATTCATATAAAAATGATTGTAGTATAACATAAAATAATAAAGAAAATGAAAAATATAAAGAAAAAGAAACAAATTAACCTGCACTTACCTTTGAAAACCTTTGTGGTTGGTGTGAGGGAGATGAGAGAGAGGAGGGTTACTGTGTAGGACAACTTTCACTATCACTAATGGAATCACTGCTTTCTATTGGCTCAGTTCAATCTTTTTATGCATGAGAGTCATTATGTGTGCTCACATGGATGTTGACTCCAGTACAGTAATAATAAACTCTTGTCATGTACTGTATTTAATATAACTGGCAATAAGGCAGCAGAGGAAAGGGTCTATATCTGCAGACAGCCTGATCTAGAGTGAAGCAAAGCCTTCTTAAGCCTACTCTTATATGGAAAAGCAATGGACTGTCCATAGGTGCTTTGAAGTGACAAAAAATACACTAGTGCCAGTTGTGGGCACCTTCCAACATTATGAAAAATCATTGATTTCTGCCAAACACTGTAGCCTGAGATGGAGTATCCGAGCATGGGAGATGATTACCCACAATCCCTCAGAGAGTAACAGAGAGAGAGAGAGAGAGAGAGAGAGAGAGAGAAACCATTGGCTCAGTTGTGATCATGTGATGTTCAGAGTCACTACTACTCCTATTGCAAGACATCGCTTGTTTATCAAATTAAAATTTATTAGAAATCTATGCTTCTTTTGCAGAACACTTGCAGAACAACTTATTCCCAGTTCAAATTATTGAAATTTGGGTATATATTTTTGGTATTAAGAAGAGACAGTTTATTGAAATTCATTGCAGTGTGGAATCTGAAATAAAATCCATGAACATTTTGTATTCTGTTCTTTAAAATCCATTGTCCTATCTTGCACTTTTTTCTTTTTAACATTTAATTACTTGGAGACAGAGAGAGAAAGAATGGCATGCACACAGATTGGGAGAGGTGGAGAGAGAGAGAGTCAGAATCCAAAACAGGCTCCGCATTGTCAGTGTGGAACCTGATACAGTCCATCTCAAGAACTGTGAGATTATGACCTGAGCCAAAATCAAGAGTCAGATGCTTAACTGACTGAGCCACTCACATGCCCTCCTATCTTGCACTTTAAATGGATCATTTATCATGGTCATTATGAAGTGCTGGTGCCCTGACTTGTGCAGACTGTACAAATGTTCGTGCATTTTATTTTACAATTATAAAAAAACGCACTCATTAACCCTAATCTCATGAGAAAATTTATAAATAATGGGAAACTGCCAATATAATGACAAAGTCTTAAAAGTTTCATCAAAGGCAGCAAGTATTGTCAACTGCTTTTTTTGAAGGAACAGGCTCACTTCATTTGGTTTTGAAAAAATGCTTGCCAACTATTCAAAATTGGAAAACCACAATTTGTCTTTTTGTTCCTCTTTCAAGCAAAAAGAGTGTTCCATTAAAAAAAAATCTAGTTCAGCTGTATTTCAGTCACACAAGTGTTTTATCTTGAGTCAACCATCATATTTTGGTATGTGCATCATACAGGATTTCCATGTTGCCCACAGAACACTAAAAAGACATGTTCTCAAGGATCTAGGTTTAATAAAATTAATAAATTTTATTGCTTTCTCAAGGACATTCTTAAATGGCACTTCCCTTCCTGTGAATATACTGGCAATGAAGCCAACAGGTTTGGTGCCTCTGCCTTGATTTGTGCTAAGGCTCCAACCGTTTTCCTCACCACTGCTTTTGTACCATCAGTGTAAATGTTGAAACACTGGTAGAAGGCAGAATATTATTTCAGAATAGTTTTGATCTGGCAGATTCTGTTCAGTATTTACATTCTAAGAACTACTATTCTAACTAAATTTTTAAGAATTTACTGTATCTAACTACCAACATAGACCATTCAGTTTGCATTAACGTAAACAATCTTGCTTCTGGAATCTTCCTCTGGTTCAAGTGAAGCGCTCCTGCTTGGTGGTAGTTGGATCTCTAAGAAGACAGAGAACTGAACTTCAGTGAGCTTCCCAGACAGAATCATGAACGGCTTCCTACTCATTGGCTCCATTTCTACAAAAACAACCTTGAAGTTCTGCCTGACAAATCTGGATAAAGTTGGTTTACAACATTTGAGAAATCAGAAAATGCTCATGAAAAAAGAAGGCATTTTCCCTTTGGGTTCTTCTACATATAAAGTATGGAATCTTACACAAGTTATTTATTAGTATATCTCAGTTTCTCATTAATAGCAGAACCTACCACTGAAGGGTGTCAAGAGGAATAAATGAACTATTACATATGAAAAGTGCTTAGTTAATATGACAAATATAAAGTGCTCAGTTCAATTCTTGGCACACAATGAGCCCTCACTAATGCTGGCTACTTCTCTTATTGTTATTATCATCATCGCTATTATTGAATATGATTTAAAGGAAAGTCGGATTGTTCAAAGGTAGTTTTTGGATGTCAACAGAGACACATTAAAAAAAAAGTCATAAGAAGTATTCAAAGAAACAAAATAATTCAGTTAAGTTGGAATATAGGTATATCCAAACAAGGCTAGTAAGGGTTGATAATGAAGTTGACTGAAGAGGACTTTGCATGTCAGGATAAGACTGTAGATTTTAATTTTATAGGTAACTGGGAAGCCATTAAAAGCTTTGAGTGATGTAATTTGAGCTTTGTTTTGTTAGATTAATCCGTTAGTGGAATGCATATTGGATTTCATGGGGGTAACTGAAGATGGCTACAGCACCTGATCTCATGGAATTTACTTTGCCATTTTTACACGATTGTCCCTCAGATTTTAATTTTAAAAACATAATGTAATCACACATTTTGAAAAGGTGAACCTCAAATTAAGGAATGTTGCTATTGTAAAATGAATAATGTGGTGGGAGCTTCTTTGGGTCAAAAAAGTTAGTTGTGAGCCAAAAACAAATGATAGGCACATATTGCCAATATTAATTACATTTTGTACCTACACAAGATTTTTTGAGTTTTAGTCTACTATCCTGGAAGAGGTTTAAGATTTGGTCACAAAATTATTTTTCTGCCTGAAAGACATAAAAGTTGGAGATAAATTCCTTTTGCATTATGGTATCTATATAGTTTTTTTATCTCTAAAACAAAAGATGGGACCACCTGAAAGTAGAATGGTAAATTCGCTGTTCTTTGCCTCCATTTATTTTTGGAAATTTTATTACTAACTTCTCTTCCATGTTGTCTGGAGCCTGAGAATATAGTAATAATAAAATCCCAATGCCTTGCTATGGAGATGCAGTAAACTCATGTACCTTTACTGCACCACCTAGCAATGCATGGATAGAAAAGTATCCATGTAGTTTTCATCCTTAGTGGTGAATGAAAAACAAAACAAAACAAAACAAAACGAAAACAAGAGTATAAATCTCAAACTCTTGATTTATCACTGCGATCCACTGAGACTCTTTCTAGTTAAAGTTTCTCAGTTGGGAAGGCACTAGTTGGAAGGAATCATGTGCCACATTCCTTTATTTGCTAGCTGCAAAATTATGACTACCTATTGATCTTTCCCTAAAACTCATACTTAAATAAATCTGTGCTCATCTTGTGTGGCTGGCAGCATTGCAATTTTCTAGTTCAAATACAGCTAACATGATTAAGGTATCCATGGAATAGAAAAAGTACTCCAAATGTGACTGAGCAATTAAGTTTGGTTTTCTGGTGTGGAAAAAAATGTCCTCCCCAGGGGTCTCCATGTGTTGGCACCACCCAGCTGTTTAAAGAATTTGCTTGATGAAAGCAAACATCGAAGGAGAACAAGGAAAAACAGGTGGTATATCAGGAGCAGTGTTCCAGTGTGACATCTGCAGGTGGCTCTGTGGATCCAGGATCAGACAGACTCACTTCAAAGGAGTCCTCCTCCTTGGGGTGTATCCAAAGCCTGCTAAAACTAAATGAGAGCTGGGAGCTGGAAGTGTTAAGAGAATTCCAAAAATAGAGAAAGAGGGTAAGAAAGCACACCAAGTCACCCAAAACCTTAGAGAAGATTTGATTCTGTTGAAGTGAATGTAGTAGATATATTAACCTGCATTAGTATGTACATGCTATACATATTACTATTATTTTAGTATAATATTAAAATTACAGAGTACTGTGTTTTGTTATGTTCATAGTTAAAACAAAACAAAGCAAACAAAAACAGACCAAAAAACAGACAAAAATATCTTTGAGAATTCCTATTGTCTCTTACTGTTGTCCCATACCAACCCAGTAGGGTGTGCTCATGACTCAATATTCTGCTTATGACAGCCCACCCTGTTATGACTAGAGGTAAATAAAAATAGCATCCATTTAGGGGGCAAAATGCCCTGCTCACACACTGCTCTTGCAGTCACTTTCATGCCTTATTAAAATGACATGTGAAGATACACTTCACTTGCTTTGGTTCCTTTGCTGAAATGCTGATCAATCTCTTCTAATTCCTTTTTCACTTCTGAGGAGTAATCCCTCAATTTAGGTCCCAATTACCAAAGCTTTCTGTCTTTCTGAGTCCCATTTTTAGACAGTGGGCATGCTTCAGAACTGGATACAGAAATCTTTCTGGTTAACACACACTTTTGCAAAATGGAGACTAACTAAATTATGTTGCTAAATCATGCCTAAGCTTCATCCCGCAGAATCCAGAAGAGCAATGCAGAGGCCATCCAGTCATCTATTCCATCGCTTTCAACTTTTTAGGGGATCTCACTTCTCTTGCTACCAAGTAATAAAGCACAGTTTTGCAAAATGGACTCAGAGTAGAACTGAGAGACAAAAATTAAGTACGACTAAGGACAGTTCTTTCCAGGATAAAAATAGACGGCAGAACATTGCATTAGCTTTCTTGTTTCTTTGTAATTTGTGGAGATAGAATATGCTTATTGGCCCTCACTGGCTGTGATGTGAAAACTTGGCTGAAGGATGCTGACAAAATGGATAGTGTGAGCACATTTGCACTCCCTGCCCCCACGGCCCCCACCACCAACGGTCAATGACTGTGTGGACTACTATTGTTTAATTGCACATGGCACAGCTGAAAAGGACTAAACTCACACATTTCACAGCATACCCAAATCTAGATGGACCAACAGTACATTTACTCTTAATTGCTGTTTTAGGTCAAAGTTCAAAGTTCATTCTTCTACGTTTAAGGTAAGATATATCTGGGTATTCTAAGACATCCTAGGGGTCTCATCTACATGTCTTTGTTTGGAGTACTACTATGCCTTTGTAACAGAATAAAACCAAAAGCATATAAAACAGAGATTACATAAAGTATGTGGTTTATAACTATTAAAACCTTTATTTGAAAACTGATTTACTGATTGGGGGGAAAGTACAGTGATGACCACCAGGTACGCCACACTTGGTCTTCCTTTCAAGACCTTTCCTGTAGTCAGGTGGGGGCCAAATGGCTGGTTCTGGCCAATAGACTGCAGAGATGACATGTGTCAGTTCTGGGCTGGGACAGCTCAGAGCCCATGTGCCTTTTCACACCTGTCTTCCACTGCAGCCAGTGCGAAGGCCCCAGTTTCAGATATCGTGGGTACTGGTATATGAGAGTCATCCAGCATGTATCAGACTTTATGGAGTGAGGAATAAACCTGTGTGGGTCAAGCCTTGAGGTTTGGGGGCTTTTCTCTGTCGGGCAGCAGTCCTGATTCAAATATTCAAATAACCTATGAGTTATTTTTCACTTAGAAATGAAAAAGTTTAATTCAAGGTTTATTTATTTATTCTGAATGATACATTCATAAAGTTTATAATTTTAGAGTTCATTGTAATACAGAGTGAAAAATCTTTCTTTTCTGAACCCTGAGCACTCATTTCCTCTCCTTGGGATGACCAACAATTAGTAATTTTTTATATTCCCACATAGATTTCACTTCTATGTAACAAATTTATATATTAAAGTACATTTTTTACACAAATGGAAGCATAGTATACATTATTCTGAATTTTGCTTTTGTTTTGTAGGGCATTTTATATATTAGGGAAGTTTACCTTTTGACTATAATATATGTGCAAATGCTTTTCCTCACCCTGCCATTTCTCTTTTGGGAGATGCTTTAGTAATTGAACACTAACTTTGCTTTATTTGAAATAAGATATCAAGCTTGGAAAGATCACTTGGAGATTAGGTTTTAAATTCTCAACTGTTTTCTTCTCTTTTATTATTTCACTTTCATATATTTATTTATTTAATTTGTTAAATAAATTATTTATTTTATTTTTTACAATTTTTTTAACTTTATTTATTTTGAGAATGAGAGAGACAGCATGAGCAGGAAAGGGGCAGAGAGAGAGGGAGAGAGAGAAAATCCCAAGCAGGCCCCACACCATCAGCACAGAGCATGATGCGGGGCTTGAGGCCATGAACCGTGAGATCATGACCTGAGTCAAAACCAAGAGTTGGTCACTTACTGGGCCACCCAGGTGCCCCTCATTTTCACATATTTAAAATATGTATATCCCTGAGGTATATTTTGAGGTATGGACCCAACTTTAGTTTTGTCCAGGCAGCTACATGGTTGCCTCAATTTTATTAAACACTTTCTTCACAGATTTGAAATGTGATCTTTATCATATCTACTTTCCCAGATGTTCTTGGATCTATTTCTAGACTTGCTATTCTGTCTCTTTGATCAGTCTTCCTAATTGTGTGCCAGTATCATTTATTCTTCTGCTCCTGTTATATGGCTTCTCTACTCATTACTTCAGTAATTTCCTCTTCTCCACAGATGGTCATTCTAACAGATGCTTAACAGGATGTGGAGGTCCTGGCCTGGTGTGGCAGGTCAGAAAAATAAGAGCATGTCTACAAAGAAAGGAGGCAGTGGAATAGAAAAAGGAAGGCCTCTCAGAATCAATGGAACTGTCTATGGACTAAGACCTGAGTCATTTCTTCTTTTTTATACTTTGGGCTATGGATGTGAGGCAATGTAGAGTTGTGGGCAGGTGACCATATTGGCAGTTGTCTATATATTTTTACTTCTCTCTGATATTCATTGTGAATAATCTGCTTAAAACTTCAGTTCTCTTCAATTAGGAAAGAAGAGGAAAATGGCTAGTTATCCTTGTTTTTTTCTTTCTTTAATGACCCAACTTTAGCAAAAAACAAACAACTCCTCCCGAAAAAACCCCGAACTTGATTGAGAAAGATTTCAGGTAGATTGTGATTTTTTTTTTAACTTATTGAAAGCTCTGGGAAACAGAACAAGGTAAAAATAAAGTCCCATCGGCTTTTTATTAATATGATTTACATCTCTCATTTAATCTCTTTAATAAGGAATGGAAACATCTTTGAGAGTAATGGGTATTTCCAAGAGGATAAATGAACTAGAAAGTATTTTCAAAATCTAATTTTTAAAATATCTTTCTTAATATTTCTTTATTTTTGAGAGCAAGAGAGAGCATGAGCAGGGGAGGAACAGAGAGAGAAGGAGACACAGAATCTGAAGCAGGCTCCAGGCTCTGAGCTGTCAGCACAGACCTGAGACCATGACCTGAGCCAAGGTCAGATGCTTAACCAACTGAATCATGCATGCGCCCTAAAATCTAATATAAATTTTAAAAAGGAAATTCTGGTGTGTGTCATTGCTCCTTCATTATTTTCTGTTAGAAGCTTTTTAGAAAATTGTAATAAGAGCTTTACTATATTATTTGAAGTTTTTAAAAATGAAGTTACTCAAGGGGTGCTGGGTGGCTGAGTTGGTTGAACATCCAACTTTGGCTCAGGTCATGATCTCGTGGATTGTAAATTTGTGCCACTTCGGGCTGTGTCCTGAGAGCTCAGAGCCTGAAGCCTGCTTCAGATTCTGTGTCTCCCTCTCTTTCTGTACTTCTCTTGCTCACACGTGCTTGATCTCTCTCTCTCTCTCTCTCTCTCTCTCTCAAAAATAAACATTAAAAAAAATTTAAAAAAGTTGCTCGAATCAGCTCTAAGTATAGACAGTAATTTTATTTTTCTTGTAAACAGGCTACTCATCATCTCTTACTTTGAAATTAGTCCTTGTTTTGGTCTGTGTGTTTTATTTTCACTAAAACATGACAGAGGAGGATATTATTAATGAATAAATGGCCACACAATTTCTTCTTTCCTCAAACTGTCAAAGAGAATATTATAGTTTCCATCCCTGATTTGCTCCTGTTAAAGAATATAATGGTTACCTATTGCCATGATAATTCTGTGTATCAAATCACCTCAAATTTGAGGAACTTGATGTTTACACCACCAATCTATGGTCAGGGACTTTGCTTGGGCTTGGCGGGTTTTTTTTGTTTTTTGTTTTTTTTAATTTAGAGATTGTAAGAGATAGAGCACATGAGAGTGAGGGAGAAGGGCAGAAAGAGAAAGAATCCCAAGCAGGCTCCTTGCTCAGCTCAGAGCACAATGTGAGGCTCCATCCCACAGCCCTGGGATCATGACCTGAGCCAAAATCAAGAGTTGGACGCTCAATTGACTGAGCCACCCAGGCACCCCTAGTGAGGCTGTTATTGATCTGGACTGGACTTGTGTACAAATCTGATGTGGAGAGGCCACCAGCTAGGATAATAGCAATATCTGGATCAAGTGTCACTTGTCCTCCAGCAGAATATTCTAGGCATATTCTCATGATTGTGTCAAAGAGAAAGAATAAGAATGAATCCAGTTGGGAAAATATTTTCTCAAGCCTCTGCTTGTGTCCCACTTTCCAAAATTTCGGTGGCCAAAACAAATCACATGGCTGAGACCTGTGTCGAGGGAATGGGAGCTATATGTAGAATTTCATGCCAAAGAGCATAAGTACAGAGGGACGAAGAACTGGGTGGCTAATGCAATCAAATATCCACAGTGAGGGATGGGAACGTATTACAATGCAAGAAGCTAGTTATTAATTACTTATTATAATTCATTCCAAAGTGATATAATTAATGCCAGTGGGAAAAAGGAGGAAAGAAAACCTCAGGGGCTTGGGAGGAGAGGAAGGTTTTCCCATTTTGGATGTCAAGGAGCATGGTTAAGAAAGAAACCTATGAGGAAAGTGGAATGAAAACAAAGGACACTTTAATGAGCGTCTCTAAAGACTTTTTATTTCAGTCACTCTAATGTCATCTAAGAGGTCATAGAATAATATTCCTCTTTGATCACTTTTGGCTCTCGAACTGTAATTTGTTTGTGTCACAGCTCAGTGACTGAACTGCATTGATCTCCACATTTAGAAGTGCTCACTGCGGATGCTCTAGCTTGCATGCTCAGTCATGACATCCCTTTTACTTATTCAATGCCTTCATTAATTAGGTCTCAAACTGCAGTGTCCTCTGGGAAACTGAATGTGTCCCTGAGGGTGCTGGTTTTAAGTATTGTCTTGCAGCTCCAAACCCATCCTCCTGTTCCTTGTATTCTTTCCTTTGTGATCTGGGGGCTGGGATTCTGCAAACCCTACTTTATTTTTGCCAGAGGAATCCCTGGCAGGTTCTGCTAATAGGGGCACTAATTGGAGTCTGGAGGAGAGGAAGAGGCATGCTCCTTCCTGAATGGTCATTCTAATAATTGCCCTGCATCTCAGCATTTGGTTTGAGTAATAGTTGTTACCAGTTGCTAGTTTTTTCTGCACTCCAAGAACAAGTTTTATCATGTTGGCTCAGGGATGCCCGTGCCAGCTGCCTGATGTTCCCTCCACAGAGGTCTGAGTCTCAGCTCTGCGGGGTATTGTTCCACTGAGTTCTTGAGGCAGGAGCACCCGAAGTAAACTTTCACTTTAGGTTTGAACTAATGTTTGACCTAAAGCAATTCAGTCTCAAGGGGCCATAATTAAAGAGATTATAAGATTGTGATCACATCTAGTATGTTCTAATATTTCCTTTTTCTATGCAGTGCACTCTTCCTCCACACACTTGAAACATTGAAAAGTGAAACAATTTCAAGTGTTTAACTTAAAAGCTATTTTTGGGGGGGCACCTGAGTGGCTCAATCAGTGAAGTGTCCAACTCTTAATTTTGGCTCAGGTCACGATCTCATGGTTTCTGAGATGGAGCCCCTCGATAGGCTCTGTGCTGATGGTGTGGGGAGCTTGCTTGGGATTCTCTGTCTCCCTCTTTCTTTGCTCCTCCCCTGCTCTCTCTCTTTCAAAAATAAATAAATAAACTAAAAAAAGGAGCCATTTCTTTCATGTAAATTTTTGTAAGCAATTGATCTAATAGATTTCTTAGAGTCACTGAATTATGCAGTTGCTAATAAGAGAAACTCTTTAATAAAAGGTAAATATTAAAAAGTGAGGTGACCAACCAAAGTGGAGGAAAAAAGCATGATTTAGAATAACAGAACTTCCAGACCACACTGGAAATTAAAGGGAACACCTGTAAGAGAAGACAAATATTGATGAACATGAAAGAAATTCGCTCCTTAAAATTTCAAATGAGCCTTTTATTTTCTGATTCAAAAACTTTCTAAGAGTTTAATTTTGCTTTATAACATTTTAGTGTAAATCTCTAGCTAATTGTGAATCTTTTCTTATTGTCTTCTTTTTGTGGAATCCTCTGAGAGCATGTACTTATAATTGCAAGTATTTACAGTAATATATCCTAGTGGAATATGATCCTGACTAAAGTAGCTACTATTGAATTTCGGCATTTAAATTAAAATAGTAATAGTTTTCTTGTGTTTAATTTATACCGCCTTTTCCTAGCTATTAATATATATGTGTAGTGAACAAAAGAGCTTATGAAAATGGAATAGCCAAAATGCAGAATTACTTGTCTTTCTAGAATGCCATGGGGTTAGAAAAGAATGTGGCTTTGCTCTTCCTTTGATTGTATTAATAAAAATGTGTCATCTCTGTGCCTGGAGACTTTAATGGTAGACACTTTTTTTCCTCTAAAATTTTATCTAAATACAAGTTAGTTAACATATAGTGTAGCATTGGTTTCAGGAGTAGAATTTAGTGATTCATCACCGACATATAACACCCAGGGCTCATCCCAACATCCCAACAAGTGTCCTTCTAAAAGCTCCTTTAGTCCTTCCCCCCACCCAACACCCTGCCAACAACTCTCAGTTTGTTCTCTATAGTTAAGGGTCTTTCATCATTTGCCTCTCTCTCTGTTTTTATCTTATTTTTCCTTCCCTTTGCCTTTGTTCATCCGTTTTGTTTCTTAAATTCCATATATGAGTGAAATCATGGGATATTTGTCTGTCTTTCTCTGATTGACTTATTTTGCTTAGCATAATCCACTCCAGTTCCATCCATGCTGTCGCAAATGGCAAGATTTCATTCTTTTTTGAGGGCTGAGTAATATTACACACACACACACACACACACACACACACACACACACATATAAAATCATATCTTTTTTTATCCATTCATCAGTCAATGGATATTTGGTCCATTTCCATACATTGGCTATTGTCAATTGTGCTGCTATAAACATTGGGGTGCATGTGTCCCTTTGAATCAGTATTTTTGTTTCCTTTGGATAAACACCTAGTTGTGCTACTGCTAGGGAGTAGGATAGTACTATTTTTAACTTTTGAGGAACTTTCACACTGTTTTCCACAGTGGCTGTAGCATTTTACATTCCCACCAGCATTGTAAGAGGGTTCACCCTTTTTCACATTGTCACCAACATTTGTATTTTCCTGCCTTATTGATTTTAACCATTCTGACAGGTGTGAAGTAGTATCTCATTGTGGTTTTGACTTGTATTTCCCTGATAATGAATGATGAGCATTTTTTCATGTGTCTGTTAGCTATGTGTGTATATCTTTTTTGGAAAAATGTCTGTTCATGTCTTCTGCCCATTTCCCAATGTGATTATTCATTTTGAGGTGTTGAGTTTGATAAATTCTTTATAGATTTTGGATACTAGCCCTTTGTCTAATATGTCATTTGCAAAAATTTTCCCCATTCCACAGGCTGCCTTTTAGTTTTGTTGATCGCTTTTTTCTCTGGGCCGACACTTTTTATCCTGATGAAGTCTCAATAGTTCATTTTTGCCTTTGTTTTCTTGCCTCCAGAGATATGTCTAGTCAGAAATTGCTATAGCCAAGGTTAAAGAAGTTGCTGCCTATGTTCTTTTCCAAGACTGTGATGATTTCCTGTCTCACATTTAGGTCTTTTATCCATTTTGAATTTATTTTTGTGTGTGGTGTAAGAAGGTGGTCCAGTTTCATTCTTCTACCTGTCACTGTCCAGTTTTCCCAGCACCACTTATTTAAGGGACGGTCTTTTTACCATTGGATACTGTTTTGTAATAGCAGACGCATTCTGATAAGTGAACTAGCACGCTTCATCTTGGTACTGGTGTCATGCATTCCATGAGCTCTCTTCTGTATTTTCATTAGAGAGTTGCCATAGAAATTTCATTTAAAAAATCAGGGATAAGGAATGCACTAGTTTTCAAATAGCTGAAAAATAGTTTAAAAAAAACAATATAATAATAATATACACAAAGTTTTGAGCACAAAAAATCTCTTGCTTATTCTATTACTTCTATTCTTAAAAAATATTTTTCAAAGTTAAAGGTAAATTCTAAAGCACACCATTCCATTGTTGGATTAAGACACTTAAAGATTAAAATGCATTGAATTGAAAACATTTTAAGTTTACTTATTTATTTTGAGAGAGACAGAGATAGTGCAAGTAGGGGAGGGGCAGAGATAAAGGGAGACAGAGAATCCCAAGCAAGCTCCGTACTATTAGCACAGAGCCTGACATGGGACTTGAACTCACAAAACCATGAGCTCATGACCTAAGCAAAAACCAAGGGTTGGACACTTAACTGACTGAGCCACCAGGAGCCCCAAAATGTGTTGAATTTTTAAATAGTATGATGGGACAGAGCTCCTTCTCTATTCTTTCTGCTTGCGTATCTGCCCAACTCCCCCCAAAAGTAAAATTAAAACATTTGTATTTGTCAGATAATTTAAAACTCTTACTTATATATTTATTTACTTATTTATTATGGTAAGAACTCTTACTGTGAGGCCTATCCTTTTAACAAATTTTGAAGTTGACAACACAGTATTGTTAAGCATAGGTATCATGCTAATAAGACCTATGATTTATTCATCTACATAATTGAAACTTTGTCCCCGTTGAAGAATGACTTCCCATTTCCCATTTTTCATCCCTTGGCAACCACCACTGTTCTCTGCATCTGTGAGATTGACAGTTTTAAATATCTTATACAAGTGAAATTATGCGGTATTTGTCCTTTTGTGACTAGTTTATTTCATTCAACATAATGCCCTACAGCTTTATCTGTGTCACAAATGGCAGAATATTTTTTAAGGTTCAATAATATTTCATTGTATGCATATACCACACTTTCTTTATCC
The DNA here is from genome assembly GCF_006229205.1 of Suricata suricatta. Taxonomy (NCBI): domain Eukaryota; kingdom Metazoa; phylum Chordata; class Mammalia; order Carnivora; family Herpestidae; genus Suricata; species Suricata suricatta. Next base: position 66,874,027 of record NC_043700.1, read on the forward strand.
ATTCATCCATGTGTCAACATTTAGGTTGTTTCTACATCTTGTTTATCATGAATAATAACAGATACTTTGTGTTTACCAGCATGTATCAAAAGAAATACTAAAGAAAGTTTACTGACAGTAAGATAATTGCAGATGGAAGCTTAGATGAGTTATAAGATGAAATGAAAGCAAAGGATAAATATAAGGAAATAACTATAAGTGGGTACTATCTATTAAAAAATAAATACTAATAGCATGTGGAGCTTAATATTAGAACATAGAGCAAAGTAGCACAAATTTGAGAAGATAATTGCAATTAAAATATAATATACAATACAATATATATTATTACTTATATAACATAAAATACTATAGAATCTGTTATAGATTGAGTGTTGTTCCTCCAGAATTAATATGCTGAAGCTCTACTAGCGATGTGACTGTACTTGGAAATGAGGCCTTTAAGGAGATAATTAAAATTGAATAAAATTGTAAGGGTAGGCACCTAATCTGATAGGACAAAAGTCCTTATGACAAGAAGAAGGGACACCAGGGCTTTCTCTCTCACTCTGCACTCACAGAGGAAAGGCTGTGTGACGACACAGAGAAGGCAACTATTTGAAGTCAGGAAGAGAATTCTCATCAGAAACCAGCCCAGCTGGCACCTTGGCCTTTGACCTCTAGGTCCAGGACTATGAGAGAATACTTTTCTGTTGATTAAGCCATCTAGTCTGTGGTATTCCACTATGACAGCCTGAGCAGACTAACAGTTAACATAGTTTGTGCATTGTCTGGGAATGGATAAAAGCACTAAATTAAAATAGACTTTAATAGATTAATAATGCAAATTATAACATCCAGGCTAACAACCAAAACAAACAAATACATATATACATACACAAATACACAAACAGATAAAAACATAAATGTAATAGCATGTTGGTAGAGGGGGAAAATAAAATAATACAAACTAAAACTTGATTGTTCTCATAGAAGGCAAACAAATGCAAGAATGAATCAAATAGGGGGAATGATTTGAAAGATACTGAGATGATATATTTCAACTCAACTATATTAATATTTACATTAAAAATAAATAATTTGAGGTGGCTCAGTTGGTTAAGCATCTGACTCTTGATCTCAGCTCAGGTCATGATCTCATAGTTTGTGAGTTCAAGCCCTGCATGAGGCTCTGTGCTGATGGTGTTGAGCCTGCTTTGGATTCTCTCTCCCTCTCTCCCTGTCCCTTTCCCATTCATGCTCTCTCTCTCTATCTGAAATAAATGAATTAATTAAAATAAATAACTAAATAATTGGAATGCATCAATTAAAGATGATGCTTATTAGACTGGATTAAAAGTAAGGTACATACCTCATTTATAGGGACACATAAAAGCTACAACTGAAGTGGTAGAACACAGCATATCACCCAAGCACTATCTAAAGCAGCGGTTGGAGAGCGTTTGTAACGGCCCAGGTTGTCATAGTTTTGTCTTGATGGAACACAAATGGTCTCTATTACAAATCCGTTCTTTTGTTTTTGTTCTTGCAGCCCTTTACAAATAGAAAAACCGTTCTTTACTCATAGGCTGTCCAAAACCAGGCTGTGTGCCAGATTTGATGTTAGGCTCTGCTGATTGTTGGTCTACAGGAAAATTAGTGTAACTGTGTTAATATAAAAATAACATAAACTCAAAGATACAAGTATTACAAAATATAAAAGACAACATTTATAATGATAAAAAGATTAACTTAACAGGAAAGTACAGCATTAATGTTGCCTCAAAATATACAATGGATAACCTGACTGAACTAAAAGGAAAAATTAAAAAATATACATCATAGGCAAATCATCTTGGTAACTATTATAGCAAAAGATGAAAAAATTCAGTAGAGATCTAGGAGACAGAATAACTAACAGACATACTTGATCTAAAAAACATTGATAAATATTGGACCTAACACTGGTGTAATATATATGTCCTCTAAGAGTATATAGAACATTGTCAAGAACTATGAAGGGTCTGCAATTTTACTTCGCTTTCTTATGGAAATCTTTGGGATAATAGTAGAGTGACATAAACTTGGAAGAAAAAATGCAGAGAGATTCCTTTTACATTGTTCCCGGTTTAATGATAACATTTTACAAAATCATAACCAAGACATTGAATTAAGACAATCCACTGATATTATTAAGATGTTTTCAGTTCTACTTGTATTCATGTGTGTGTATTTGTATAGTTTGGTCTATGTTACTTTATCACAAGTGTGGGTTTGTGCACTTCCCACTGTAGTGGAGATACTGAACAGTCCCATCAACCCGAGAATGCCTTCTATTGTCCTCTTATAACCACATCCACCTTTCCTTCCCTTTGTCCCTAGCCCTTGGTGGTCAAGGGTTAGGGACAACAATAACCTCCTCTTTATTTCTAAAATTTGTGATTTGAAAAACAACATATGTAAACAGCATTGTACAACGTGCAACTTTTTTAAAATTCAGATTACATCCTTGGAGATTTATCTAAATTGTCTGCATCCACAGTTTCTCTTCCCCCATGATTAATTAATTACTTAATGAGCTGATTAATTAATTGTTGCTGTAAACTTCTACCACATGAAATCTATCCTCTTAGCAAATTTTTAAGTGTACAGCACAGTATTATTAACTGCATGAATGTTGTTGTACAGAAGATCTCTAGAACTTTTTCACCTTGTATAACTGGAACTTGAAACCCTTTAATCAGTAACTCCCAATTTTCCCTTTCCCTCAGACTCTGGCTAGCACCATTCTACTTTCTGCTTTTGTGAATTTGTCTACTTTAGATACCTCATATAAGCAAAATCATGCAATGTTTATCCTCCTGTGACTGGCTTATTTCACAGAGTATTATGTCTTTGAGGTTCATCCATATGGTTGTATATGACAATGTTTCTTTTTAAAGGCTGAATTCCATTTTATTATACGTATATGCACATTTTCATTATTCACTCATCCACTGATTGATATTGAGTTGTTTCCAAATCTTGGCTATTGTGAATGGTGCTTCAATGAACATCAGAATGCAAATATCTCTTTGAGATCCTATATTCAATTCTGTTGGACAAAGACCAAAAAGTAAGATTACTGGATCATAGAATAGATATTTTATGTTTTTTTTTGAGGAACTTCCATACTGTTTTCCATTGGGAATCAACATATTACATTTCCAACAACAGTACACAAGAGTTCTAATTTTCTAACTTTCATCAATAGTTGCTATTTTCTGTTGTTTTTGATAATAGCTGATCTAATAGGTGTGAGGTCATATCTCATTATGGTTTTAATTTATAATTCCTAAAGATTAGTGAGGTTGAGTATCTTTTCAAATGCCTTTTGGACATTTGTATATCTTTCAAGAAAAGTCTATATAAATCCCTTGCTCATTTTTAAATTGGATTATTTGCACTTTTCCTATTCAGTTGCAGGTGTTCCTTATATATTTTGGAGATTAACCCCTTATAAGTATATGGTTTGCAAATGCTTTCTCTCATTCCATTGGTTGCCTTTTGCTGTATTGTTTCCTTTGCTAGTTTGTTATAGTTCCACTTGCCATTTTTTGCTTTTGTTGCCTATGCTTTTGGTGTCACAACAAAGAAATCATTGCCAAGATTAATGTTATAACACATCTTTCCTGTTTTCTTTTAAGAGTTTTAGTGTTTCAGGTCTTACATTTAAGTTTTTATTTTGAGTTGATTTTTACATATGGTGTAAAATAAAGATGAAGTTTACTCTTTTGCATATTAATATCCAATTTTCCCAAAACCATTTTTAAAGAGATTATCCTTTGTTTATTCTATAGTTTGACACCCTTGTTGAAGATTATCTGATTATACATGCATGCTTTTATTTTTCGGCTCCCTGTTCTATTCCACTGATTGATAGGTCTGTCTTTCTGGAAGTACCGTACAGTTTTAACTAATGCAGCTATGTAATATATTTCAGCATCAAGAAGTATGGGGCTTTTAGCTTTGTTCATATTTCCAAAGGTTGTTTTGGCCATTTGTAGTTTCATATAAAGTTTATTTTTTTCTATTTCCACAAAAAAATACATTGGGATTTTGAGAGATTGCATTAATTTGAAGATCAATTTGGGTATATGTAGACATTTTAACAATAAGCCTTCCAATCAATAAAGACATGACATCTTTCATTTTTTTCTGCAATATTTTGAAGTCTTCAAGGCATAAGACTTCCTTTTTCATTCTATTTCTAAATATTTTATACTTTTGGTGTTATTGTGAATGGGATTTTTTTCCCTTGATATTCTTTTTAGGCAGCTTGCTGTTGGTGTGGAAAATAAAATAGAGAGCTTAGGTAGTTCAATAGGTTAGGCATCAGACTCCTGATTTTGGCTCCGGTCATGATCTCCTGGTTCATGAGTTTGAGTTCTGTGTCTGGCTCTACACTGACAACATGGACCCTGCTTGGGCTTCTCTCTCTCCCTCTCTCTCTGTCTCCAGTCTCTCTCTGTCTCTCTCTGTCTCTGTCTCTCTCTCAAAATAAATAAGAAAACTTAAAAAAATAAAATAAAATAATAAGAGAAGGATATTTCAATAGTTCCCTTTCTATAGCAGATAGAAAATCCAGACAGATGATCCTTCTAGTTCTGCCAATGTTTACTTCATGGTTTGATACTCTGGTGTTGGTTGAATATATATTTATAAATGATATATCTTCATGGTAAATTGAAACTTTTATAATACATAAAGTTTATATTTTTCTCGTGTAATAGGTTCTACTTCAAATCTATTTTGCCTGATATAATCATGGCCACTCATGCCACTCATGGCCACTTTTTTGATTACCAAGTAGAACTTGCATGAAGTGTCTTTTTCCAACCTTGCATTTTCTACCTGTTTTTCTCCTTCAATCTAAATTGTGTCTCTTGTAGACATCATATAGTTGTACCTTGTTATTTTAAAATTCACTCAACTACTTTATGTCTTTTGACTGGGGTTTAATCAATTTACAGTTAAAATAGTTTTTGGTAGTGAAGGCTTTACTATTGCCATCTTATCACCTGAAGGGGAGGCTCTTAATGGTAATGGCCTCTGTCTGCCATACTGTGGGTCCTCTGGAACAGTAATGTGCCACCAGGCTCTCCCAATTTCTTACATCCCCATGCATCTAGAGGATGCTGGGGACAGGGGAGACAAAAATCAGTGCCGTGGACAGCTCCTCACCCACTGAAAGGTTGGAATGCTGGATGTATATTTCAGTTTTCTCTTTCTCTTCCCAGCGAGAAGCTTGAAGCTAGGATTTTCTTTTCCCTCAATTATGCCACACTGAGCTAAGGGTGAAGGACTATGATGAATTATTGCCATGACTTTTCTTACCAGCTTTGATGTGTCTGCTTTCACACTTACCTGGGGTGCAGGAGATTCTTAACTGGTTTCTGAATCTTTTACAGGGGAAACTGATTCATGTGTCTCCAAATGAGTCAGTGTCTCCAAGGGGAGAAGGAAGTTCTAGGGCTTCTTCTCTGCCATCTTGCTGACTTCATCCTGATTTTATCCTATTTTTAACATAAAATATCAGTGTGCTATGATTTCATGGAGGCTGGCAGAAGAAATGAGATTCAGAGACACTGGGCTTTATTACTCAATTATAGCAAACTGCACAAATATCAATATACTCATTCTCCAAGCTGCAATCCATATATACCAAATGATTTGAAGAAGGCCATGTACTATCTGTATGTACACTAAGTTGTATTAAGGAAGAAGGCAGATGAGCTTAGAAACTGTGTCTCTTCTACTGAATAGTAAGCATGCCTGCTGGCTGGTCTAGAGGGGCAGTTTTCAAATCTGTAAGAAAACCTGTCTTTATGTTGGAGGAAGACAGTATCTCTGTCTTCCAGAGATGATTGTCATACAAACATCTTTCAAAATATAGTTCAGAGTAAGAGGAGTCAGGGCCTCTGCTCTAAAGATGTGCAGAAACATAAGACACCCATGGAGAATCATCTGCCAATGATATTAGCCAAAATAGACCATATGTTGTACTACCAAGTAAATCATAACAACATTCAAAAGTTTGAAAATATTAGGCTCTTCTCCGGCCACAGAGAAATTAATCTAGAAATGACTAACAGGAGTAAAATGAGATAATCTGCAAAATGTTTGAAAATTAAAGTGTACTCTTCTCAGTTGTACATAAGTCAAAGATGAAATATAATAGCAGTTAGAAAATGTCATTTTCATTTAGCTAAAAATACTAAACTTTGTGAAATGCAGCTAGACAGAAGCTGAAAGGAAAATCACAGCATTAACTGCAAAATTAATTAAGAAGAAATTCTGAAGGATCATTACCTAAGCATTCTTCTCAAGGTCCAATAGAAACTATAGCAAATTAAAGATAAAATTCTCAAAAAATAAATAATAGAGAACCTAAACCAATAAAACCATGAAATCAAATAGAAATAAACATCAAATTTATTTATTTGAAAAATATTTATAGAATTGATGAACACTTTAGAAATACAAATTATGACAAGGAAAGCAGAAAACAAACACTCTACTAACATAAAGAATATAAAGGGGCACTTGGGTGGCTCCGGGGATTAAGCATCTGACTTCAGCTCAGGTCATGATCTCACAGTCTGTAGGTTCGAGCCCCACATCAGAGTCTGTGCTGACCACTCAGAGCCTGGAGCCTGCTTCTGATTCTGTGTCTCCCTCTCTCTCTTTCTCTGTTCTTCCTACGCTCATGCTTTGTCTCTCAAATAAATAAACATTAATTTTTCTTTTACAAAAAAAGTGTGTAAAAATGAGATGTCTGGGTGGCTCAGTTGGATAAATGACAGACTCTTGATTTCGACTCAGATCATGATATCACAGTTCATGGGATCGAGTCCCGTGTTGGGCTCTGTGCTGACAGCATGCTAGGTTGGGATTCTCTTTCCCTCTGTCTCTGCCCCTCCCCCTCCCCCAGGCATGCACATGCACACACATCCCTCTCAAAATAAATAAACTTAAAAAAAAGTAAAGATGATGTTACTAAAGGTTCATACACTTGAAAAGATAGTATGCAAATTACATTAAAATGGGTACATCTTAGGGTGCCTGGGTGGCTCAGTTGGTTGGGTGTCTAATTCAGGCTCAGATCAAGATCTCATAGTTTTTGAGTTCGAGCTGCACATAGGGCTTGCTATTGTCAACACAGAGCCTACTTTAGGTCCTCTGTCTCTCTTGCTCTGTCTCTTTCCCACTTGCACGCCCTCTCTCCCTCTCAAAAACAAACATTAAAATGGACACATCTTGAAATGCAAACTTACAATAATTGACACAAGACAAAGCATAAAATCTCAAAGCTCCTGTGGTTTTTGAAGAAATGGAATACATAATTGAGACACTTATAGAAAGCAATGCCATAAACAACGGAGCATGAACTGCTACATCTAACATAGACAAATTTCAAAATGATACAATGACAAGGAAAATAAGTTAAATATCTAGCCATACAAAATATATGATAACTGTATGATATTTGAAAACCAACAAAACTAATCTATGGCGATAAAAGTAAATATGGTGGTTACTTTTGTGTATGGGATAATGACTAGATGTAGGCATAAGGAAGGTTTCCAGGAGGTGGGTATTGATCGAGGTGGTGTATGTGTGTGATAACCTTGTAAAATGTTATTGAAGTGCACCTTTAAGATATGCAACCTTTCCTGTATATGTGCTTATTTCAATAGCATTGAAGTTAAAACAACAATCACAAAAACCTGTGGAGAGAAAATGGTCTCATTTCTTGAAGGTACTACCTGAGATTACCCAAACATCCTCCCGCCCTTCTCTCTTTGTACTTTTTACATCAACATCGCATTAGTCTTTTGGGGAAGATTAAAAAATGGATAATCGTTATTAAACTCTATGTGCAGAATTGGATTATGCCAGTAAGGAATTAAAAACAAGTTTATTTTTAGTATTTAGGCCATCTAAATTCACTAGCTGACTTCAAGGAAGAAAAAAAAAATTCAGGGTTTATGAGAAGTCTCAGTGGGGAGTGTTTATATTAGATACTTAGCGCTGCAGGATGCTGTGAGTTGGAAAACATAGGCAGATCCAATTAACAGATTCTGCACTGTGGAAACTGAACCATATTAGGCTTTTGGACAGCTTTATGTGTGAATGTGAGAACATACTAATAAGAAATGTTATCGTTTTATCCCATATAACTTCACAAGAATTTTTGTATAGACTAGGGATTTGTGGTAAAAATAGAGGTATGTAGTCTCCTCATTTGTGGAATTCACCAGTAAATTCCTTGAGAACTATTATTTAAGGGAGTAATACTGGTTTTGAATGATGAGTAACAGCATATCTGCCGATATAAAACAAGGAAGGAGAACATATTCGTTCACTACCACTCTCTATTGTAATGACTTGGACCCTCCAAATAATTGAAAGACTTCTCCTTTTATGTGTCAAGATTGTTGCATGTGATCAGCCGCTTTCTGATGAACTTTCTAACCCTCCATCTGACTTTTCCAAATAATGCATTGTTTTGAAAAGACTCATTCATACCGGTAGCCTATAGATTACTGCAGAAGTGTACATTTTCAAAAAGAAATATAATCTATTTCTAAGCCCCAGGGCTAAAATTTAACCAATAATCTCTTTAGAGATTAGTGGAATAGGAATGCAATCTTAGTTTCTAGAAACTTATCCTGATATTTCTGACCTTATTGACTATAAAGAATGTTTCAGAACAATGATTCTTAAATTGCTATTTGTAGGTCTCTGAAAAATCAGAGCAAATTCCAAAAAGATTACAAAACCCAAAGCTGTGGAAACTTCAAGAACTCCGTGGTGGTACTCAGATCCATTAGCAAAACCTCCTACCTTTATATTTGCCTTTTTCCCCCCTTTGGCTAATATGTAACCAACATTCTTGCTAATGCATATTTTCAGAACTAAAACATATTTTCCAAAGGTTGTCATTCAGGAGACCAAGCGGTATGTGTGCGTGTGTATATATGGTGTGTGTATATATGTGTGTGTGCATATGTGTGTTTGTGTATACACACGCATGTTTATATTTCTTCTAAGTTGTACTTTGTGTTTGGGCTGAGGACAAAGGAGGATGCAAGCAGGAAAAAGATTAAGGAGTAGCTGGAAAAGTTGCTGGTATAAATATTGAAGAACCATTTGTTCAGAATGGTCATTCTTAGTAAATACACACTGTGGAAGTTCAACATGTCAGAACTGATGCAAATGAATAAACCTTTTACTTATTATTTCTGGATCAAACATCATATTCAGAAGGAAGTGTTTCATGGATATTCAGTGAATGTTGAAATGTTATTTTCTGTTACTCTTCTGTAATTCCACAGGAAATATTTCTACCCATAGTATATATAAAAATAAAACAAAAATTATAAATGAGGCATTTAACTAAAAGCAATTAAAAAGTGAAGCAGTTTCCAGAAGGTATTCTTTAAAGGTAAATTTAAGGATCAGACTTCTAGAATATTTACTTTGATGAAAGCAGCTGATGTTTCCAGTGGAAAATTGTCTACATTTAATTCTTCAGGATCACAAAGACTTTCAGTAGGAGGCATAGTTAGAAGTGAGTGATTAAATAAAAAAAGAAGAAAAATACAGTAGATACCTGCATTCTATTTCTCTAAAAAGGTAATTAATTGTACCAGCCTTTCTATACACTCAAGTCGAACAGATATCCATTTTTCAAAATAATATTCCCTTAGATCCTTTGTGACTTTTTGATTTCAAAATCCAAAAGAGTAAGTCATATTACCTAAGGAATCATCCTTCTTCCCTCAAAATCAATTTTTTTTAAAACCGACAGGCACCTGGGTGGCTCAGTCTGTAAAGCATCGAACTTGGGCTCAGGTCATGATCTCATGGTTGGTGAGTTCAAGCCCTATATCAAGCTCTGTGCTGACAGTTCAGAGCCTAGAGCCTACTTCAGATTCTGTGTCTCCCTCTCTCTCTGCCTCTTCTCCTCTCTCTCTTTCTCTCAAAAATAAACATTAAAAAAAATCAGTAAGTGTTCCTCAAGCTTGTTATTTATTGCATAACATGCCTGTGAACCAATTAAAAGTTTAAAGAGCTACTGAATCTATGATTTTCAAAATACCTGAGGTTCAACCTGCAGAAAGAAATTTTTTAGAGGGGAAATAATTGGAAAAATGTTCCATATGCTACCGTCTGGTTTTTATTGGTTTAACATGTAGGTTTCCATAGACTTTTTGGAACACAAAGAGGGCAAAAAAATTTTTTTGAAAGCAGGAAGGTTTTGTTTGCCAGGTGAACATTTCAGACCTCTCACAGCTCTGATAGAAAACAGCTTTAGATCTGGATGGGAGCAGATCGTGTGAGAGGTTCTGATGAAATCACACAGAAGGGCTTTCTATGACAGCATTGATTTATCCATAACATTATAGAGATGATTATATAATCTGTTGTCAACAATTGATTCTGCAATTGTCAACTTAACAATTTTTAAGGAGGAAGGATAATGACATATGGTAAACCTCCTGATTCTGAACAATATATACTGCCAAATAACACTGGCAAAGGAATTTTTATTTTATTGCATGCTGTTTACCAAGAAAAAAATAGTAAAATTTCAACAAATTCTTAATCCTTCTGAGGAACTCAGTAAACCAAATCTTACATTACAGGTTTGCAGTGACCACCTTATTATCATTCTTAGCACCCACTCGGCTATTCTTGCTTTCTCTACTATACTTTTTCGTTTTCATTGTGTATTCCTCTTCTAAAACTCTATGGTTTAGTTAATTTATCGTGTTTATTGTTGATTTTCAGTCTCCCCCCCACCACACAGGGCAGGGATCTTTGTTGAATGATGTTTAGCACAAAGTGATGCCCAGTCAATATTTGTTGCAATTAAAACAATTTTAATATTTGTGTTGAGAGAGATGACAACAATAGATAGCATTTATGAAGCTATTCCTTCGTGCCAGGTACTATTTTTAAGTTCTTGCTGTAGTTCCATATTCTCATTTAGTTTTCACAAAAAAACCTCATGATGTAGGCATTGGACTAGAGACCGTGAGGGCCCCCTTTTAGAGATGAGAAGAGTGAGACTCAGTGAGGTGAAGAGAAGATTGAATGAGCAGTGAGAAGCAGAATCTGGAATTGAACAGAAATGTGCCTAACACCAGAGTTTCTGCTTTTCACCAAGAAGGACCCTTCTTTAGGTAATATTTCATTCTTTCCAGTTCTTCAATTTAAACAAATAAATGTCAATTCTCATTGGTCTTAAAGGACTTCTAAATCATAAAGAACAGTTCTAGCAGTAATTAACAAATTCCTCAATGGAAAATTGACATCCCATGGTAAAAGAACCGTACCACTGGCTTTTGTTTGCTGGCTTTGAGTATGGAGCATGGATTGCTTCTTGGCCTTTTGGCTAAGATCAAGTGTGAGTATGGAGCATTGGAAATTCTATTTGGGGAACATACACAGAGCTAAAAGGTTGTCACCAGTTGTTTCAAGTTGGCCAGGATTGACTCTTCTAAAGACCAAAACCAAGAGAAATACAGGTTGGTGACTGGTACTGGAGTCATGCTAGATTCCTTTACCCAAAATATAATGTAATTCTGCTTTTGTGGACTGAGATCAAATTCTCTCCAGTGTTAGGCTAAGAATGTTCTTTTTTAAATTAATTTTGTAATTTTTTTTGAGAGAGAGAAATAGAGACAGAGCGTGAGAAGGGGAGGGGCAGAGAGAGAGAGGGAGACATGGATTTCCAAGCAGGCTTCAGACTTTGGGCTGTCAGCATAGAGCCTGACATGAGGCTCAAACTCACAGACCACGAAATCATGACCCAAGGTAAAGTCAAACGCTTAGCTGACTGAGCCACCCAGGCACCCCTAAGAATGGTCGTTTTTAGCTTTCACAGTTATGTTGAGTGATTAGTAAGGATAGCCAATAATGAAGGGGTCAGATTTACTTGTGATCTAGGGAAGCTCTCAGTGCTGATGTTTGCTCATTTTATATTATGGATAGTACAGCTCTCAGGGCAAGCAAAATTAGAGAAAATAATTCTTTTTTAAAATGCTTAATTTGAGAGAAGAGAAAAAGAGAGAATGCATGAAGGGGAGAGGGTCAGAGAGAGAGGAGGAGCGAGGGATTTCCAAGCAGGCTCCTTCCTGTCTGCAGAAAGCCCGACATGGGGATCCCTCTCACAAACTGAGATCATGACCTGAGTCGAAATCAGGAGTCAGATGCTTAACACACTGAGCCACCCAGGCACTCTTTACTTTCATATCTGATATGTACTCCTATTTTTATTTGAATAATCCAATTTCCTTAATGGAAAATAAAATATCTATTATACTGTCATTAAAAAAACCTGACTAATGCATAATGGCAAAACTATTGCATATATGCTAATAAGGCATGATTTAGTATGTAAACTGTGAAGTCATATATAAACAGGAATGTTCTGATATTTCTAAAAGAAAAGACACTCATACATTTGTAACATCAATAATAGTATATCCACTGTTCTTTGCAGAAATATTTTTGGATACACTGTAAAGTTATGAAGAACTCTTTTCTTATATCAGATAAAGGGGGCATTTTAAAAATCCTTAAAAACATGGGTAGTAATTAAAACATAATTGGCATCTACTTATTGAAAAGATGCATAACATTTATCTTGAAGAAAGGCAGTAATTAACATTAGACTGAATCTTAATGATTTCATTACACGGCACTGAGTAACTTTAAGAATGGAAGAATATTTACATAGACATTATTTGCTATAGGGTGGTCCACCGGGACAGAGTACTACCATATGAGTCCTGTTTTACCTTTCACTTCTGGTTTTTCGTTTCTATGCATGTGTGTTTGCTCCAAAACAGACAAGCCTCTGTCTGGTTGATTTTTAGATCATTTAAAATTGTTTTTAAATGCATTGGATTTTTCATTTATAATTATTAATCTGAACAATATCAATCTCATTTATGTTTAGATTTGTTATTTTGAGTAGAAAAGATAAAATTTTCTGGCTGGGGCATAGGAAATGACCTAAATTCCTTAGAATGTACAGGAAATTTGTCAGTACTCATGAATGTTAAATAATGGTCAAAACCATAGTCTAAACTGTGCAAAGCCTGTGTGATTACCTTCTTTGTGATTCTCTTCTAGGATTTCTTATCCCCACATAGCTCTCTGGTGCAAACACATCCAAGATTGGAATATCCAAGATTGTTCCAGAAATTTTTGGACATTCTCTGAATATACAATGAGATACTTATCAAGGACAATCTGTCCCACCTCAGCTGAAGCAAATGGCAGAATGTTAGTACATTTGTGACGGGTGTAGGGTAGTAAAATGGCAGGGGCTCTGGAATCAGTAGGAATTGGGTTTACCTTCTAACTCAGTTATTTCCTAGCAATGTGACTGGGAGCAAGTGACCCTCTTTTCCAAGCCTTAGTTTGGTCATGTGTAAGGATGAGAATTATAGCACTTACTCTTTCGTGTTGTAAAGGTTAAATCAGGTGATGTCTTCCTTCAATTCGTTTATTCAATCAACACTATTTATCGAAGGCCTACCTTGTGTCAGTTGATGTTCTTCTCAAGTCCTGTGCTAGGTGTAGTGTCACATAGTGTATTAAAGCACCTGTAAGAGAAAATAGCATATTGTTAAGTGTCTTGTAAATATCACCCATGGTGAGTGCCTTGTGCCTTGAGACAGTTTTGTGCACATCTAAGAGCCCAAAGCTGTCATATAATAACTTCTCTCTGCATATAAACAAATGTAAAGGATCAAGGAAATTTTATCCTCAATAGATATGAAGAGTAGGCCACAGCTACTCAGGACGTATAATATGCTTAATTGTTTAAAATTGTGGAGGGGTGCTTGGGTGGCTCAGTCGGTTAAGCATCTGGCTTCAGCTCAGGTCATGATCTCACAGTTTGTGGGTTAGAGCCCAACATTGGGCTCCGTGCTGACAGCTCAGAGCCTGGAGCCTGCTTCAGATTCTGTGTGTGTCTCTCTCTCTGCCCCTCCCCTGCATGCACTGTCTCTCTCTCAAAAATAAATAAAAAATAAAAAAATAAAAAAATGGTGAAGATTATAAGAGTGAAAAATATAAAGTGGTTACATGTAGGCTTTTGATATATTTGAGTTAACCCTCCTCTGCTCCCTCTCCTCTGTCCCCATCCTCCACAGGCCTCATTGATGAGGACCTCTTTCTGTTCTGGTTCACTTCATGAGTAGTCTAATAACCTGCAATTAGTTGGGAAAATAATTCTGAAATAAATATGATGAGCAGATTTACTTATAGGACCTATTACACTCAAATCATAACCAGATGGTATTTCAAAATCTGATCAACTTGATGCATTGGCAGCAAGAGTGGAGTAAATATATCTGAATCCTGGAACTCTCACAAAAGATTTAGTGTGTCACCCTCACTAAAAAAGAGAGATGCCAAATGATATGAAACTCCAAAGAAAAATTTCAGAGAAGGGGTGAGATGTGGAGGTTTTGGAAGAATAGGAGCACAGATGCTCACTTTGGCTATTTTCCATAAAACAGTATAAAAAGAAGCCACAAAACTGAAGTATGAGTTGGAGGGGGACTTAGGTATTGGAAACCACCCCCAAGAGTTCAAGAAGAAAAGACCATATATGACTTCTTATTACTTTGGAGGAAAAAAGTATAGTCCTAAGACACAGAAGAAAAGAAAGAATTTCAGGACAATTCATTGAATGGGTTAATATTGAACTAAAATTTTTTGGCTGATATTTCTTTAGCTATGGCATTTGGATTAATAGGAACTGAGATGGGCAAGGGCACAAGGGAGGGAGCTAGCAAGAAGAGTAGATCTAAAATATGGTTATTATTCTTTGCGGTTTTGCTTACTCTTATGTCTTGTTACCCTTCATCTCTCATGCCTGTGTGTGATTAGTACATAGGAAAATAAAGGAATTTTGATGCTGAAAGAGACTCCAATGATCATCAGGGTTCTCATTGGAAGAGAAGGGAAGCGAGCTGATTTGCCTAAGATGGCTCAGCAGAAAGCGTCAGAGCAGGAGTGCAAGTGTCTTGACATGTTCTCTTGTGTTCTCTCTGCAAAAGTAGTTTGCCTAACATCATGTACCCTGAGTTTCTGAAAAACTCAACCATTTGGTAATTTATGTTTTCTTAGAAAAGCATCCATTTCATTGAAAATTTCAAGTGAATTAACACAACATTGCATGTTCTTCTAGCTTTTAAATATTTAACCATGGGGTACCTGGGTGGCTCAGTCAGTTGAACGACTGACGCTTGATGTTGGCTCAGGTCATGATCTCACAGTCATTCATGGGATCAAGCCCTGGGGTGGGCTCTTCACTGATAGCACTGAGTCTGCTTAGGATTCTCTCTCTCTCTGCCCCTTTTCCATGGGCACGTACCTTCCCGCCTCTTTCACAATAAATGAACTTAAAAAAATAAATATTTAACCATGTTTATTGTTAATTACATTTTAAACTTTAAATATACTTTTCATCATGTCTTATGATTTGAATGGTCCTTAGATTTTAGTTTTTTATTAAAAATTTTTTCTAACATTTATTTATTTCTGAGAGAGACAGAGCATGAGGGGGGGGGACAGAGAGGGAGAGGGAGACACAGAATCTGAAGCAGGCTCCAGGCTGTCAGCACAGAGCTCAACACAGGGCTCGAACTCACAAACTGTGAGATCATGACCCCAGCTGAAGTCACATGCTTAACCAACTGAGCCACCCTGGCATCCCATACTTTATGCTTTTTTAAAATTAGTTTAAAAAACTATTTTAACAACCTATTTTTCCCTATTTCTCTGCATCATTTTATTTATCTACTTTATTTTTCCCATTTGCTTTGAATGTTTATTTTATTTACTCTCATTCTTCTGTTGATATTAAGAAAGCATTGAAGGGTATACATTTGCCACTGACTACAATTTTGGTTACATCCCATACTCTCCTTTTAAGATTTTATTTTTTTAAGTTCATTTATGTATTTCTTTTGGGAGAGAGAGAGAGAGAGAGGAGGGACAGAGAGAGAGGGAGAGAGAGAGAATCCCAAGCAAGCTCTGAACTGTCAGCACTGAGCCTGATGTGGGGCTCGAACTCACAAACCACCAAATCATGACCTGAGCCCACATCAAGAGTCAGACACTCAACCAACTGATCCACCCAGGCACCCCATCCCATATGTTTAAATAAATGACACCTGTATTTCTATGGTTGTTTTTAAAAATAAGTTAAAATTACTTAAAATAAGGGTCCCTGAGCGGCTCAGTCAGCTGTGCTGACCAGCTCAGAGCTTGGAGTCTGCTTCAGATTCTGTGTCCCTCTCTCTCTTCCTCTCTCTCCCTCTGTCTCAAAAATAAACATTAAAAAGTTTTTAAAAATTACTTAAAATAAAAAATAAACAATAAAAACAAGATAAAATTACTTACAAAGTCTGTACCTTTATTAATTTATCCTTTTTTAAGTAAATATTTACTTTCTATTTCAAAACAGTATGTTTTTCTGTTTAAGCTCACTAAATAAATCATATTTCAAAAGAAAGTAACCTACTCTGATTCATTTACTGCATTTTACCTGTGGCTGTACTTAGTTTCATAATAATTGTACCCTCTGCTTCTTTTCAGTAGTTGTATATTAAATTGTTGACCACCATTTAATTTTTAACAGGTTAGGGTCCTTTTGGATTTCCAAGCAGTCATTTGTACTGCAGCTTTATCTAGCAATGTTTTGTTTGCTTTATCTTATCCCATAATGTTTAAAATTTTGCTAGGATATTTTTTTCCAAAACACTGATACCCTATGTATTTCTACTATTCCAATCCAATCTTTCCTTTGAACTCCTTTTATCCCCAGAAAGGCAAGACATTTCTATCCCTCAACCCTCCCACATATGATCTCTGGTCTTTTACTTATCTTTGTAATTCTAAAACTTTCCATTTTTTTTTTTTGAATGTCTAGGTTAAAACTTGGTTAGCAATGGCTCAAATCTCAAACACATGTTTTGTTTGGCACTCTTCAGTGCTTTTTTTGATAGTTGGATTCTGTGTGTATTAAAAAAAATTGCGATGCTACATATAGATTTCTGGCTTCTCCCGAAATTTGTTGATCTGGCCCATATTGCACAGAAATAAAGCGAAAGATTTAAGGAGCTTCTGCTGTTTTTGGACAGTGGATATGCCCTCCAGTTCAGTATGGTCCCCAGCATTCCTATTCATGAAAGCTAGACCTCTTTGATTATCAGCCACGTTCCTCAAGCCCTGTGGTCACTTGAAATTGCGGTCACTAATCTAGGGATCTCAACCTAGATTATTATTAAAATATTATTTATTTCATATAACTTATTTTTCAAAAAATTTAAATACTTCAAATTTATATACATGCCATTAAACTGGATTTAATATTTACGTCAGCTTTTTTATGTTTGGTCTATTTTAAAATTATGTTTAGTTAATCTGTAGCTGATAAGATAATGTTTTCTATTTTTTTTCAAGCTACACATGTTAGCAGTATCTCTTCTGGATTCTGCTTATTTCAAAATATCTTCCTCTCTTGTGGCCTGCACCTACAAAGGACAACTTGGCAAGCTATGTATGTCATTTGGGGAATAATTTTTTTTTTATCGCTCAAAACTTTAGAAATGGATTTGTTATTTTTCTACTATTTACTATTTGAACAAAGTGAGGACTAAATTGATTTTTATTAAATTAAAAGTATGTTGAGATATCAGCTTTTGATATTTTTTCTTTACCATTCTAACTCCATTTTTTTTCAGAATATATTACTGTATAAGTCTCTCTGATTTTTTTATGCTCAAAGATTACTGAGCCTTCTGATCTTGATATTGGTCATTTATTTAGCATAGGAACATTTTATTCCATTAAGTCTTTCATTATTTCTTCAGCTGTAGACATTGTGCATTCTTCTCCTGTAACTTCTATATTTTTCTGGTTGCATTGCCATTTTCTATTTTTCATAATTATGAATTTTTTAGTTACTGTTTATTTCCCTTATGTCATTTTTCCTCTGGATTATTCAGAAATTTATGTAGATTGTTTTCCACGTTAGGACTTTAAGTCTATGGTTTGTCAATTTTACTGCTTGTTATCTTCAATATGCACTTTATTCTTACTTTTGTGACCTTATCTCACTTTTTAATAGGCTGAAGATCTTTTAAAATATCAGATTATTTAAAAAAAACTTTTTTAAAGGTTCTTGCACCTGTTTCCCATGGTTCTCACGTTTATCTTGTTTGTGTTTTTCTGAGAATGCCTTATTTTCTGAACAATTTTCCTAGCTGCTCAGCTGGTTAGCCTTTAGAAAAAAGGTTTTCTTTGTTTGGTGCTGCAATATTTTCCAAGAACCATGTGGTTTTCTTTTCCTTACTCTTATTTAAATGACTAGAGATCTCTCCAGAACTAGTGGTTTCCACAGACAGACTACTGACTGCTTCTGTCCGTACTTCACAGATATCACATGGATTTTTCTGGCACTGCCGTTGCATTATTGTGAACAATTCCTCGCCCACTCTTCAGGCTATTAATATATTTTCTAGGTATAGCCACTAGATTGAAAAGCTATGAAACATATAAAAATTATAATCACCATGTTTTTGGATTTATTTAGGTTTTTATGGTCCCCTTAAATGAGGGGCTACGTTTTCCCAAATGACATCGTGTACTCTGATCCCTGTTTGTCCAACCTATTTTACTTTCTTGTTGCCTAGCTCTTTTCTTGACACTTTAATTTCTAAATGGATGAAGAAAATACCTTGTGTATGTGTCCATGTGTTGGGTTATTGAGGTGAAGGGTAGGGTTAGATTTAGAGTAAGTGCGGATGGCACTCTAGAGTAATCAAAATGTGTCGTCTATTTAATACTGGGGCCGATGCTTTGCTTTCTCGTTGATGTGTATCTTGTGTAGCCTGATCCAGAGGGCGGGTCTTAAAAGGTAGCTAAATGGTCTTCCCACCTTACATCAAATTTATTTATTTTATTTTTTTTAGAGCTGCATAGTACTTTATTGTGTAGGTGTGCTAAAGATTTTTTCCTTTCTTAAGTAGTTTGTTGTCAAATTGGTTTCCATACAACACCCAGTGCTCTTCCCCACAAGTGCCCTCCTCCATCACCACCACCTCTTTCCCTCCCCTCCTCCTTCCCCCTCAACCCTCAGTTCATTTTCAGCATTCAATAGTCTCTCAAGTTTTGTGTCCCTCTCTCTCCCCAACTTTCTCTCCCTCTTCCCCTCCCCGGCCCTCCATTAGGTTTCTCCTGTTCTCCTGTTAGACCTATGAGTGCAAACATATGGTATCTGTCCTTCTCTGCCTGACTTATTTCGCTTAGCATGACACCCTCAAGGTCCATCCTCATTCCTACAAATGGCCAGATTTCATTCTTTCTCATGGCCATGTAGTACTCCATTGTGTATATATACCACATCTTCTTGATCCACTCATCAGGTGATGGACATTTAGGCTCTTTCCATGTTTTGGCTATTGTTGACATTGCTGCTATGAACATTGGGGTACATGTGCTCCTATGCATCAGCACCTCTGTCTCTC
>NC_043700.1:66893712-66947381 GCF_006229205.1 Suricata suricatta
CCTGTCTCACATTCAGGTCCTTCAGCCATTTTGAGTTAATTTTTGTGTATGCTGTAAGAAAGTGGTCTAGTTTCACTCTTCTGCATGTTGCTGTCCAGTTCTCCCAGCACCACCTGCTAAAGAGGCAGTCTTTTTTCCATCAGATACTCTTTCAGGCTTACATCAAATTTAATCCATCTGCTTCATGGTACATAGAATCTCTTCCATATTGTGGATTGACTATCCTAGTTTTTATTTTGGGTTTTACATGTTTCTTTTTATTTTCTTCAAGTTTGTATTTATTTATTTTGAGAGAGAAAGAGAGACAGAGAGACAGAGAGAATATGTGGGGGAGGGACACAG
Source organism: Suricata suricatta (assembly GCF_006229205.1). Taxonomy (NCBI): domain Eukaryota; kingdom Metazoa; phylum Chordata; class Mammalia; order Carnivora; family Herpestidae; genus Suricata; species Suricata suricatta. Next base: position 66,894,055 of record NC_043700.1, read on the forward strand.
AGAGAGGAAGAGAGAATTTTATGCAAGGTTCATGCTGTCAGCACAGAGCCCAATGCACAGCTTGAAATCAAGAACCAGAAGATTTTGACCTGAGTCAAAATCAAGAGTTGGACACTCAGACAAATGATGCCTAGGATTATATATTTTTCTAAGTCTTCATAGATAATGTTTGGCAAAGTTGGGAGAAGCTGCTTTTGGGTTGAGTAGCTTGTATCTTTTTAAATTTGAGAGTCTCCTCAAAAGACACTTTGAACTAGCCCAATGAACTTGTTTATCATCCCATACAGATGGAAGGGTGAAATAGAAGGAAGTGGGGACTATTGCCAGAAAGAGACATAGTGAAAATAGGGAAAGTTTTGATGTTATAGCAAGGTAATTAATTATGAGTAGCAGCAGAAACACAAAAGCATGTTGGAAACTAATTTTAGGCATCTAAATAGATTTTAATATCAATCTTCCATTAAGAAAATTGTAAATTACATTAAAAAATGTTTCAAATGTGATTATTTAATATATATAATAAATTGGTTATAAAAAGGAAACCCTTGATTAAAACATTCTTAATACTTAAAGACACTCAATTTTATTATCTAAAATATTCACGTAAGTAGAATAACCAGTTCTTCAATATATGAGATATTATCATGCATGCTCTGTGCATCTACACACACGTACACATGTTTTGCCTTAGACTATCTGTTGTTGCACTTTCGTTTTGGAGGTAATCAAGATCTACAAATATACCTAAAACCATGATGCCGTTACCCAATAATACAATGAGAGATATAAAATATGCTCTTAGTATTTCTTTATTTTTAGGAATTCCAGACAGCCTGAAGTCTGCTAAAAAAATAAACCCCCAAAAGCAGTTCTTTTAAAGCTATGTGAAGATATTCTGGCAGTTGCTGTGGTTTCCAACCACCCACTTTTATGTCTCATTGTTTGAGGCTATAGAGCAGTGACTCTTTAAAAGTTATGATCTGCCTCATTTCAACTTGCTTTGCTATAGCTGCCAGGGCTCGTTGCTTTCATCTATGCTGTGCATATGGTCAAATATTTTATGGACAATCCAGGACTGAACATTGCCACAGCATTCTTTTACCTGGGCTCTTTGACAGCTATGTAGAGAATGGAGCACTGAAGACCTATGCCTTGGGAAGCTTCACGCCATGTTTTGAACCTATGTGACATCGATATCCAGGTCTAATTCAGTCACTCAAGGGATTGTGTCTTAAGTCCCTCTGGTATGAAAAGGTTTTCTGTTAAATACAATGGAAATCTATTTCTGCGTATGCAACCATCTGTGAGTGTGTGTATGTGAGTGAGTGTGTGTGTGTGTGTGTGTGTGCACACAGAGAGATTGGAAGAAGAAAAAAGAGAGAGAACTAAAATACATGTGTTTAGATACGTTGAGGTTGTTTCAATACTACCCTGACATTTGAAAACGATTAGTCTTTGAAGTAACTAATGGACAATTCATCATTTCATAGAATTTGCAGAGTACTGTTTTAACATTCTTTATTAATTCAGGTTATAAATAAAATAGTCTAATTTGTTGAAATGTTTTAACTGTATTATCTCACAAAAAATTCCCAATACTACTTATTGTGTAATGGTAGTACATCATTCCCAACTTCTTTCCATAACGTTGCAGCTGTAAACCATAAACAACGCACCTTCATAGGTGTCTCAGGCAAGATTTCATAGTTTTTCAGGAAAAAAATGGACCAGATTTTACCTGATGTTATATGCCTGAAAACTATGATTCTGTCTCAACAATTCATTATCTTTAGTGGAGAGATAGATATCCAAATAAAACAACATAAACTACATCAGGTTCAAAGAGGCCTTGAGGGTAGTTTTGCAAGAGGCAATTCCAAGATTCTGTCTAATTTATAACAAAGTTAGTAAAGATGATATTTCATCAGAGGCATCAAGACTGAAGTTGAAGAATTATATTTTGAGAAGAACAGTCTATCTTCCATATTTCCTTTCCTTTTTACTTGATTGCCTCCACAATAATATGATTCTACATTTACTGAGGATGATTCTGTTTATAACAATACTTCAAAAGGAAGTGGAGACAAAGTCCTCAGTAAATTTATTTGTGTGGATTACAGTGTAGATTAGTATGTGTATGTTTTGGTTTTTTGACCACTGAGTCACTTCTCAAGTGTCTTTTGGAAAGGGATATATGTACATATATTTTCAGGGACCAGTAAACCTGGGGAATTAGGTCATCCTGAACATTCAATAAAAAGCAAATTAAGATGAATCATCCTCAAGGGGATTTTGGAAGGCTTTTTCAGCAAAATAATTCTTTCAACATTCTGATCACACTACCTACAATCCCACTATTAAAAAATAGTTTTAGTATTAAGAATCTTTTAAGAATTAAAACATCTCTATATGATGAATTCAATTGTCAGTAGAATTAAAAAACAATGACTCTTCTTTTCCTTTAGTGAAATTCCACTACTCAAATGGTAGGTAATCAATCATGACACCTCTTCCCTGCCACAAAAGTGGGGACTCGGTCTTTGCTGACTAATCATAGTTCCATCCCACTGAACGTGGGGACTGTTTAGCTTGGTCAGATAATCCAAGCAGAACCAATCAAGGACCCTTTGAGGGAAATGATATGTATGCTCAAAGAGAAAGGGTCTTTATCCTTCTGTGATCATAGAACATAAGTACCATATAAAGCTGTAGCTTCCAGACCCATTTATGACCTTCAAGGACAAAACTCACCTAAAAATAAATGATACATATGAAAAGTAGAAGTGAGATTCCTAATGATGACTTTGGAAATTTTGGATCCAGTTATACATAAAGATTATATAACCACTTGGATTTCCCAATTAAAGCAGACAATAAATTATCATTTTGCTTAAACTATTTGATCATAGCATTGCTATTTGCAAAGAATTCTTGCTACTATAGGTATTTACTACCCAGAGTTAGCTAAATGCTGGCTCAGGTCCAAAGAGTATCAGTGATTGGAAAGACCGGAAGGGTTGGAGGGAGAAGTAATTTGGAGCAAACATTATTGTCAGGAAACATTGTTTCTGGAAAGGCCAGTGAATCAGGAGCACTGAAGAAATGAGGGTAGAATATGGAGACACTTCTTGGATTCAAGGTACCAGAAGGAAGAGGAGAAGTGCAGCAAAGAAGGGTGAGATGTGTATAAATCTAACTTTGCTATAATCAACATGTTGTTAGAAAAAGCTCCAGGGAAATCATGTGTTTTTGCTTTCACTGCATTTTCAATACTTAACAGACACTAAGTGAGCTTTCATAGCTTATACATTTAGAGTTCTATTTTTCTCTGACATATATCAGGAGTATGAAATCAGGAATGAAAAGAATGTCCACTGTGACACTATACTCCAGAATTTTCATTGTTTAAACTTCTTTGATGCGTAAGCAATTTTGACAAAGCAATTGTGTAAATTCTCTCGGTTTTCCTGTTTAATAAAATGGAATCTTTAGTACTGCAGTCGATATTGACAGTCTTCTTACATGGGAAGACACATTTAGGTGATAAAGTCTTTCAGCAGAAGGTATTGTGTCTCTGTAGTTCAGAAATGACTGAATTTCAGTAATAAGATTTAATGTTATCCTCACATAAATTGTTACCTCTCTCTTATAAATTTTCTGAAGCCAAATTCAAATGGGTGCTATGTGCTAAAGGAAAACTACCTTTTGGTTTCTTTCCTCAGAATAATTTGATGAAAACCATAAAGTAATTTATTTCTCTAATTATAACAAATTCCCAAAAAAATATATGTAGCCATTCAATATCTAGTTTTTGTGACTATGCATTATGTGTGGTACCTTTATTTGGCTAGACAAGAAGCACAATATCTCACTTCTCAGAGTGTCTATAAATGGGCAGACTGAAGGAAAGGCTGAAATTTCAAAGGGAGTATTAGCATTTGTGGGGAAACTAACTGTGAGGGAGTAGAAGATAATTAAACCAGAGCTAATAGCAACAGACTTGAATTTCAGAGGGCCACCTGGATATCTTGTTCTAGGTCACTTTCTCTTGTGTTTCATTTCCCTCATTTGAACAGGTCAACTGTCATTAAAATTTTTCATAACATCTGAGGCAAATTATTGAATTAATTCATTGGTGAGGTGTTTGGAAGCCATAGTTTTTGATTTTAGCATATAAAACATTCCGCTTCTTTTCCTTTCTTTTCTTTTCTGTTCTTTTTTCTTTCTTTCTTTTCATTTTGTTTCTCTCCTTTTTCTTTATCTTTTTTTTTTTTTTTTAAGTCTGGGAATCATTAAATGCAAAATGCTTTCATCAGGCCCATAAACAATACAAGATTCGATAATAAATGCAGTTACTTCTTGGGAAGTTTCAACAAAACACATTTTCACTCATTCAATGCTAGGGGGAATAAATCTTGAGGTTTTTTTAAGAAAGGAGCACTTTAGACCCTAGGAGGCTGACACAACATTGGATTTGACACAAGAAGACCACAAAAGCCATCCTTTAGGCTCAGTAAATTCTGGAGCTTCTTGCAAGGTTTGCCATGTGTCTCAATATTGGAGCCATTCCTCTCCATCTCACTGTTTATCTCTTGACCCAGAAATTTGGAGAAAAACATGAAAGCAGATAATAAGCTTTCAAGAAGTCATCTACCTTTAATTGAATAGAGTAAAATTGAGGTCAGGTTAACATCTAAGGGAAATGCCAAATTGTTATATCATTGTTTCTCATTGTCTTATGATTTAGACTTATTTTTTTCCTAACCAATATATTTCTACTATGTATTTTTATCTGTGGTTTATTTTATGTTGTGATAACTTTGGGCTTTAATATGCAAATTAATGCTCTTGAAAAAAATTTTCCTGCTGGGATATGACTTAATTACTGGTATTATTAGATAGTCATAAACTCATAATCATCATAATAAAATCATAATAACTGTAAAATTCGAAAGTAAGTTCCAGTAAACAAGCTATTACCAGCATATATGATGATATGACTCACAGCAAGGATGTGCACCCCAAAAATGAATTCTCTTCAACATTCTTTTCTAGCTAGTGGAGACCAAATGCTCAACTGAGTCTCTGCTAATGGAATCTCTATTCATTTTCTTAATTCATAGGAATAATAACATGAAACTAATAGAAATATGATGGTGTGTAGTACACATGGGAAGGCAGTAGTTTTTGCCATATTATAACCCAAAGACCACCTGTCTCAATAAAACATGGCTACTTATTAAAAATTTAGATTTTGTGTCATCATTTTGAACCATTTGATTGCATGTCTCTAGGGGCTGCTTCCAGGAATTTTGTTCAGTTGGGCTCCCCATGTGATTCTGAATTGTTCTTAAGGTTTAAGAGCTACTGGTGTGTTTAGGGGATAGTGTTATCAAATTTGGTTGGAATTACCACGTCTTTTAAAAAAAGTATTTATTTAAATTCTAGTTAGCTAACATACAGTGTCATATTAGTTTCAGATGTACAATTTAGTGATTCAACACTTACAGGCAATACCTGGTGCTCATCACAAAGTCCCCCTTTAATCTCCATCACCTATTTAACACCCACCCCCCCAATTGCCATCTCTTTGAGCTGGGAAAGGAGGGATTCAGATGCAGCTGGTATTAAAGAGCCACGGTTCAGCCACTTGTTCACACATGTCCTTGAGTGGTGGTTCTGGATTTCTTCTTCAGTAGCAAGGTGGACCTGTGAGGCAGTAGCCCCGAAAAGAACACCAGTGATTATGGCCATAGTCATTGCTCAGAAGTGCTTTAGATCCTTTTTACTTTCAGGGGTAAGTTGGTAGCAAGTATAGCACAGGCTAATCTACATAGTCAGGAAGCCCAGACAACATAGAAACTGAAATCTAAGAAGATAGATGTTCAGAATTGTTCCCTAAATAGTCCTACCAGAAGACACAAACATGCTACATCCAATTGAAGAATGTATGATTGATATTAATGGTCCTGGGTTGCAGCCAAAAAAATCTCAGAGGTTAGCTGAGGACATAAAGAGATTCATCATTCAATGCTTCATCACCAGACAAGACATATAAAACAAGAACTTTTCATAGAAGTGTTAGTGCATGGAGTTAATTTAATGCCTAAATTTCATTCAACCTGCAACTACTAGTAAGAAACGTCTAGCCTGTTTCAGGCAAAGACTTGATGTTAAGGAATGTGTAACTGCAAGATTATTAATTTAAAAACACAAGTGAAGGGATTTTACCAAATATGTATGGACATGTGGGATAAAGAGGGACAGGAAAAGGCATGAAGGGAGTTTGTGCCTGTGGAGAGAATGGATGTTAAAGGAAAGGGTTAGTAAATTGTAAGATACATTCATTACAAGAATTTGTCAAAGCTTGAAACTCTGTATTTTAAAAACAGTAATATTTGAAAATTTATTGCAGTTTATCTGGTTATTGCTTGACTCTATTATTTTACAATAAATACCTACTTCATAGGTCATTGATTCCATTATTGCCTATAAAATATTCTGGTTCTACTTTTCTACTGTGTTAACCTCAAGCAGGTGCTTGCCAAATATGGGGGGAGGACTGGGTGGCTCTGTCTGTTAAGTGTCCAATTCTTGATTTAGACTCAGGTCATGATCTCAAGGTTTCTGGGTTTGAGCCCTGTGTCAGGGTCTGTGCTGACAGCACAGAGCCTGCTTGGGATTCTCTCTCTCTCTCTCTCTCTCTCTCTTTCTCTCTCTCTCCCTATGTCCCTTCCCTGTTCATACTCTCTCTGTCTCTCAAAAATAAATAAATAATTTATAAAAGCACTATTAAATGGAGATAATATCCATACAGGAGCTGTTACAAGCTTTACAGTATCCATAAAAAGGGGCTTCTGAACTAAATGTGATACATAACTGAACTTGAATGTCAAGTCTGTTGTAAATTTTAAGAAAAGAAAACAGATGATTTCTAACTTTCTTCTTTCCTGTGTCTGAGTTTTCTCATTTATGACTCTGTTCTATGATTCTAAATGTGGTGAGTGATATCAAACACTAGATCAGATTCAAAGAACCTGTTCAAAATTACCTTTATGATTGTAGCCTAGTCACTGCTTCAGGTTTGAGTTGACTCCCCCATAAGAGAAGGAAGACTCGAAAGACTCTTCCCTACTAAATGAAACAAGAACTTGCTGCGTCACGGGTTATAAAAATGAAAGGCAGAATGCTTCCTTCAGAGAAGCTGAAATCTACTAAAAGAGGCAAGCATAAAAATAAATGCAGCTACAGTGCCTCTTGAGAAACATCAAATCTTTTGGAACTGAAATTAAATAGATTCAGTCCCTTCATTACATATCCTGTAGAAAGCTCTGCCTCTCATACTTCTGAAAATTTCTGGGAGATATGTCAACATGATCAGTTTGGGCTTCAGCTTTGAGGAATGAGTTTCCTATTCCTGTTGAACTCTTGATTTAACTTAAATTTAATCTCCTGTATCTGGGCTGGACAGAGAACTCAAGCCCTTTCCTTCTAGAGAGGCAGTAAAGCACAGAGGTTGATTAGTGACAATCTCTATGCCGAGGATTGAAGTTTGGCTATAATATTTATTATCTATATAGATTGGCCAAATGCCTTACCCTCAGTCTTCTCATTTGTAAAATGTAATGATGATTGTTTCATATTCAGTGTTTTGTGAAAAGCACATGTGATCATTTACACAGAAACTTCATATAGAATGTGATCCATCATAAGTACTCAATATATTGTTATCACCTTTAAATTTTTTTAATTTAATATTTATTTATTTTTGAGAGAGAGAGAGCATGAGCAGGGGAGGGGCAAAGAGAAAGGGAGACACAGAATCTGAAGCAGGCTCCACGCTCTGAGCTATCAGCACAGAGATGGACACGGGGCTCGAACTCAGGAACCACAAGATCATGACCTAAGCTGAAGTTGGAAACTTAACAGACTGAGCCACCCAGGCACCCCGTATTTAAAAGTCATTTACACTGGCATTTGTATGCATATCACATATTCTGGAGGCCAGAATATGTTGGGGGAGGATTTATTACGTTGCAGGAATAGAAATCATTGTCTATTAGATATCCTTGTTTGTGAAGAGCACATAAGCCAAAAAAATTTTTGTCATTACTCTACAAAAGTAAATTGCAGTATATGGTAATAAATGCAATATTATAAGATACAAAAACAGAGAGGAAGACCTGATGAACTCTGTCTTGGAAAGGGGAAGTGGAAAGGTTCAGCTGATATTTGAATTGATTTTTGATTGGCCAATAGGAGCTAATCAAGTCTAGAAGTTACAAGAGGTAAAGAAATGTACAAACACTATAATTTTTCATTGCCTTAATAATTTCACAGAATATTTCTTTGGCTTCTACTATGGGAAAGGCATGACCTTAGGAAGTAGGGTTGTAGAAGACAATAACCAGTGTAAAGACAAACACGGAGAGGGTACAACGTGTTCACAAAGGTAGATATCAGGTTCACATTTAAGATAGTGCTCACATTGGTCCCTCAGTCAATCTTGTCGGACCTACTTCCAAAATAACCAGAATCTTGTAATATTTCACCAGCAGCACTACCACCACCTGCTGCAAGTGACCATCAGTCCTTGACCACTGCAGTAGTCTCTGGACTGTCCTTCTTGCTTGTCCCTTTCCCACCTACAATCTGTTCCCAACACAGCAGCCTGAACGACCTTGGTGAAACCTGGAATCAGTTTATGGCACTGCTTATCTCAAAACTCTCTGATGACTCTTACATTACTCAGAGCAGAGTCAGAGCTTCTATGATGTTGTCAGGGCCCTGCACATATGCCAGGCCATACAGTCCTGTTGCCTCTCTGGGAAGCCCCCTGAAGCTCTCTCCCTTGCCCCTTTGCTCCATTGGTTCTGGCATCCTTGCTAGTCCTCAAACATTTGAAGTGTGCTTCCTCCTAAAAGGTTTTCTGATTACTGTTCTTTCTAGAATGTTCTTCCCCCAGTTGCACACCTGACTCATCCTTCATCGTCATCAGATGTTTTCTTAAATGTCATTGAAAAGCTACCCATGGACCACATACTCTAAGAGCCACCACCATTATCTCAGGATGTCATTTTTCCTCACCCTGATTTATTGCTGCCCATGGTACAGATTACCATCTGATACACTTCATATTATTTATGTATTTATTGTCTCTGCTCCTTTCCTAGAATGTGGACCTCAGGAGCTCACTGATGTATAATACCTGCATCTCCAGTGGTACTGGGTGCTTAGGAGGCCTTCTCTAAATGTTTACAGAGTGAATGGATAACACATGAGATGCACTTGGTAAGTAAGTTTTAGACAGGTGAGAAGGAGGGCTACTTGAGAGGTCTCTGGGCAGAGGGAACAGCAAGTTCACTGGCTCAGAGATAGAAAAAGCACAGTGAATTGGAAGGAATAAAAGAAGTTCAATATAGATGGAGTACAGAAAGCAGAAGAAAGCGGAGCCAGATGAGCTTTTGTTTCCCTCTACAGTTCTGCCACAATGATAAAAAATGAGATTCATGGATGTTTCAGACTTTGTAATGGGAAATTCAGGGTATGTCAGGATTATCGAATGATTACGTTAGAGCTACAATGTAGCATATCAGGTTTGTTAAGAAATTATGCCTTCCTGTGCTAAAGTTGTAGATTGGACAAACTTTCCTGGAATAATTTGATACTCTTATTTGATGGAGAACACTCTTGGGACACATCATTTAGGGGGCTAAAATGGAAAATGTGGCTTTTTAAATCTTGTTTCTTCTGTCCAGTTTCAGAGACTGTCCTTTCTTTGCAAGACATTTTTGAAATATTTCAAAATATTATATTCCCTTTCCTTGGCTCTGAGGTTCTTTCTTTGGCTGTTTCTTTCAGGCAGCACAAGGAGTCCACTCCTGGCAGAGGGCTGCCTCGGCTGAGTGATGAGTGCATCGCATCTGATTTGGGGGCCAGAGCCCTGCCTGGGAATAGTGGGGCTTGGGCCACTGTCATCTGCAACGTGAAATGGAAAGTTCACTTTTGAAAAACACACATGGCGAAAGAAAACGTTATTTTTATTTAAACACGGGAGTCGTACCTAGCAGAAGACATATTCCCCCAAATGAGAACTCTGCCGAAATAGTTGAATTAGGGGGAAAATATATGTATACATTTCCTTACGAAGCTAGAAAGTGTTGCTAAAATAAAGTATGCGGAAACGTTTTTGAGTTCTACCATATTATTTTAAAAATGCTTCTTGGCTCCTTAAGCTTCAATCATTTCTTCATGAAGAAAAAATTCTTCTTGACCTGGACCTACTTACAATCTAGCCAAGAAGAGCTGGAGGGAACAAAGAACTTGACCACAGAGTCCTCATCTGTGTAGTTTTGTCCTTGGGACCTGCTGGGGTCTTACCTGCGTGACTGCTGGTGATGGCAGGAAGGTGTCTGTGGAAGAGACTGTGGTAGACTGGGACAGGGCCAGGGTAAAGTAAACTGAAATCTAGCTTCAGGGAAGGAAGTGACACCCCCAAGGATGTGGCAAACCTGGTTTATTAAGGAAGAAGGAAGACAGATTTACAACGATTAAAAAAAAAAGTGAAGAACTGCATCTGGGGCACAGTATCTGATATGCTGAATGTTTGTGGGCTGTTGGATGGAGTTCGTAGCTGTGAAATTCATGTATCTGGTGAATAAAGCCTGACCACAGTGTGAGGGCATAGGTCTGGGCATGTTGAGGAGATATGGGATGAGCTGCAAGACGGTGAAGCAGAAAAACCAATGAGATAATGAGGTTTGGGGGGTGGGGGAGGAGAGGTTCATTTGAATGACAACATGATAGAGTACAGAAAAGCTAATCTTTTTGAGAAAATCATTTGTCATTGAAAGTGAATGTCATGATCACATATCCATCTTATTTATTTTTTATCTCAGGAGCTATTCAAGGAGAGGTAACTGGACAAAGAGGTACAGAAAAAAAAAGAAAAGTCTTATAATCTGTTCCACTTTCCAGAAATAATCATGCCATATCCTTCTTTTTATAGAATAACCATTTAAGAAATACGTTGTAAAGCTGCTTAACAAAGACTTAAGTGCTGTATACAAAGTTTAAAAAGCAACTAAGAAAATAATAACAATAGTAATAATAATATAAGTAATAAAATGGAACAGGAGGAAGGAATGTGTCTGATTGTCACCTTTCATAGCAATAAGTCAGTAGATAAAATTTAGAATTTGTGGACTAAGCTTTAGCAGGAAAATCTAATTATGTGGTTCTATGAAAGTCGTAAGCTGGAAAACTGGCATTAAAGTGCTTGTAGACAGTTAAACTTGTGTTTAGGAATTAAGATCGAGAATTGATTGAAAGGAAGAGAAATGAACACAGGAGTTAGTTTCAGACAATGGCAATGAGACATGTTGAAAATGAAGAGATCTTGGTCTGTGGTGGTGTTACGGGGATCAAAAGGCAGAGGCAGGTAAGGAGAAATCATGAAGAGGATAATTTTACTGAGGTATAGGAGATGGAAAACCAGGCATTGAGACAGTCATCCATGCAAACGATGATGATGATGATGTGCCTCTGATGTTAAGGAAATGGAGTGAGGGGATGGGGCAGGGCCCAAGGAAGAATAACGAACTTTCAGTCTCACTGCAAACATATTAGCAACTATAGAGAAAGGACCTATAGTCCAAAGGATGCAAAAAGATGGAGGGTGATGAGAATTCAAAGCTTGTGCCCTTTGCTAAAAACAGGGATTGGGGACTAAAAGAGTTGATCCTTTCACTTATGTCTCAGAGAGAAGACAGAATTGATATAGTTTCCATTTGAAAGTTCTGGGAAAACTGGTCTTTCTTGAGCCATCTAGAGAAATAAAGTAGAAGATGCTTAGAGACTGTAGTGCACAGGGTTTCTTGAAATCATAGGATTGGAATGGAGGGAGTGGCTGGTTCAAAGCATCTGGAAATGGGAGCAGAGGTGAAAGAGGATGGAGCAAGGCTGGATTAATCTGTCGTGAGAGGGATACACAGAACTGCGTGTGATACGTATGATCCCAGAAGTGGAAAACTCAGTGTGCAATCCAAACATAATCCTAGTGTTTTGTTTAAAATGATTTACACATGTATACAACCCTCAATCATGTTTAACATTAATCACGATTATTCATTTCTGATTTGAAGTTTTTCATATTCTTACCTTTAATGTTGCAGTATGTTTGTTTTTTTTATTTAATTTTCGAGGCTCAAGATGGGAAGAGAGACAGCAAACACATGCACTCATGAATGGAGATCTGCACCAGCACTGTTCTAAGAAATGGATTCTGTGATTTTTTAGACATGTAGACAGACATGTTTTAATTGGTACACGCAAATCATTTTTCTTCAAATTCTGTAAATTAATGAATAAAAATACTTAGAAGATTTTCACTGAATTCAGATGTGTTTCCTTTCCTTAAGGGGATTCAAATCCTTCCAAGTTGAAATTTGTAGCCCTGGCCCCATTTGACTTACATGAGCAAAAAGAAAAATTTTAAGAATATTTTTTATGACTGTTCACATAACTCACAAATAACTAGGTGGACTTTGTTTAAACCTTCAAAAGAAATTCCATTTTAGACTAGACACTAATGTGGAAAATTTGAGACCAAACGATTTAACTTTTAAAATCTTAGGATAAAGAGTGACAGGGAGAGAGAGACAGACAGAACAGTGTGAGATAGAGAAGGAGAGGGAAAAAGGGGAGGGTAAGGAGAGAGAGACAAAGAAAAGTAATTTATAAATTAGTTGGAATACTTTTCTGGATAATTCCTCTAAAGTTTATATGAATATATATATATGTATATATATATATATAAGTTTAATTTAATAACAAAACTCAAAATTTTACTTTCCCATTCTATGGAGTGCCTATAGTGCATATGTAAGCACTATTTGTTTAAAGCATAGTACATATGTTTAATTTTAGTTGAATAATTATTTGTTTATGGAAAACACACAAATTAATGTTTTCTCTGAATTACACAATTTCAATGTAACTTTCATATATTAGGAAGAAATTCAGAAGATGCTATATGAATAAATGTTTGTTCAGCACTAACCATTTATAAAATGTGGGGGGAAGCAAGAACGCAGAGGCCAGATTCACCAGACACAATTTCTTCTGCATGTAGAACTCCCGTGGACTTCAAAGGGTTTACTGCTCAAAAACCAGGCTCAACATGGGGGAGGGAATGGAAATCTGCCGCCAATTGCCAGTTGCAGAGTCTCAGCCAATTTTTACAAACTTGGAAGTTGTCCTCTTTGATTTTTTATCAGTAAAAAATGTCTGGAATGACTGGAGACACTTCTGAAGTTTTTCCCTTTTTTACATTTGTACAGACTGAAATATAGTGGAAAAACTTGATTTTCATTAAAGAAGTCCCAATGATAACGTGTAGACACAAAATGTTAATTTCTGTATGTTCTTCAGGGATGACTAAACTTTTTATTATTATTTCTATACATTTATTAGAATCATACTGTTTTAGGCTTAGAAAGCTTTGGTCAATTGTAGTGCAGAGTTAAAATTATTTTATAGGAAGATGCTTTGAGGTGTTCTTTTACACTTCTTTCCTACTTCCTACCCAGGGTGTGATGTGTTTTCTTACCGGAGTCTGTTTTTCACTGGTGAAATGGGAGTCTCCAAATATCCTTACCAATTGCTTTCCTTGCATTTTTTTTCAGCCAGTTACTTGACCACATTAAGAAAAGAGAGATGAATTTGGGCTACAGTCCATAGTGAACAAGGTTAGCCTTGATGGAAACCATCCCCCCAAAACTACAAAAGAGCCAAGCATGAATTTTATTTGTTCTTTTGAACAGAGATACCTATAAAAGGACCAAAAAAAAAAAATCTAAATGGTAAATGCAAGCAATCCTAAATAGACAGCATGAATAAATATTATTATTACTAAGTCATTACCTTATCATTTACTATCAAATTTGCTGGCTGAATTATGCTTGAGGGAAAGTTATTTTGAGTGATTTATCAGTAACACAGTTAAATATGTTTTGCTATCTTTTATCGTAAAGTGCTATTGCAAGCAAGCTACAGGTGTATGTGTGTGTGTGTGTGTGTGCGCACATGTGTTTATGTGTGTAAGGTTCAGAATAACTTAAAGGATGGATCTATGGTGATAGTTTTTAAAGAAACAAATGATCTCTCTTGCTGTGAATGCTAGAACCTAGCATCACACAAAGCCAATGAATAGACACGTGAAGCAGATACATGTCTCTATTTTTCATGATGCCAAAAGAATTTTGAGGAGCACAATGAACTATTTATTAGTTTAGTCTACACATTGCCAAACAGCCATCTTATTTCATTTTTGTCCTTTGTATTCCGGATTTCTTTTTCTAATTTACATATAATGTGAAATAGTTTTGACCCTTTGTAGCCACAGTTTGGTAGGTTTCTGCTGCTCCGTCCTTTGCAGCCTGACAGCTGTGGTGATGTGAGTACACACATCTGCCCGTATCGATGTCAAGTGGTACACAGTCATTTTTCATAACAGCTGTTGTTGGCAGATCATTTCAACTATCTTGGGGATGAATAGAATATAAACATTCATTGCACAAAGTATATAAAACTGGGTTTATTGGATTTGACACTGTTTCTTATCAACACACTAAGTTTTCTTTCTAGTCCTGTGATGCTAAAAATTTGGTTACAGTATGAACCACAAATTATTTCTTGTCTAATTATCCAAGTATTTAAGAATGCTGCAGTGCTGGTGTGACAAATCAGGAAAACTGACATTCTTTTTGTTGAAAAAATAGTTTTTGTGTATGTGTGTAGTTGAAATATATCACAATTTAAACTAATATATGTAAAACATACAACTATACTATATATATGATATTTATTACAAATAAACATAATGCATAAAAATATACAAAATAATGAATTGAGTACATTGATTAAATGTTAGTGTTATATAATAGGTTTAAAATTGCCTTAATATTATCTGTACACTCTCCCTCCCTCCTTTACACCCTCCCCCTTCCTCTCCCTCTTTCTCTCCTCTCTCAGTTAGACCAAATGCCACTTCTAAACTACTGTTCTAGGATATTATGCCTCTTATGGCTCTGTGTGTTTCATCACAGTTTTGTTCCTAAAAAATCAATCCTTTTGAACACATTAAAAAGGATATTTGAGGATTTCACATTACAATGGAAATGTATTTAAAAAGCACACAGACCCAGGGGTGCCTGGGTAGTTCATTCTGTTAATTGTCTAATTTTTGGTTTAGGCTCAGGTCATGATCTCACAGATCTAAGATGGGGCCCGGTGTCAGGCTTCACACTGGGCATGGAGCCTGTTCAGGATTCTCTCTCTCTCCCTGTGCCCCCCCCCACATGTGCTTTTACACGCATGTGCTTGCATGCATGTGGGCACACACTCTCTCTCTCTCTGAAAACAAATAAACAAAATAAAAACAAAACCTCTGGGTTTTGATCTGAACTAAAGAAAGTATCATAACTTATTAACTGAAAAAGAAATTATTGGTTATGTGAAAGAATTTCAAAGATGAAAAATCATTTCTTGTAATTATCAAATAGGGAAGGATTGTTGGAGATAGTCACACAGTTTGGCACTGTGTAATTCTTCTTTTCACCTTTTACCATTCTTTGACATCAAAATCAGTCATTGATTTGTGAAAATATCTTCATGACAAGAAATCGCCAGACCTTAGAATATTTTGCAACCTAGATTTTAGTCACAGACAGGGAAGAAAGAACCTTTATGATAGACTGCTACTAGTGTGATTTGTTTCATATCAATTCTATAAGAATAGACTCTTGGAAACTACATGAAGTCATACCTGTGGACTTTCTCTTGGGAACACACACGTTAAAAAAGGGCATCCAGTTCAAAGTTACCTCTTATTTTCTCTATGTAGCCATTCTCCTTTTAGGGAAGTTCTCCAGTTCCATGGCTTTAAATACTATCTATGTATACTGATGATTCAGATGCCTGTCCTCTTCCAGATTTTCCTTTCAACTCCATGTTCACTGGTCCAGTCATTTATAACGCTCCCCCTCCTTGGGAATCCAATCTAACTATTCAGTTCTTCACCTATCCCACTATTCCTATGGTTTTCCTTATTCAAAAAGAAAAAAAAAGTTATTCTACTTGTTGGTTGGGAAAATAATTTGAGTTATTCTTTATTTCTTTTTAATTTCATACCTCCCATTCAACCTATAAGCAAATCTTGTTAGCTTTTTAATCAAAATATATATTCAGCATCAAATCACTTCTGAGCTTGTGTACCCTACCACTATTCTCTCTTCAGAGTGATTTCAATAGCTTTCCAAATGAGTTTTCTCCTTTTCACCCCCTTACAGTACAGTCTCAACACAGCAGCCAGATAGTTAGACAAGTTTGAGTTTTAAAACTTGAGTCAGATTGTGCCACTCCTCAGCTTAAAACCTTATAATAACTTGCTATTTCATTTTGAGTAAAAGCGGTGTTCTTACTGAGAACTCCCAGTTCCTACATGACCTCATTCTTTATTCCTCTTGAAACTCATCTTTTAAAACTTCTCTTGCCACACTGACTTCTTGCTATTCTTCAAACATGCTAGGCATATTTTTGCCTCAAAATTTTTTCGTTTGCTCTCCTTCTGCCTGTAGTATTTTTTATTACAGTCATGAATAGATACAGACATAACTAACTGACTTATTCCTTTGAGCTTCTACTCGGCAAGGTTTCTCTGGCCATTCTAGCTAACTGATCCCCATCTCCACTATCACATTTTATCCTCTTACCTGACTTTAATCTTTATAGCACATCTTTTTATCACCCTCTGGCACTATATAGTTTGTACTTTTTCGCCAAAATAAAAGTTCCATGAGTCTAGGTTGGTTTTATTCTCTAATATAACTTCAGAGTCTAGAAGAGTGCCTGGCATGTAGGAGGCACTCAATAAATATTTGTTGACTTGAATTGAATAGATGTTTTAATGTCATTTGTAAAGTCTCATTGAATATTAAATGTATTCAAAAACTTGTTAGTAGAATAGGTAGCCTTTTCAGTTTCTCTTTTACAGTAGAACAGATGTGGACTCTTTTCTTCCCAATAAAGATAATAGTGGTCTTAATTCAATCAACACATTTTGTTGACAAAGAAAAACTTTCTGGAGAGAAGAAAGAGTCACCATGACCTCCAAAAAATTTCTCCTCCTTCCCTGAAGACAAAAAAGGATATATTTATGTAAAATTTTAGAATACACCCAATTGAATTAAGGAATATTCCCAATTTGGAAAATTGAGATAAAATGTTTTAAACTACTGAGAAGAATCAGTATAGTCCTACATGTTCACAAGTTACTTTCTTGTTATTATAAGATAATTTATGATTATTTTATCAAATATATTACTTTAAATTAAAATCATAAAGTAACATCTTGGTAGAATGAATGGGAAAGAGGAATAAACATATCAGAATATTATAAGAGCCAAGATAACTTGTATTTTAATTTTTTAAGTATTTTATTGCCAAAATGTAAGAATTTTTTAAAATAATTTCTCTACCATGGGCAATTTCTGAGAAAAGTCCAGGATTGAAATAACTCTGAACAGTGAGGTCACAGTAACCTGATTTAGTGTAGAAGATGAGCAATCAAATACAAGACTTTTATTTGAAGATCCAGATTCTGTTTTCAGATCAGAAAGGTTTTTTCCTTTTCAGACACCTTCATAGACACACAATGGGATATTTTGGATTTTGTTGCACATGGATGTAACCATTGTTGAGCAAGTTACCCATGACTTCATCCCACATACAAATGACAGCTGGGAAATTTAGTATGTGTAGGTCATGATTTGCTCCATATAAGTAGAATTAAACGCCCCAGGCTGCTCTGATGTTCTATGTAGGATCTGTTGTTTTACTTGGTTCTTGATCGTACAGAGTAGCAGAGCTAAGAGATTTTAAGAATGTGTAAAAGCAATCCTAATCATTTCCAGTGGGTGAAACATAGTTTCAGGAAATGACTGATAAATATGTGAATATTAGGAATCTGAAAACCTGACTTCTGGGGCTCAGCTCCATTACTTTCCAGTCACATGTCTGAGTGGCCTCTGCTATGAGCCTAAGATATTTCATTTTGAAATTATTGTCTTGCTGAAGTACAGGTTGTTGGGAATATTAAGAAGTATGATAAAATGGGGAATGATAAGAAAAGTTTATACATTTTTACATAGATAATATGGAAATTCCCTGCAGACAGAATAGAAGCAGGATCAAAGAAACATCAAGATTCCAAGTTAGATTATTAAAAAAATTTTTGTTGATGTTTATTTATATTTTAAGAGAGAGACAGACAGAGTGCAAATGGGAGAGGGGCAAAAAGAGGAGAGACACAGAACTAAGCTGTCAGCAGAGTCCAATGTGGGGTTCAAACTCAAGAGCTGGGAGATCATGACCTGAGCTGAAGTCAGACTTCTAACTGATGGAGCCACCCAAGTGCCCCCCAACAAAGATTATAAAACTAACACAAAACTGATAAAAGTAGGCATGTACAAAAGGCAACATAAACATGAAACATTTCTAGGACTGGAAGTAAGAAGAACCAGACAAGCCTGCACAATTTAGTGTGTTCAAAGCTGGTCAAGGGCAGTTAGCTTTGTAATGTTTAAATAGAGACTGTGTTCTGTAGATGGTGTCTTAGGGCAGATTTCCCAAAAGCAGACCTTGAAATGAGGATTCATGGGCACCTTCCGTATTAGGAAAAATCCCTTGAAAACAATTAAGGGAACGGGGATGTGAGGAGGTCAAGTAGAGCTCTGCTGTAAACTCATGTCCCACACCAAAGATCTTGAGATCCTACGGTTACACCTAGAATTTAGGGCAACAGAGTGAGAGATTGATGGTATTAGTGTTCGAGTGTGCATCAAAGATTCATCTTGAGGAATCACACTGATATACACATTTGGTAAGTTGGACTCCGACCCTATATGCAGAATGACTTAGAGTTAAGTGGACATTCAAAACTATTTGTTCATTTACTCCTCCATCTATTCTATGGATTATGTAGACATTTAGTTTGTGCCACATTTGGAGTGAGACACCGAGGGATTCAAAGACATTGCAATCAAAGAGGAGACAGTATGGTGGGGAGGACAGATTAGAGAATTTATAATAAACAAGGATGAACGTTGTGGTATCATCAGGGCTTTACCTGCTTCTTGGCACCTATTACTGAAGAGACAGCAAAGCGGAGGATAACCTTTAAGTGTTCTCTTGGTTTCAGATTCAGTTCCATCATTCATCACTGTGTGACCCCCGGGCAAATTACCCAATCTGTCTGTGCGTCAGTGTTCTCATCTGGGCCATGGAGATCATAACTCTAAATAACTGCTCATTTGTTTTTGTGAAGGCTAAGTGAGGCAATACATTAAAAAAAAAACTTATAAGACTGTTAGGAAGTTTATATTTACTTCTACTGAATATTCAATTCATATAAATAATCTCCATTTTTCTGAATTTACCAAGAATACTGAACATAATTTGGCTTTTCATTTAGATCTGCATGGCAGAGGACAAATTATTAGTAGGAGGATACTAATGGCTAAGTCTCATGGCAGCTATATTTCACACTGTAAATCCAACTTCTGGTCTATAGTTCTACAGCAAAATAGCAACAAAATTGTTGTTTAACATCTTTACTTCAGTGCAAAGCAGAGTGGAGTCCATTGACTAGAGGACGTTTCTCCTCCTGTTGCTCTCACACACTCTTCCTTACTATCATGGTCTCCCTCATTCTTCAAGTATGAAGTGCTACAAGGTGCAATGCACATTTGAAGGCAAGAGGGAACAGAGCACTGATTTGCACCTTAAGAAAGACTGAAAGTCACACATTTTTTAAAAGTTTATTTATTTATTTTGAGAGAGAGAGAATGTGTGTATACATGGGGGAGGGGCAGAGAGAGGGAAAGAGAGAGAATCCCAAGCAGGCTTCATGCTGTCAGCACGGAGCCCAACACTGGGCTGGAACTCACATATTGTGAGATCATAACTTGAGCCTAAATCAAGAGTTGTACGCTTAACCACTTAATTGACTGAGCCACCCAGATGCTCCTGGAGGTCACATTTCTTGAGGGAGGCCTATACAGTAAAGTCACAGTGCTTTATTCCTTCCTATTGAGCTATTGGCGATGAAGGTATCCCTGCCCTAAACTTACGACTGGGCATAGCACAATGACGCTGGACAGAGATCAACAACAGCTGACTAGTCACATATACCCACAGCTCAGGGATGAGGCCACTGCACATCATGTAGGCCACATGGGGTCGCACTCAGGAGCAGAGTGACCAGCTAGGGATTGTGGAAGGCAGGACTCAAGATGTCTAGAGAGTGAGTACCCCTAGGTTCCCATGCAAAGATGTGATTAGCTTATTTGAATTATTCTGCAGGCTGTCAGGGAACTGAAACCCGCTCTTCAGGAATAAGCAGAAGCTGAACCTGGTCTATTGGATGAGGAGGGCTTCTTGGGTAGGGGATCTAGTCTCCATAGAGGAGTGAGGAGACCTTGAGATTATGCCATTCTAGGTGCTCTGGATTTCAGCAGTTGTCAAGACAACACACAGTCCTGAGCCTTAATTTTAGGTCTTATACCACAGGGAGGAGTCAGAGGGAAGAGGAGGCTCCTTGAGCAGTCATGGTAAAGAGAAATTTGGGAGAAATTGCATGTTTGCTAGAGATATTTTGCACACATGATTGTAGGTGTGTAAAGGAAAGCCCCCCCCTTCCCTGTCTGCTCCAAAATCCTCAATAACACCTCCTTCAGTAATTCAGGATTTGATTCACGTAGACCCTTAAAGTGAAAGTAAGCAGTGCTATATGTAGCTGCAAGGTTGGCATGGGGTTAGAATAGGGGCTGCCTGTGGAGGTAGTGTTAATGAATCACATTCGTCAGTATTCTGTGACCTTGGTTTTCTGAGTCCACATCTGCTTCCCAGTTTTGCCACACCCTGAAGCTCAGAACCTGGTCTTCAGTCATTTGCCAAATAAATGCCAATCAATGGGCTTTCTCAGCTGATACCCTCTACCAGGCCATGTACTTTCTATAACTGATATATGAACATTCTAAGTCAAGTTTGCTAATACTGAGATCTACTTGTTGCTACTTACCCTTTCTGATACTTTTTTCTGGTTCCATTTCTTTTTTCCTTCTTTCTTTCTTTCTTTCTTTCTGCTGTCTGTCAGTCTTTTTGTAATTCCTTTATAGGTTATACAGCGGAAAAAAATCTTTTAGAAAATATATTACTTGACTTTTCCATTAAGTATCTTCACAGAAGTTACTTGGAGTAAAATTTTATCCTTAAGTGGATTTTTATCTTTCAAATATCTATCTTTGACCTTGTGTTGGAAAATCTTTGAAGAGAATATTATTAACATTTCTAAGAACTCTGTCTGTGGTTGTATTGAAAAAAACAATAAGAAAGAAAATGAAGGGCAGAATATGACTCTGATTCTTATACTCTTCAAAAATATTCAGAAATAGGTGAGAGAAAGTGCACACATCTAAAGTCAGATGAATGATTGAATGCACATTTATAAAATTATTTGAAAAAAACTTTTAATGTTTATTTATTTTCGAGAGAGAGAGAGAGAGATAGTGTGTGAGCTGGGGAGGGTCAGAGGGAGGAAGATACAGAATTGGAAGCAGACTCCAGGTTCTGAGCTGTCAGCATAGAGCAGGACACGGGACTCAAACTCACTAACTGAGATGATGGCCTGAGTCAAAGTTGGGACG
Organism: Suricata suricatta; assembly: GCF_006229205.1. NCBI lineage: Eukaryota > Metazoa > Chordata > Mammalia > Carnivora > Herpestidae > Suricata > Suricata suricatta. Next base: position 66,915,819 of record NC_043700.1, read on the forward strand.
CTTAACTGACTGAGCTGCCCAGGTGCCCCAGCACATTTATATAATTATTTTTAAAAATTTTCCGGAAAAGCCTATGTGCATTTGTTGGCTGTGGATACTGCCCTCAAAACATGTAGAGAAATAGACAGAGGAGTAGAAAGAGATGGAAAAATGAAAAAGTAGAAATTCTAAAGCACAGATGTTAGAGGTAGTTCAGGATAAAGTCTCAGAAGTATGTGGATTTCTAGGTTGTCTCTTTTTATTCCTTTTACCTTTCCTGCCAAATTGCCCAAGAGGCATTTTTAAGTTTATTTGACTCATCGACATTTTTTTCACTTCTCAGAAACTCAGTAAGTGGTGAGCTCTGTGGTGAATAGCTGACCCACAGTATAATTTAAAACTCTGTTAGTCTTAACCTTAACCTACTTTGACCTTTCTTCCAATTCGTTTCTGAGGGTGTGGTGAGCATTTACTGTTTTGGGATCCCAGCCCTTTTTTCCATCTCTTTGTAGCAATAGACCTCATTTTGTCTTGGATGATGACCTCATACCATTTTTACCCAACACGATCACCTTCCTTTGTATTTATGCTATCATTTACACTTACATTTGCATAAGCTCATGAATCTCTGCTTTACCTACATTACACTGGTTTGTAAATTATATCCCAGAGGTAAACCAACTCTGTTTGTCCCATTTGTAGGTTTTAACATTCAGTGAAGTGAGGAAGGAATTAAAGCAGATGGTCTAAGATCTTCTCACTCCCTTTTATGGATGGTAGGAATGTTCTTGGCAAAAAGAAAAGAAAGTAGGTGACCCTATATTATCTCCTTGTCAATTTGACCTTTGGCTAATGTTCTTTGCTGGGAAAACAGCCCTTAACTCTGAGCTTGCCTTCTGCTGGATTCCTCTGGCTGAGGATTTCCTGGAAAAATAGAATCAAGGATCCAAAAGACATGGCTTCCTGGCTAGTGTAGTTAATGCCACTCCCTGGAGTTGTTTCATATTTAAATGTTCCAGCTATATGAGGTGCCCCATGAAACTCACCTAAGGGATTCATCTACTCTGAGCCAGAATCTGGGGAGCTCCCACTGATGTCCCAGATGGCTGTTTTGACTGAACTTTATGCTTGTCTGCATCCTTAAAATTGTTTGTAAAGTTGGATATCAGACAAAGTCTCTGATTCTTGGAAGTCTGATTTGACAAACAAGTTCTGTAAGTTAGTTCAGTAACATAAATTGGTAGATAGAGGTGTGAACATACACTAAAGACACCAGCTAAACATGGTCTACACAGGAGTTTAGTAAGGTTCTCTTAGAGTCTCGTATTAGTACTAGAACATGTTAAATCTGTGTCTCATAAGAGCCTGGATGATTAATTTGTATGGCTTCTGTATCTACCTCTGAATATATAATGTTGTAGAGTAGTTTGTTAAAGTAGGATTCCATGGTCTCATTGTTGAATGAAGCTTGACAATCACCGGCAAAACCATCCTGGATCACACCCCCATCCCTGGAGAGGTCTATGTCTAGTGCTCATCTATGTGGGCTGTAAAAATCTGGGTCCCTTGTTTCAGTCAGGAGAACTCACCTCATGTTTAGAACTTGAGGTTAGGCTGATTGAGGTCTTTCTTGAGATTGCACTCAGATGTCACCTCTGTCCACCCACTCTTTCTTCCTTCTCTTGCCTTTCACAGATGTTGACTATGAGGGCATTCCCTCATAAACCTCCTGAATGCTGACCTCTGACCTCTACCTCAGAGTGGGCCTCCAGGAACCCAGGCTATTATGGTAACCTTTATGATTTTCACATTGTGGTCAACAAGTTCACAAACAAGGACGAAGTAGGTACTGCTATTTGACTCTTTGGCGTGTTAGGTAAAAATACGGGATGACTAATTTTTAAAGATCACATTTATTTTCTTAAATGTGTTCACATATAATTCCTTTAGGTTAATGGAAGAAACACATTTTATTGCATTGGTCTAAATTATTTATGTGGAAGTATTTCAGAGAAAATTTAATACTGTGTCATGTGAAATAAAATCATTTTTACATTCACTGCCTTAAAAAGACATAATAATACATAAAAAAGTTTAATTGTTTACAGTTTATCAGTTCACCAGCAATGGATTTGTGCTAATTCAAATTTCTTAAATAGAGTTTTCATTTTGGAAAATATATTTTCTTATGGTAATAATACTTAGATATTTCTGAGAAGGATGAAAACCTAATATACATTCTCTCTTGCTTTCAAGATAAAATAATGTGGTTTCTCTTTATTTATTTTGGATTTATTTATTTCTGGTTAAATATATTTCTATTAATTTAAACCATTTGATTTAAATTCTCTTTAAGATGACAGAAATTCAAACTGACTACCTTCTTAATAAGTATTTATCATTTCCAGGATGTTTCCTCAGGTCCTACAAATAAAAGTCTAGGTAATATTTTTCTTATATCTTCCAGACTTAAGTGAGAGAATGGTGGGAAAGAAGGAAGAAAATAAAGAAGCACCCAACTAATTCTGAAAAACACAGCCATTTAAGAATTCTTCCTTGGGGCGCCTGGGTGGCTCAGTCAGTTAGGCCTCTGACTTTGGCTCAGGTCAGATCTCACGTTCGTGGGTTTGAGCCCCACGTCAGGCTCTGTGCAGACAGCTAGCTCAGAGCATGGAGCCTGCTTCCGGTTCTGTGTCTCCTTCTCTCTCTGCCCCTCCCCCTTTCATGCTCTGTCTCAAAAATAAATAAAACATTAAAAAAATTTAAAAAAATTCTTCCTTTTGTCCATTTGCAAGGACATGAATGGAGCTACAGTGTATTATGCTAAGCAAAGTCAGTCAGTCAAAGACAAACAAGTACCACACGATGTCACTCCTATGTGGAATTTAAGAAACAACAGATGGACAGATGGCATTGGAAGGGGGAGAGAAGAGAGAGGGAAACAAACCACGAGAGACTCTTAAAGATAGAGAACAAACTCAGGATTGATGGAGGGAATGGGTGGGGGGTGGGCTAGATGGGTGATGGGTATTAAGGAGGACACTTGTTATCATGAGCACTTGGTGTTGTATATAACTAATGAATTACTGAATTCTACCTCTGAAACCAATATTGCACTGTATGTAAACTCATTAGAATTTAGATAAAAATGTGGAAGAAAAAAATTCTCAGCAAGTTTTTAAAAAATAGGTTCTGTTGCTTAGGAAAAGAAACATTTAATTTTATAACCAATTACATTAATTATATATTTACTTTGTAGCCAGTAAGAATCACACAGTCAGAGTAAAATGTAGGTTCTTTGAATAAAACAACAACTAATATCCCCCCCAAAAACAATTGAGTAGCTAAGAGCTTCCCTAACAAACGCAGATAGAATAGTTTTCATGTTGAGTTTTATTGATCTCTGGAACAGTAGCTCCCCCTAAACTGAGAACCATACCAGAATTAAGGAAAGATCTTTCCATCTCAGAGACTAGACATTTGGAAGGCAGCCATCATGAGTATAAAATGTGAACCTGGCCAAGTACTTTATTTCTTGTTGGATTCTTGACTATTTCTGACTCTCATCATTTAGAGAGTCATGACTGACAGTGTATAAGCAGTCATTGATCCTGGGAGAAATATCTCCAGGGATCCTCATGGCATTCTTTGGACCATGTCAAATGGGAACATTCTTTTAGTCCCCAAAGTTGCAGAAGTTGGGGGAGAGAACCATGGACTATAGGGCTCTGATTTCACTCTGCACATCTAAGGGTACAAATTGGTTCCAGGTCAGGGTCAAATCAAGAAAAGTCTGAAATGGGTGCCTCTGATCACACCAGAATTGCACTGGAATGTGCACTTGTAAACTTGAAATCTTCATGGGAAACAGAAAGGAATTACAGTTGAAATCGCCAGTCATGGATTTTAGGCCAACCTCACCCCTTCCTAGCTGTGATATTGGGTAAGTCATTTAAATTCTCCAAACTGTTTCTCTTTTGGAAAATGAGAAGCAGTAATATAAATCTGTGTAGTCAGATTAGTGGACATTTCAAGGACAGCTGGATTTTTATGTGAAATCATCCAATTTTAAATGCTCTATTAAATTTTATTTTTTAATTGTATAGATTTTAAAAACATAACTGGATGAGACTTCTCTCGGATAGGCCAAGCACATTCCATCTTTTTTCCTCTGGCCTTCCTTGCTCACTTTCTCAAAAAAAAAAAAAAAAAAAAGAAAAAAAAAAAAAGAAAGAAAAAATGTCTTCCTCCAACCCTTCTTTTTCTCTTTTTTGGTCCCCACACTATAGACTTCAATTCTTACTTCTGCTCTAACACTTCATGAAAATAATGGCTTTAAGAACCCTTGGGAATCCATGTCAATGAACCCATTGAACATTTTTCAGTGTATCTTACTTGACCTCCAAGTAGCATTTGAAAATCTCAAGCACCTCTTCTTAGAAATCTTCTCTTTCATCATTGTCATTGATAAATAATTCTGCTTTTGTTTATCTCACAGGATGCCTCCTTTCAGTATCCTTTTGAGAAGGTGTCTTCCTTTCTACTCTGACCTTTAGGTATTGTCTTTTTAAGATGTCTTCTGGCCCTTTTCTGTTTTTTTTTTTTCACTCTTTTTTCCCTCTCCATAGGTACATCACATCTATGCTCATAGCATCATGTCTGTATTGTACAACAAATGACTCCCAAATGTGCACCTCCAGCCCGAATCTTCTTGAAGTCTACTGAAGTCAATTGTTTTCCATATATCTCATTTTTAGGCAATTCAAACTCAACATACCTTAAAATCCTGATTTTTTTTTCCTGAAACTTGGTCATCCTCTAAGATTTCACATCTCAGTACTTGTTATCAGCATCTATCCACTTGTGCAAATTAGAAATGGGGACAGACTACCATTGTGAATTCCTTCCTCCTTACCTGGAATTTCTAATCCATATGCTTACACATCTCTTAAGTCTTCCACTTCTCTCAACTGCAAGACTATCACCTTGGCCCAACCCACAAACTCCACATTGAAATGACCTCTATTCTCTCTTTTTTAATGCATTTAATAGAAACTGATTTATTAATTTAAAAAACCTGATTATGTCCTTCCTCTGCTCAAAACCACTCATGGATTGGTAACTTTTTTGGGGAAATTTTTTTCTTTCCAATTTTGTGTTCTAAGACCTGTTTACTTATGTGATCTGGTCATCCTTCTCCTGACTAGTTTATCACAAATTGCTTTTCATCTTATACTTTACCCCCTTGTACTTCTTTTGGTTCCTAGAATTCACAAGGATCCTTTCTGTCTTCAACCTAGACTTCACATTGTTTTTCTGACACCTCTTTATTCTTGCTCTCTTGAACTCATCAAGCATCACTGCCACCATAGACTTTGCTGACCCTAGACTTGTTTAGATTCTCCTCTAGTGTGCGATCTTATAGCACTCCCTATTTTCACATCATGACACTTACTAAAGTGTGTGATTATATTTATGCCATTGTTTAGTCACTGAGGTCTCCCTGCTAGTCTGTAAGCTGCAGAGGAATGGAAATATATTTTTGTTCATATTCATAATTATATTCTAAATGCTTAGAAAAGGTTTTGAGGGTGCTTGGGTGGCTCAGTCGGTCAAGCATTCAACTCTTTGTTTCAGATCAGGTCATGATCTCATGTTTTGTGAATTGGAGCCATGCATTGGGCTCCAGGCTGACAGTTTGGAGCTTGCTTGGGATTCTTTCTCTCCTTCTCTTTCCCTGTCCCTCCCCTGCTCACTCTCTCTGTCTCTCATGAAGTGAATAAATAAACTTAAACATTTTTAGAAAAGGTTTAGGGGTCCCTGGGAGGCTCAGTCATTTAAGCATCTGACTCTTGGTTTCGGCTCAGATCATCATTTCATGGTTTGTGAGTTTGAGCCCCACATCAAGCTCTCCGCTAACAGCATGGAGCCTTCCAGGAATTCTCTCCCTCCCTCCCTTTCTGCCTATTCTCCACTCTCCCTGTCTCTCAAAATAAGTAAACTTAAAAAAAGTTTAAAAAAAGAAAAGATTTAATAAATATTGAGTGAATGATTTTGAATGTTTTACTTTCATACTGTAATATCTTATATATCTTTAGAAGTAACAAAAGTATGTTTTGTGATACATAATAATAACGTGGTCTCTTTTCCATCTGGGTGTTGGGATGTTACATCATCGAATCTATTTTGCTGTCTACAGAAAGCATAACACCTAGATAAATGTTTATCTAAGCTCTGTCTTTATTAGAGAAGTTAGAAAATAATTTATTTCTTTTTTATTAAGTCATTGATCTTGAAGAAAGTGTTTGCGTAATGTGAGAGTCTGGAACAAATGTCACTGCTAAGGGAAAGGATCTTGGGAGGCTACTTGCTTCCAGCATCTGTTTTAAATGAGCTACTTTAAACTCTCAGCTTCAGTCTGATTGGTCTTCTTCTGTTTCCTCCACTCCGTCATTTTCTTCTTTTCCTCACATACTCTTCACTCTGTTCTCTTCAATTGCTATTTTGATTGAAAGTGCTCATTTATACACAGGACATTTTTGCATAGAAACTTTCAGTCTCATGAACTCCTCATATTATTTAGAAACTTTGTCAGATCACTTTTTTACAAATCCAGCATAAATTCTTGGTCTACTACTTAGAAGACCCTTCTGAAGTGCTTCACTTCCTTATTTTTATGCTACATTCTTACCATAACTGCAACTCCTTTACCCTTATGGCCATTACCTTTGAGTTTATAGGACTTCTGAAAGCATCTTGAGACTCATAGATGCAAGCCTTAGCTGAAATCTCAGTACAGATGACAAAAACCTGGTCACAGCTCTGTTTATCACACTGTTGATTGTTCTTGGAGTATCTATTGCAAATTCCAAGTCATTCTTTAAGATCCCTCTCCACTCCATTCCTGCCTCAGAAATCTGAGAGGGCCACTTTGTCTTCTTCACAAAGAAAATAACATCAACAATTAAACTCTTCTATATTCTAAGCAAAGAACCCTTGCTGGAATTTCTAGGAAATTATCTAGAGAATGGAGTTTCATGGAGTTTTGGGATGATGGTGGGATTTGGAACCAACAGCCAAGAAAGAATTCTCGAAGACATCTTTGGTGCAAAAAGGTGATTTTGTTAAGGCACAGGGAAAGACCCATGGGCAGAAAGAGTTTCACTGGTGTTGTGAAGAAGGACTACTTATGTTCTGTGGAGCTGGGGGAGGTAAAGCCAAGAGGCAGTTTCTTAAAGGAATTCCCATATGCTAAAGAGTATTTATAGATTACTAGAGACCCAGCTATTATCAAGTCAAGGGTCTTTTTCTCTCTGGCAAAACATTATCATTAAGATAATAAGGAGTTCATGGAGATTAGGCTATTGATAAGATTGTCTTTTTCTTGTAAAATTACTAAGAAACTTGTAAACTGATGGAGACTCTATCAGTTTAACCATTTGTTTTCTGTCCTCTCCTTTGTCCTTGGACAGCCAGGAATGCCTGAAAAATGTCACACAAATTCCACGGGGTGGGGCAGGTGTTTGTGGCTCATCAGCCTGCTTTATGCTCCCTTATCATCTAGATATTGTTCTTTATTCTTACTTTACCCTCTGACAGAGAAAGAGGCAGTATTTGACTCGTTTCATATTTATTCATTTTACATTCTCTTCCCCACCAACTGCAGTTTGGCTTCACATCTTTTACTTTCTGGTGGAGTTTGCTAATATCACCCTAATTGCCAACTACAGAGAATATATTTTACTTCTGAAATAAGGTTAACACATCTCTCAGACTTTTTCTTTGTGTCTCTCCCTTAGTTCAACACCGTTGACACTCATTCTCTCTTAATTTTCTTTTTTTAACTCTCTGATCCTTGTCTGTCTCCTTTGGGTGTGTCTCTTCTCCCACACATGAAATATCGACTTGCTAATGATTCATTATTGGTTGCCTTCTTGTCATTTTTTTAAAGCTTTTTTATTTATTTTGATAGGGAGTGCTAGTGGAGGAGGGACAGAGAGAGACAGAGAGAATCGCAAGCAGGTTCCTTGTTTTTAGCCCCAGTGTGGGGCTTGAACTCATAACCTGTGAGAACATGACTTGAACTGAAGTCAAGAGTCAATGCTTAACTGACTGAGCCCGAGCCACCCAGGCACCCTGAGTTGCCTTCTTGTCTTACTCTCATGCAGCATCCCAGTAATTTTTTCTACACCTTTAAATTTGATTGCTATCCATACAGCGTGGCCACTGTACGGTGGTGAGTAGTTGGAGCTCAGGTAATCGCTCTTTAGAATGTTGGGCCTTCCACTTCTTCGCTCAATGCTCATGAGAAAGTCACTTCACATGTTTGAAACTTAGCTATTTTATGTACCTTCCCAGCACCACTAAGCAGCCTAAGTTTATAGCTCCTTAGAGTAGAAGCCAGAAAATAGCTTGTTTAATATTTATATAAATAATGTAAATTTACATAAATATAAATAATAATAAATATATACAATCATATATAATTATATAAATATTATTAATATAATACTAAAAATAAAATATGATATATTCTATATAAGCATATATAATATATTAAATATATAACATATAAATTTTAAATATATAAGCATTTAAATATGAACATATTATATAATATATAACATATTTTGTTTTATGTATTATATGAATAATTAATATTTTATATAATCATATATATGATTCCTATTTACCATGTTATTTATATTTTAATATAATATGTTAAAATAGTATATGTATAATTATTTTTATATATTAGTACATATTTTTATATATTTTATATGTACCATTATGATATATTTTATATATTATATATAATAAATATAAATATAAATAAATATAATATATAATGAATATATAATGAATATAAACAAAAATTATTTTTATATAATTTATTAATTTTTATAACTGAAGATACTCAAGATATACCCCAGACTTTGCAATCTGACTACTGGCTGAAGCCTATGACTTGGAAGCTAGTGACGCAAAGAAGCAGGGACATCTGGTGGAGTTGGCGGTATCCAGGTTCAGAATGCTGAGGCAGATGCTGTAGCAATAGTATCCATCATTTGGCTTTGGTGAGGTGAGTTTGGGTGTTTGTGAACACGTGTGCCCCAGTGACAACAGGGTTGACTCAAGGGGATGAGTGTCACCAGTGAATTTGGGCCTTTGATTCTTGGGGTTTGCCATGTAGATTTTAAGCCTTCCTGGAACAGAGATAAGCAAACTAGGCCCTAAATAGGTTTATTTTCCATAAGATAGTTAGAGCAATTTTGCAAGAGGAAACAGATTTCTTTCCTGTCTAATGAGTTTATTTCTGCCTTGCTTGATGAATCTGGAATGATTTCACCTAAAGCAAAGGGGAAAGGCAATTTTCCCAATAAGAATAAGAAACCACCTAGCATCTCCAATCTATAACTAAAATCAGTGCCCTTGAGTGAGTGGAGAGGTATTTTTAAAATAAAACTGAAAAGTGCAAGGTTTAAGGTTAAGGATGGCTCAGTTTTGCTATTTTTATATGAGAATCTAGAGCTGATGTGTAAGAATAGATTCTGTGGGTATTAGATCAAGGAAAAAGAGTCTCATCTTAGACTAGATTGAATATGCTAATAGAGGTTCACACACTCATAGCTGGGAGTTGGATTAATTGTTTACATTGTTCACTGATTGAAATCTGGGCCTGGTTACTAAAGCTAAAGTAATTTGACATGCCCAAAATACCTAGTATATTCTAGACTAAAGGTCAGCAAATTAGAGCCTTGGGAGTTAAATCTAGTCAATGGCCCATTTTTGTGTTTTATTTTTATTTTTTAATGGCCTGTGAGCTAAGATAGATTTTTGTGTTTTTAAATAGTATCAATTTAAATTGGTATACAAGTACCCACATTATACTCTTGATTGTGTGCCTTAGTCTAAAATATTTACTATTTTTCCCTTTATGAAAAAAGTTTGCTGATTCTTCATCTAGTTTCTAAAGGAAAGAATCTCAAATTCATGGAGATGAGATGATGGATTCTCTTTGTCCTATATTACCTAATTATTTTCTGCTAAATTTATCCCCTAAAAAGACCTTTTTTCACTTTCTATTCATGTGGCTGACATACAGTGAGGGCAAGGAGGAGAATATCTGGATCACAGGGCAAGCAGTGAGACTGTTATGACCAATGTAAAAATTAATCAACAATTAAGACCCCTGGACTCAGATCTCTTAGGAGTAAGGGTTTGGGTTATATCACTCAATAAAGAACCCTCACCACCGAGTAGCTGGTTGAGAGCAAAGGAAATATGGTTTAGATAAAGGGGGAAGAATGCTATAAATTCTAAATGCAGCCTTGGGACCACCTGCTGTATCTACATGTTTATTTTTTTTTTGTTCTTTTATGTGTTATGTATACATTTGAATATTCTAATAAATCTTCCTTCTAATTCTTTTCTCTTTTGTAGACAGGCAGGAAACATTACACTCTGGCCTGTAATTTATAGAACATTGAGCAACAAGAGACTACCATGACAGAACTAGAAGAATAATGACATCATTCAAAGATCCTGGATTTGGCATTATTTGCTGTATTGATGAAATCTTGGGACATCTCCCTTGGGGGAGTAAGAGTAAGTTATTTGTGGAATCTATCTATCTGTCCCTGTTGTTTGCATGGTTAAATAATAGAGAAATGTGTATATAGGAAGATGCAGACTCTAATGACACAAATTATCTTTGGCTTCCCAGCACCTTTGAATACTCTACTTTAGGGCATTTCTTAATTTATAAGTCAATTCTTCCACAAAGTCAAAGCCACAAATTCGTTCTCCCAGACTCTACTCCACTACTGGAATGTGGGCATATTTTCTGAGTCTGCAAATCACACAGACCTACTGAAGACTCTAATTTGGAAGCTAGTGATACAAATGAAGACGTAGCATACGCGCTCTATCCTGATGAGGGAGGCACTAGTTACAATGAGTCTCCAAAAGTTGCAGGCATACTACCAGTAGTATCAAGTGCAGAGTATGCAAAGTGAGACATACAATTTTGTGTGGCTGGAGCCTGTAATGAAGACAGTCCTGTAACTAGGAGAGTTTCTGCAGGCTTTTTGGCTCCAAAGTCTAATCATCTGATTCTCCTGGAGAGTCTATGAACTGTTAAATATCCTATTAAATGAGATCTTTCTTTTAGGCTAATTAGAATCAGTTATGCCCCCCCTTCTTTTGCCCTTAGGAACTTAATACACTCTTCTATAACATCTCAGCCATCAGTTAGCTTTGGCACTACAACCCACCAGAGCACAAACTTGTGTTTTAAGAGAATAGTAATTTCTTATCTCCCCCCTCTAAGAGTCAGAATTTTTTTTTCTAGTTTCACCTGGACTCATTTAGGTGGGTGCAGTTACCTGGCTGATCACCTGGGGCCTTGTTGGTTTCTGCTGGCTTCACTCACATGACTTGTAGTTGGTGCTGGCTGTGAGCAAGCGATGGGTGTGATGTGAGCACATGCTTACAGTAGGCTCTCTTATTTTATTCTTATGTGAAAACTGTCAGCGCTTTTCAAACTGTGCTTGTGTCACATTTGATAATATCTTGTTGGCCAACTCAAGTCTCATGGCTAAGTCTAGATGCAATGAGTAAACAATCAGAATTTACCTCTTGCAAAGTGACAGGGCAATCAGGTATGTAGACAATGATGGAAGAATTTGCAGCCTGTTTTGTAATCTCCCTTACCAACATATAATGTTTATTTTATTTGACTCCCAGAATTTTGAATAACCTCCTTTGAAGCTTTTACACCTTTGAATGTGCTTTTTTCACTTCTAAATTACTATTTCTCCTTAGTCTTCCTGGGTAAATCTCCATGCCGTATTGTTTTCATAATTTAAGACTTCACTTCTTCAGGCTGAATGAATTGGTTTTCATCTCAACTCCCACCAAATGGTGTGCGTCTATCACTTATAGTACTTATTACATGGCGCTCCATCACTAAATACCCACTTGACAACAATTACGCAGAAGATGGAGATTTCCTAGGGCCTACCACAGTGTTTAGCAAATCCCTACTGTTGAGTTTCTCTTTTCTCTGGGGCTTATTAGCAATGACCTGTGTCCTGGCAAAATCTATTACAGAGCCAAAGAATTTTTAGATTTCTGAGCAGTCTCTCTATGTTCAGGCTATTATAGTTATGTGAGGCCTAGACCTTTCATATACTCCTCAGTGTTAATCCAGATTCTTAGTAAACACCCATAAGCTAGAGATTTTGACTAGAATATTTCTGAAACATGCTCTAACTCCTACAATTCCTGCCTCTCCTTTATTAAATAAATCAAAAGAGAATATAAAAGGGAATACTATTGGCCCACACCAGTCTGGATTATTGGGGCAGTTACGGCTTAAATGTAATCTGTATTTTGCTTAGATGGATTTCAATGTTTTTTATTTTCCTTTTCCTTTTAGAAAAGTGGAAAATAAATCACCCGTTTCATCCAATTTATTTCTTCTGAGAAGCTGAACAGAATGCTCATAAGTTGTATATTTACGCTTCATCCTTTCACTGACCTAGTTGAAGTTCAACTATTTCCAAAGGATTAGCTAAAAATAAGATCGCATATATTCTGGTATTTCGGTTATCCCAAACAAAAATGTGAAGTCGCTTAGAACTCAGAGGCTATTTAGGGACTGCCCAATTATCCTAGCAGAGCCAATATTTTCTTTTTTTTCCCTTTCCCCTTCCCCCCAGTGTTCCTCCAAATCCGGGCCCTATCAGGTAGTCATGGCCAGGGAGGATCTCCTTTCCTCACCCTCTTAGTGGTAGGAGAATGGAAAATGGTCTATTGGTCACATTTGAGCTCTGGCAGCTGCTGTGTTGGCAGCAATTAGGGAAGATTTTAAATGAACGACTGGCTGCTGGAAGTTTTTGGATTTGGGGGTTGATGTTATCACAAGTATTCACCTGGTCAGATGCAGAAACATATCGTTCAGTCAAGAAGGAATGCAGGCAGGTTATCCTTCCCGGTGCACTTTGGTGTGCTCTGTTGGGGTGGTGAAGTCCACAAGCAGTTGGCCTGTAATTGAGAAGAGTATGTCTGGGGACAGAGTACTCCACTGCATTTCAGCTGAGTCTGCATCAACCCTTTAGGCAGATTCTGAAGAGATCTCTCAACTGAATAAAACAGTGGGAGGTTTCTCAGTTTCTTCTGCAAAGTTTGAATTATTATATCTACCCCAAGTTAATTCTCTCTCCTAATAAAGATTTCTAACATTTGCTCAGTACTCATTTTCACATGCATGCATGCATGCGCACACACACACACACACACACACAAACACACACACGACCTTAATATGGAGACTTATTGTTTTTATTCAAGCAAAATACTCATATTGATTGAAAAAATATTATTTCTGATAAACCATTTTTGACTCAAATTGTTCACTCCCTATATGTTTGTTCTGTTATGTAATTGTATCACTTTAATTGTTGATAAATATATAATGCAGAATGCACCAATTTAAAACATATTATCTTTAAAGTTTTGAATATAAAGATTATAGAAAGTGTGTTGGACATACATACCTTCTGAAATACTGAAACATCTTAATTATAGGGTCTCCTAAGGAAAGAAACATCACTAACCTTATTTATGGGGAAAACATCTTGTCTAGATTAAAATGTCTTTAGACATAAGATATGATTGTCAGGGGCCACCAGAGAAGTGATTATAGTGTGAACAAATATCTATGAAAGGGGAATATATTTATTCTTTGATCTTCTGAGCACAGACTGCTTACATATCTTCTCTATTACCAAAAGTCATATCACTGGGATATTGGTTCTTTATGATTTCAGTGAGCAAATTATTGTTGGACATCAGCCTTCATGTGTTTAAGTATGGTTTCTATTGTAGTTTAAGACATAGACTAGATGATATCTTTAAACTTTTGGAGGACCATTTAACTATGGCTTAGTAATTGAATTAACCAACTTTTAAAAATCTGCAAGAAAAAATTTCCCATTTATATTAAACTGTATTATTCTTCTTGATCATTTTTCTAATAATCTGGACTTTGAGAGTTTTATTTGGTTTATTCATTATACAACCCTAAGTGATTCACCCTTTATACCATGGTCTTTGTTCTTTCATATTTCCCAAACTGTATTATCAAAGTCATTTGACAATTTTTCTTCAAGTAAGTAAATTTATATATGGACAAAAATATTTTTAGGTTCATTATTGCTGGGCCTTCATACTAATGGCCAAATAGGACAGCATGAAAAGACATGAGAATCCATTTGAGTTGTGACTATAAAGTCTTATTTTTATATAACCAAAGAGTTAAAGCATAGTAAAATTAGACCAGTAGTATTTTTTGAACTCTCTACTTTTGCTATAGTAGTATGCAATGAGACTAAAAATGTAAGCTAATTGTTATCATAATTAGAAGCATCAAATGTCTGGAGAGTTTCTAGAAGCTGAAAATCTGAAGTAGAAGGCTCTATGTGACTTCTTGTATAGTACAATCTTGAAAAAGTAAGTGTATGAGTGTAAAAGTAACATAGAAATGCTTGATTGAGTTATTATGACTGCATTATAGCACTTGGCATGACCAAATTTCAATTTATCTTTCCCTCATTTTAAGACAAATTTTTCCTTATAGTCAATTCCTTACTGCTATCAGTGGATCACAAATTTCTCCAGCTTAGAAATCTTAGATTTGACTTTGATTCTGTGAGTTATATTCATCATAACATCAATTCCTGTTAACTCTTGTTTTGAAATATATTTTAGATCCTCATTTCTCTTCTTTTTGCCACCTATTTATTCAAATTTTTTATCAAGTCATGTATTTCTGGCATCTCTTCATTAATTCAGTTTGCTGTATTCATTGCTAGGTTCTTTAAGATCATTCTATTGTTACCCTTCTTCCCGTTTAATATTCCTAAGACATTCTGTTATTGGATTCCTCTACTGGAATGTTGGAATAACTTTTGTCTCTTATTTTTTCATCTCCTTTGTCTGATAAATCCAGTTAGTTGTTATGCTCCATCAATTTTACTTTATTCATGAACACCTTCGATCAAGTTATCATGTTTCCATTTCACACCACACAGCACTGTCAGATTAGTCTTTTCAATCACAGTTATAGTAATACAATTTTCCAGCTAACAAACATAGCGTGCATCCCATTATCTGATGCATAAAGGGCATATGCAAAAGACACAGAGGTCTGAGCTCTCTAAGTGTTGGTTTTTTTTTTTTTTCACTGCTACCCTTATAGACTGAGCACTCCAGTCAAACATTTTTACCCCTGCTTTCTTACCTAAGCACTTCTGCTGAGCTATTTCCTCTACCTGGAATGAACTTCCTTCTAGCTCCAGATCTTTTTTTTTTTAATTTTGTCTTTTAATATCTATAAAATGTTACCTTTCCTAAAGTGTCCCTCTATTATAAATATTCTTTTCTTTTCTTTTTTCTTACTTTTCTCTCTTTCTTTTATTTTTGCAAATAAACTACTGGGACTACATCAAAATGAAAAACTTCTGCGCAGTAAAGGAAACAACCAACAAAGCTAAAAGGCAACCTATGGAATGGGAGAAGGTATTTGCAACTGATATATCCAATAAAAGCTTAGTATCCAAAATATATAAAGGACTCAGACAACGCAATAACCCCCCAAAAATCTTTTTTATTTTTTTAATATTTATTCATATTTTAGTTTTTTTATGTCTTTGTTTTATTTTGAGAGAGAGATACAGAGAGTGAGAGGGGGAGAGCCAGACATGGAATCTGAAACAGGCTTCAGGTTCTGCACTGTCAGCACAGAGCCTGATGCAGGGCTCGAACCCACGAACTGTGAGATCATGACCTGAGCAGAAATCAGACACTTAACAGACTGAACCACCCAGGTGCCCTCCAAAAATCTCTTTAAAAAATGGGCAGAAGACATGAATAGACTTTTCTCTAAAGAAAATATAGAGATGGCCAACATACATAAAAAGATACTCATCATCACTTATCATAAGGAAAATGAAAATCAAAACTACCATGAGATATCATCTTAAACCTGTCAGAAAGTTTCAAATAAAAAAAACCAAGAAACAACCAGTGTTGGTGAAGCTGTGGAGAAAAAACTCTCTGCACTGTTGGTGGGAATTCGAAGTGATGTAGTCACTATGGAAAATAGTATGGGGGTTCCTTAAAAGTTAAAAATAGATCTACCAAATGATTCAGTAATCTCACTACTATTTACCCCCAAAATAGAAGAACAGCAATTCAAAGGGATACATGCACTCCTATGTTTATAACAATATTATTTACAATAGCCAAATTATGGAAGCCGGCCAAGTATCCAACAATTGATGAATGGTTAAAGATGTGGTACATATATACACAACGGATTATTATTCAGCCATAAAATAGGATGAAATCTTGCCATTTGCAATGACATGGATGGAGTTAGATAATAAACTGCTAAGTGAAGTAAGTCAGAGAAGGACAAATGTCATATAATATCACTGTTGTGTGGAATTTAAGAAACAAAACAAATGAACAAAGAGAAACAAAAAGAGGGAGACAGACAACCCAAGAAACAGATTCTTAACTATAGAGATCAAATGTAAGGTTACCATAGGGGAGGTGGGCAGGGGGAGGGGGAAATAAATAAGTGATGGGGATTGAGGAATGTACTTGCTGTAGTGAGCACTAAGTAATGTATAGAATTGCTGAATCACTACATTGTACACCTGAAACTAATATAGCACTGTGTGTTAACTAATATAGCATTGTGTGCTAACTATACTCAATTAAAAAAAAAGAATCCTAAGTGCCAAGTTTTTCTTCAAAGCATTTTGAGACCAATTAATATAACTGGTGATGCACACCTGGATTTCTCATACCTCAGTGTGTGTCTGGGAGGTGGGTTGTTTGCCATTGCCCTGTTTTATCCATCCAGTTATAAGCTCATAGTGCTAGACCTCATTCCCTTTCCAGACCACTTAGCAGTTGGGCAAAGTTAGCATTTAGGAAGCATGCATGACGAAATGCACCACTCTTCTCTTATCTTCACCCCCACAGCTTCCTGCTGGTGCACTGATCACTGTCCAAACCTCATCAGTTCTCTCTTTACAACTTCATTACCTCAAGCTCCTCCTCTTCCAGGAGAATGACATCTACTCCTCCATTTCTGGACCTCTGTCTCCATACTTATCACAGCATCAATTGCAGCAGTTCCATTATTAATCCATTACCTCTTTTTGATAAAGGAGAGATAGATAACTCAACTGCCATGCCCTGCTTCCCTTCCAGAATAGCCCTCAGCTTTCACAAGGGATCAGTAAGTCTGTTGTTGCCTTTGCCAGAAAGACCTTCATTGTCGCATGAGTGATACACTCTCACCTGGATACGCCAGGGTTCAAATTACAAACGATAGCTCTTCCCTTGCTCTTGTCTGACTGTGTGTTCTCAGACAAGTCTTTCAGGGCTGGATGTATGTGGAGGAGTTCTGGGTTCAAATTGCCTCTCTGTCACTTACTAGGTTGTTTGACCTTGGATAAATCATTCAGCTCTTCTATACCTCAATTTCCTTATCTGTGGAATGGAGATAATAACAATATCTACTATAATAAATAAACAAATAGCTACTCTTTTTTTCCCTGATGTTCCATAACATTTATTTTTACGATAATCACATTCTTTCTTATATCATAGGTATTTGTGATTCAGGTATATTTTCCCTATAAGTTCCTAGTTCTTAAGGTTTTATATATTTTAATCAGCTCTCTTTCCATAATTCTTATCATAATGCCTCAGATATTTTAGATATGAAATATGTTTGATTGGGTTTTTTAATTCATATTTCACAATGACACTCCACTGCCAGTAAAGTTTATTTCATTCTTCATGGCTTTTGGTAATTGTTTCTAGAATCACCTCTTCAGAGCACCTGGGTGGCCCAGTCAATTAAGCAACTAACTCTGGCTCAGGTCATAATCTCGCAATTGGTGAGTTTGAGCCCCCCATTGGGCTCTGTGCTGACAGCTCAGAGCCTGAAGACTGCTTCAGATTTTGTCTCCCTCTTTTTCTGCCCCTTCCCTGTTCACACTGTTTCTCTCTGTGTCTCAAAAATAAATAAACATTTTAAACATTTAATAAAAAGTAAAATAAAATCACCTCCTCAACCTTTTTCTCCTCTTCAACAAAGATGATTTGCTACAGTTAGTAAACTTTGTTCCTGTGTGCTTCACTCTTAGTCCTGCTTGAGGCTTTGCATTTTATACAGGCAGAGTGCTGACATCCTATGTTGTCTTTGGAAACATTTAATTGCAGAGAGGAACATATGACAAATAACTAGAAAAGATCACAAGCCAATGTCAAGACCATAGCAGAGATGAAGATTACTACACCAATCCGTGTATGAAGTATCATTGAAAAAATAGAAAGAGAATGGGAGATGAGCCCTAAAATATGAGAGAGAAGTATGGAAAGACTACTAGGAGAGAGCTTTAGGTCTGATGAAAAGTTCTGGAGGTTGGGTTCATTTAATGGGAAAAATGAAGTGTTGGACAAGGAAAAATAAGTTCAGTTAGAACAAATATTTCTTGAATCATCTCTATGTTCTAGACTCGGCATAGTTATCACATGACACATGTGTGGCAATAGTGATGTGGGATCGTAGAAAAGGAAACTCAGTGCAGTCTAAGGGTTTAGGAAAAGTGTCCCAGAAGAGATGATTTGGACTGAGTGCTCTGTGTGACTGTAGTGAGATAGAAACATTTAATATTGACAATGGTAATGTCCCAGGAACAACTTTCACAGAGGGTTCTTGAGTATCTGAGAGATTGTTGTAGTCAGGAGGGTTGCATGGCTCAGTGAGTGTGGGTGGAGCCTGAAGTTTTAGGGTGGGGTAAAATTTATTTTGTGAATCAGGTGACAAAAGTCACTTACAAAAGAACAGAATTTGAGAGGGAAGAATAACAAACAAAAGAATGGCCAATGAGCATAAACCTCAATAGACGGGCTATTTTTTTGGAGGGATCATTGACCTTTTTAAAACAATTTTTATTAGATATTAATTCTAAATTAGTAATAGAAAGGATTTAATGGTGCCAAGCAAGAAACATGGTCAGGAAGGCTGAATGTGCCTCCACACAGGGCCCTCTTCAGTGGTACTTGTGCTGCTGACTGAGTCTGAGCTCCTTGTAAGGATAATAGTTGAAAAGCACTTAAGCTGCCAGCACCATGGAAATCTGGCTCTGCCCCCTTTCTCCACATTGACATACTTGTAACACTGGGGCTCCAGCAATGCCTTTAGGTGAAATCCCTCATCATATACAGCTTGGCAGCTCTCCGAGCTTCACAGCCATTTGCCGCTTCTCCTTCACTGGTACGGATGATGTCATCCTGGAGTCCTGGGTGCCTGTTATCTCATTGACATTTGGTTATCAATGAGGGATTGATTGTCTTTCTCATGATTGAGTATGATATCTCAGTGTTACTCTAGGGAACTACCTCCTCCCCTACTCCCAGGCTTTATGCTTCTGGTGGAATTTGTTGCAGGTCTGATGCTGGGGAGAACATGTAATCAGTATATGTAATCTTGTTTGACTCTCTCATCACTGATCATTCCCCTTCCCCAAATTGTTACTTTCATTAGACATTTAAGCATTCAGTTGAACCGCATCTTTTACTGTTTATGCAAATCTTGGACTT
This sequence comes from Suricata suricatta, assembly GCF_006229205.1. Lineage (NCBI taxonomy): Eukaryota > Metazoa > Chordata > Mammalia > Carnivora > Herpestidae > Suricata > Suricata suricatta. The sequence continues at coordinate 66,935,493 of NC_043700.1, forward strand.
CATTCAGTTCCATAATTCATTTAAAAGGTGCTTGCAATAAAGTGAGCAACCAGTAAGTAGTAGATGGAAAATGAAAGGCAACTGAGGAGGCAAGAAAACGGAATTAACTAGAAATTAGTAGAGAGAGGGTTAGAATGAAAGGAAATGTATTAGCTCTGGAAGAGATTTACAAAATTACTAAGTAGGAAAAGTCTTAGGCTTTTCTGGCAAAGTTAACAGTTCTAGGATCAAATTTGAGTCTTGTATGGTAAGGTACCTAATAACTGACATGAAATGTGGTAAAAACTTTTGAGAATTTTGTCAGACATACTTGGCTCTAAAATGGGCTAATAAAGAGTATTGTAGAACTACCTTTCATGGAGCTGTGTGAGGTTTTAATAGATAACTGTCAAAGTTAATTAAATGTTCTCATCAAAGACAGTGAGAAATAAACTAGATGTTCTCCTAAGTTCATTAGCATTTTTTTGTGAGTAAATATATGAACACAGGATTTATAATTCACATTATTATGCTGTTTTCCAAAGAGTACTTGCTACCCTCTTTTTATTTTTCTGAGATAATCACAGATTTATTACCTTTTTAGAACAGTGATCTCCTACTTTGAAAATTAAGGCTGCCTCATTGCCAGATGAAGTAATTGCCACTCATGGAAATAAATGGATGAGTTATATGAACTTAATAGCAATCTACCCTTTTAAATGGTGGCAGGCTGTCCTCTAAAGCATTCCTGTCCTTCCCCATAATTCCTTCTAAAAGCACAAACTAATGTATCTCATTCATTTGGCCCCTAAAATGCTCTTGATTGCATTGTAATGACCAATATATGTACTTTATTTTTCAAAGGATGATCTTAATTAATTATTCTTTCCTATTTTAGTACTTAGACATTGAGTTTATGGAAATATTACTCACTAATGACAAAAAGACTCTCAGTTTATTTTAACCTGAGTTTACTAATCAGAGTGGCTCTGAAGCAGGTCTTCTTATTTCACTTTCTCCTCAAGTTTAACTCCAAATGCATTAAAGAATAATGCAGGATTTACTGAATGTTTCATGGGGAGGAAAAGAGGTTTACCTTTCACACTGCCTATCAAACCATCCTCCCCCAAATCGCCTTTAAACATCTCCATTTAAACTTTCTCTCCCAAGGAGACACCCCCCTTCTCCGGGACTCCTCTTCACGTCTCTTGCACCATTTCAGCCATAACTGCTGTTCAAGTCTCTTACCTTGATTGTACTACTCAATAAAGGAAAAGTCAAATGAGGCTTTTTATTTTTAAGTATGCTATTGAAGATCTTAATTCATATATGTATATATATATAAAGTTATATCACACACATATAGTATATATATACATAGATAGTTATATCACATGCATATATACACACATATAATATAACTATTTATTTATTTTGAGAGAGACAAAGACAGTGCAAGTGGGGAAGGGACAGAATGCAAGGGAGAGAGGGAGAGACTCCTATGCAGGCTCTGCTCTTCCAGCACAGAGCCCAGTGTGGGGCACAAACCCATCAAGCCATAAGATCATAATCCGAGCTGAAATCAAGATTCAGATGCTTAACCAACTGAGCCAGCCAGGTGCCCTTAAAAAAAAAATATATATATATATATATATACATATATATATATATATATATATATATATATGAGATATTTCTCCTATTTTGTTTAGTTATCTATTTCCACAAAATAAATTATACCAAAGGCTAGTAAGTAAAAATAACATTTACTGGCTTGCAGTTTTTTGGGTTCAGAAACCCTGACATGCTTAGCTGTGTGACTGTGACCCAGGTGGCTCACAAGGCTAGAGTAAAGGTACTGGTAGAAGTGTCATCATCTCAAGGCTCAACTGAGAAATGATCCACCTCCATGCCTGCTTAGGTAATTCCTGGCAGGACTCAGTTCTTTGAGGGCTGTTGGACTTAGCTCCTCCGGTCCCTATCGGTTGCTGGCTCTAGGCCTCCCTTAGTTCCTTGTTAAGTGATTCTGTCCTTGGGACAGCTTACATGGCAGTATTTGCCCAATTTACTTTCTCAGAGCAAATATCTGAGAACAGATAGGGTGCAACTAAGACAGGAGTCACAGACTTTTATAATCTTATCTCAGGAGTGACGGTTCATCACATCCATTTTATTCTATTCCTTAGAAGTAAGCCATTAAGTGTTGCCCACACAAAAATGGAGGGAAATATAGAAGGGTGACCATTAAGAGGTGAAGGTCAGTGGGAGCTTTGTGAGAAGACCCTTCCACCCCGGATCTATCCCCGTAGACATGTTGTTAACACGAGCCTCTTTATAAAATAATGCACAGTATCCATATACCCAGTGGTGGTCATTTAACTGCCATCATTCTTTTATCATTATGCCTCCTGCTGCAATCTAAAAACGGGAATCCTATCACTGTTGATTCTATTCAAGGAGGAAATCGGTGATTTCTTCTGGTGTCACCATAAACATGAGCACTGCAAGCCATAACCTGGAGGAACAGATATGGAAATTCCTATATACTAAACCCAAATCAAATAATATTCAGCTAAGGGGGAATGAAAAAAAAAACCTGGAAGATGTGTTATTCAATGTCCTTTACTGCAAACAACAAAATTCATCTTGAATAATCTAAGCTGAAATAATTATTCTAATAGAGGTTATTACCAGGATGGTGAGAAAGCCAGTTTTTAAAAATTATACCTAGCCAGGATACAGAGGCTTCCCAAATGAAAACACTATGGCCACACTCATGATAGTTGGGTCTGGACATCAGAGGCTGTGCCCATAAAGATGCTTAGGAACTGGATATCTCCAAAGGCATTTGTTGGAAGATCAATATCTCTGTACACTGTCTCACTCAGGAATCTAAGCATCGCCTGGGTAATTCTGATTAGTAAGACTTAGATTCTGTGAGGCATAGGAACTGAAAGATGTTAAGTTTTCTGCTTCCCCCCCACCACAGGGTGATGGGACTCATAGTGTGGGAAATATCCAGTATATAAGGATATTAAACTTCAAAGATGTTGGGCAGCTTCCAGTGATGAATGTAATGCTTGTTAAGTGAAACAAGAAGTCGTACAATTGCTTCATGCCTGCTTCTCACCATGTTAACACATGTGTATGTGTAAATGTCATCACTCTGGTGTTCTGTGATCTTAGAAGGCCATGTTCGCTGATCACCAGTGCTAACTGTCTTGGGCTTATGTAATTTCTTATCACAGGGATTCTTCCCCAGTTCCCTTATTCTCTAATGTGAGAATCTGTGTATTTGTCCTCTATTTGTATTCTTTGGTTTGAAAGCTGATGAGCCTTTTTGTTGGGTAGCAGTGCTGCTAAAACTAGACGAAAGAAGAGGAAAAAGTAGAAGTGTTCTTGCCCTTTGAGCAACCACAAAACATAAATACTAACCTAAGGCGAGCCAAAGTACTCCCTCAAATCACATAAATAAAGGAAAATACTTGTGAAGAATGATGGAACATGTCTACTTCAACCAAGAGAAGAGATCAGTGAAATTCAGAATCTACTGGATTCCTTGGGTTCCCACACTTAGGACCCAGTGTTTGGTTCCCTGCATCAGGTGATGTACTTAGCCAGGAAGAGCAAAATGCAAAGGTGCTGTCTCTCTGAACTCAACTACTGTAGGTGAAAGGCATCAACAGACCTTTCTGGAAGACTTTTAAGCATTGCATCACAGATCAAGCATATGCTTTCTTTTTTCCCCTAGGTAGGTAGGAGCCTGTTAAACATCATTCAGAATGTTTTGAGATTTACAGAATTTCCACAGGGATGTTAAATTCTTCATCCAAACACAGTTTTTTCATTGGGTTTCTTCCTCTCCCCCCATCCCCTTCACTTTCATGATGAGTTAGGGAAAAGCCTGCTAATCATCTCTCACAGGCCCTAAATTTTCCAAAGTAGTATATCAAATATATCATTTTCTAAGCAGACATTTTTCTAAGAAAGGAATGATTTAACCATAGAGTAATTGTATTACATGAAAGATTTTACTATGTTCTTAATACAAGAAAAATGGCTCTGCCATGACTACAGAGTCCAAATATGGATAGGAATGCTGGGAAGAGAAACAGTAATTCACTGAGATATCACATTATCAGGTGTTCTCTTTCCAGTAGAATTTTCCAAGGTGGACTTAGCCAAATCTACGATGACTCATAAAGGAGCAATAGAAGCAATTACTGTTGGGGGCAAGCAGTTTCAGCATAGAGATTGGAGAGTGAAAAGATAAAATGTAGAGAGAATTTCAGGAGCAGAAGAAATAATTTATCATTGCAGAGAGACTCTGCCCTAAAACATTAATCATTTTATCTGAAGCAGCCCTCACTTCTTGCTCTGTACCCTTTCAGCTTCATTCAGGATTAGTGTCTCTGAGTTCCCAATATTCTCAGAATCACTTAGAGAATTCTGGATCTCCACTGGAAGGAAAATAGATGTGGTTTGGTTTTGTGTGAGTCAGGTTAATTTGCTCAAGTTGCTGAAGGATCATTAAAGAAAGAAATGGGAAGAAATGGCTCTGAAGTGGTGTTATTTCAGATACTTTAGCAGAAGAGTGAGAAAGTTATGGTAAAGTGGCTTTTTCCTCCCGACATTTTTTTATCCATCACACCTCATAGCAATGGCTTGCTTGTTCTATAAAATGGGTATAGATAGCAGTATTTCAGTGGCATGGGGCAGAAAATAATGTGATCAGGAGTAATTTAGTTAGGAAATAAGAAGAAATGCTTGATTCTAGGACAGTTAGTCATCTGACTAAAGTCAATTTGTGTGGTAATGATGGACTTTTCCTCTGATGACAGAAAATTAATCGTGCAACTAGTTAATCTACTGATACTCCGCAATGTATACTGGTGATGTGATCCCATGTCTTCTGTTACGTAATTTTGTTTCAGTTCTATTTTAATGCAGATATTTCTAAATAGGCAGGTTTTTTTGAGTTGAAAAACTGATATGGTCTTTATTTGTGAATATGCTTTGCTCTCTGGAAAGAGTTGTGTCAAGTTATGACACAATAAGGAAGGATAACATAGTAAATACTTAACTATGTGAAGTTTTAAGGAAAAATGACATTGGTGAAACGTCTTTGACATAGTTAAGTATGGTTAAATGGTTAAATTAGGCTTTATGAATAGATTATACTTCTTCACTTTAGATTATTTAAAGAATAGATTTATTTTTTAATATAAAACATAAGTTAATTAATAATAAAAATATGTGACTAAGAGTGATTAATTCAGGGCGCCTGGGTGGCTCAGTGGGTTAAGTATCCAACTTTGGCTCCGGTCATGATCTCACAGTCCGTGGGTTTGAGCCCCATGTTGGGTTCTGTGCTGACAGCCCAGAGCCTGGAGCCTGCTCAGATTCTGTGTGTGTGTGTCTCTCTCTCCGCCCCTCCCCTGCTCGCTCTCTGCTCTGTCTCTCAAAATAAAATAAAGACATTTAAAAAAACATTTAAAAAAAAGAGTAATTAATTCATGATTAATGTCTTATGTGAGCCATCCTTAACATATGGGGGTGGGGAATCTAACCGGCTATGGTAATGGTCATGGCTCTACAATTAATAGTGATCAAAATTAGGGCACCTATTGGCTCAGTCAGTTAAACATCTGACTTCAGTTTCAGGTCATGATCTCATAGTTCATGGGTTTAAGCCCCATGTCAGGCTCTGGGCTGGAGCTAGGAGCCTGCTTTGGATTCCATGTCTCCCCCCTCTCTCTCACACTCTGACTCTCTCTCAAAAATAAATAAACAGTAAAAAAATTTTACAAATAGTGATCAAAATCAACTTGCCCTATAAACTTCTGTCATTATGAGGTCCATAACCCCTACTTTTTAAATATTTATTTTTCTTTGCTCCTTCCAAACCATCCTCCACCAAAAGAGGTGGTTATTACATGTGTATTCCATGTTTCCCAGTTAGAAGAGTCTATGATGTGGCTAGTACCTCTGGACGAATTCTTAAATGGTAGGACAGAAGCTGCTTTTCCTGCTATATTTTAGTAGTTTCTTTTCCTGTTACAAGTTGTGACAGGAAGTGCTGAAATCCATGGAAAAATGGGAGGAAAAACCAAACAAAATGTTGCCTCTGAATTTCTGGAACATTTGCAAATACTTAGTTTATGTCAAAGTTTGGTTATTGGGCAGACTATTTATATGCACCAAACTTTCTTAAAAAATAGTTCCCTGAACATAAGAAAATCTATCTTCAATTGGAAAGAAACCATAAGTCTCTTTGAATTATAATTTTGTTAATATTCAATGAATTAAAAACATCATTTATGGTGCTTGCTTTCCATATGAGAAAAATTTTTTCCTAAATAATAATTTAATTTGTGGTAAATATAGAACATATATCAAAGCTGCCTAAGTAAATAAGAATTTTACCTCTTCCATTAAACTTCATTTTATAACACTTGCCCACATGAATCCTTTTTTTCCTAAACTTCTTGGGCAAATTTTGCTGATAACACCTATGGAGTATTTGGATAATTAGTGTCCTGGAATTTCTCTAAACGTTTGCAAAGATATATTTTGATTCTTCAACAAGCATGGGAGTCCTTAGAGAAGGATTGTACACTAGGCCTCATTTAAGCCACACAAAATTCTTTGGGTAATTTTGGCAAAATACGTTATACTTGTCTGTTTGAGTGTCATCAACACATTCATAATAAAACTTTTGAAGATCAATGAATCATCCAGATGATCCAATGCCACATGTTGCTAAACATCTGCATGACATTGAAGGAGGACTTTCAGAAAGCCAGGGTGGCCAGGCTTCTCAGAGCTCCTGCGAGGAGAGCAGAATTCTGAAGGCCAAGGACAGAAGAGCCAGGGGAAGAAAGGGTAGAAGTAGACACAGATGTAGAAGTAGAAGGTGTGGCATTCTCTGAGACCCAGGGGCAGGACCTAAGGGTTTCGGTTGGGGCAAGACAAAGTGGAGCAGAAGAGAAAGACTGAAAAATAAAATAGATTAAACCAGTTAGCCATCTAAAATTTATGTATTTATTTTAGATTTGAATATTATTTTATTTATTTATTTATTTATTTTTAATATAATTTATTGTCAAATTGGTTAACATACAGTGTGTACATTATGCTCTTGGTTGTGGGGGTAGATTCCCGTGGTTCATTGATTACATACAACAGCCAGTGCTCATCCCAACAAGTGCCTTTCTCAATTCCCATCACCCATTTTCTATATGAGAAATTTGGATTAAAAATCCTGGATAATAGTTGGAAGGTGAACAAAACCATTTGTACAAATAACCAGTTTAAAAAATACGTAGTAAGGGTGGCACCCAAATATTTTGGCATTTGGATGTGATAATCTATCTTTTTTAGCCTCTAGTTATTGTTTTTTTTTTAAATCTGGCATTACATTGTAGAAATGCAAAAGAAAAAGATCAGTGTATTTCTTCCAGCTTCTTGGTTCTGCCTAGCATTCTCAACTAAACTGATCTCTTGTTTTATTCTCTGAAGATGATTCTTGGACTCTGTATTTATTATTGAAGCAGAAAAAAAGGAAAACCTTAGACATAACTACTGATGCAACTAGAAACTCCAGCAAATATTCTATTTTTCACACATCACATTTATTTTGAACCTGGGTCATTTAAGTACAATAAGAATAACTTATGTAAATTTCCTATTCCCTTTAGAAATAGTTTTCCTTTCATTTTTAATAAATTTTAAATGTTTATTCTTGAGAGAGAGAGAATATGTGAATGGGGGATGGACAGAGAGATGAGAGGGAGACACAGAATCAGAAGCAGGCTCCAGGCTCTGAGCTGTCAGCACAGAGCCTGATGCAGGGCTTAGACTCACAAACCACAAGATCATGACCTGAGCTGAAGTCGGACGCTTAACTGACTGAACCACCCGGGTGCCCCAAAGAGTTTTCTTTTTAAAGCTCTACTATAAATCATCTCATCTGGAAAATCATCTGCTCATATTGAGGCTTAGACATTTCCTTGTCTAATTATCTTTGAAGTATTAGACAAACCAATATGACAGAATGACTTGAAGCAAAGATATTTATTCTGGTAAAAAATATGTCTATGTAGATTCCTAAGTGGAATATAGAGGGTCAAGGGACTCACAAGTGCTTCTTGGAATAAGCAGTGACCCTTTGAGGGTGGCTTGGGCATTTGTTAAGACTCCAGACACACTGCAATCAGAAAACCAACATTAGCCCAGACAGGATGTATGAGTCAAGGATATCTAAAAGAGATGGAAAACGTGGCATCCAGGCATTTGCAACATTCCAACTGCCAGGCTCCACTTGCGGTCCCTGCTGCTGGTCGGAGCATACTGGAAAGGAAACATAAACAGTTTAAATTGAGTGTCCGAGTTAACAGCTTTCATGTGACTTTCTGAAACCATGAGGGATGGACCTCTCAGAACCACTGGAAGTCCTCATGCTGATGGGTCAGGGAATAGAAGAGAAATTCTTGACACAAATTAACAGAGAGCACAAGGACTCTACCATATATGGGCGAGAGGCGAGACTTTCAAGCAAAATTCCTGTGATGACAAAACTCATGTGACTCAGACAGCTGTATTGAATTCCATTCAATGTCAAAGTAGTACCTTGAGCTAGATTATCTGGTTTGGCTTTGAAGTGGCAATAAAAACCAGGAAGCCTCCTGACCTGGGTCATTTCTAAAAAAAAAAAAAAAAAGTTGTTTTTTTTAGCTGGACCCATTTTAAAAGCAGCTACACTTATAGGTACGTCTGTGAAAGAGGCCAGGAAAGAGGACATTTACTAACACAGGAAATGTGAAAACAGTCCAGGAGTCTCTCAAATTTATTATAGATTTGGGCTTTAAACAACTGCAGTATGAACAGTAGACACAATGGAGTCAAGCAAACATCATTTTCAATCAGATGCCATGCACCAGTGTGTTTAGAGAAACCTCATTGATTTTATTCTTTAGTGACTTTATTCCAACCAAATGATATGTGGGATTAAAGACTCCATTCACACGGGAAGAGAGTGAGCAGTGCATGCCACATGCCATTTTGCAAGCAAAGGTCTTTTAATGTTGTGGGCAAGTAACTTTGCTATTTGGGTGTGTTCTACTATAGCCAGTCTTTCTGGAAAACCTAACATGTCAAGACCTATCTTCTATAGAAGTTTTAAGGAAAGGTATTATTTCTGAGATGATTGAAAGTCAACTTTGGAAAGAGTTATTCAACAGTAGTAGTTTTTGGAAAATGTAATAGCCCTCACTTATCTATGTGGTCACCAACATTCCACTTCATATATTTTACAGGGCGTTTTTCTTCAGCTTGTTTTATTTCTGCCAAAAGTATCTTGGCCAGTCCACTACTCATTATAAATGGTGGGCAAAAGAGCCAAGTTAATTTCTAGGTTTTTATTAGATTAATGGAAAAAAATCATGAAGAAAGGGATTAAATCAGTTCATTAAAATAAGTTCCTCTGTATTCAACTGAGAAATTCAGCGCCCAAGGACTCAGGGCATTCTCTCACATGGTCCATTTTCCCTGGACAAGGAGGTTCTATACTGATGCAAACTGGACCTGTCCTGTCATTAATCCCATTTCTTCTGGACTCTTATGAGAAAATCTGATGAGATACCCGATGCTGCTTACAATAAAATTCCCCTTTAAACTGGAAACTTAGGACGCTTTAAATGAAAACAAGATGAGACTTAGGACATTTTCCAGGGTCCTGACAGTTGGTGGAGGAGATCTGATTGGATAACAGCCTCTATAATGTACCTTACCTCACTTAATCAGGTTGATTCTGTTCTCTAGAGCCTATTGTTTTTGGCTACTTGCCTTCCAAATCACAAATAATGCAAAATCGGTTATCATTTGTTACTTTTAATTTGCATTAACCACATCAGCAATTTCTAATATCACTCTTTCCCCCTTTTCTCCTCAATCCTCATATTAATAAACTGAAGAATATAAACATATTTCTACAAAAATTCTTTCAGTATTTCCAACTAATGCACTTGTCCCCCTTCTCCCCTAAACATTTCATTAAAAAGTATATTGAAATCATCAGCATAGTATATTGAATTTTTTTTAGGTGTCTCTGATTTCCATTAGGCTGTGTCTAACTTTTAGATTTTAAAAATAAGAATCATTTAGTATCTTTGTGGGTTTAAGACTACTGGACTACTGGATTGGTAGATGAATGAGAAACTTGGGTGCTGACTTCTCTGCATGTATATGTAGAAGATGCAGAATCTATTTTGATCTAGAAATAGATAAAAAATAAGATAGTTGTTGCCTGCAAAATCTGTGATGGGTGCTGCATAAGGCATCCAGTGAGAATGTCTATAAAAGCTTCCTCTACTCAGAAGCTCAGAAAAACTTTATTCCAATAAGAATCAAATTGCCAAAGAGATTATCTTCTGGGCTACTAAGTTTTCCATATCACGTTGATTTTGCCCGACACTGTCATTAAACAGTAATGAATTTTCTTCCATGTTAGTATTAGATTTATTTTTTGAAGCAAATTAGAATTCACTAAAGAAAAACGAATTGTGGGAGTTTAGAGTGAGCAAATATTTTGGCAAAGAGTGCATGAGAAACTTTCTTCATGGGTATTTCTGATCCCACTGGGGAAGAATACCAGAAATGTGCCTCAGTCTTTTCTCACAAGGTTTGAGACTTGAAATTCACACACCCACGGGGTTTAGATAAGAGTCTACCAAGAGCCTGGTCCTTTCTGAGTGCGGAGAAGCATTTCCACCTTTCAGTGGGTCTCCTCTTCCATCTCTGCTGATGTCTGGATCCTACAACACTTGCTGCTCAATGAGAAGAGAAAACAATGAGAATGATAAAGGAAAAGTTAACAAAAAGCATATTTTGTTTTGCAAAATTAAAAACATTCAGGTAAAAATGTCAGCAAACAATAGAATTTCTATTAACTTGATTCTGGTTTTTTTCATTGTGGAGAGACTACAAATAATCCCATTTTGGAAGAAAGTTGCTGGATATAAACTTTAAATCAACCTCTCTCTCTCTCTCTCTCTCTCTCTCTCTCTCTCTCTCTCTCTGTCTTATGGGAATTTTTTATTTGTCTGATCTGTCCCTTCTTTTGCTTCATTAATAAGCAAAAAAGGCCTCTGTGATCTCTCTTTTGATAAGTGAATGTTTCAAAAAAATCAGCCACATGTTTAGGCTGTGTAGATGATACAGTTAAGCATTGCCCTGATGTGAGCTGAATTTTAAATTTAATAATCTATTTAATTTAGAATTTTCCTTAAAGATATATTGTGTTTAGGCAATGGAATATACACAAACTTTAGAACTACTTACTTCTTAGAAAATCAGTCATGTCAGGTTGATCAAATGTGGATGTGGGAGAGAAGCAAGTTTACTGACCTATGTCTCAGGCACAATGCTAGGTGCTCAATAATGAGAATGGCTTCCACTTACATTGCAATTACAATATACCAACTCATATTCTAAACACATTACTTTTTGCTACAAACCAGAAAAAATATTGCTGCTGTTTTCTCACTTTGTAGATGAGGAGACAGAAGGTGGATTAAAAACATTTACCAGGTCACACGGTTATAAGTGGCAGTGTTGGGACTGAAACTCAACATTCTGGCTCAAGAAGTTATGAACTTAACCACTACCTTGTTTGTGTGTTTATATGTGTGTGTTTTATGAATAGTTTCCAAGTCACTATTTGAAAGAAAATACTTAGTTTTTCAGTTATTTTAGGTTATTGAGTGTATTAGTTTTCTTTTGGAGCCTAAAAATTACACCAAGACATAGTGGTTTTTATTTATTTATTTATAAAAATTTTTTAATGTTTATTTATTTTTGAGAGACAGAAACAGAGCAGGAGTGAGGGAGGGGCAGAGAGAGAGAGAGAGA